>NC_137084.1:1535584-2019550 GCF_951640355.1 Cnephaeus nilssonii
GCACACAGAACCCTGCGGAGACGGGTGCAAGGCTCCAGAGGCGCCGGGGAGGAGAGGGGAGGGGAGGGGAGGGGCGGGGAGGGCCGGGCGGGGGCGGGCGGCGCACCTTGTAGGAGGGCGCCAGCTTGATGAAGATGGTGGTCTTCTTGTCCCAGATGACAATGATGCCCGTGCTGGTCTCCACCACCAGGTACTGGCCCACCTCCCGCGTGGTGTAGGCCACGTGCTGGCCCTCGTCCCGGTGGATCACCGTGTGCTGCTTGTCCTCCAGCTTCAGCTCCGTCCTCTGTGCGGGGGAGACGGGGTCAGGCGGGTCCGGTGGGCCCCGGCTCTCCCTGACCCCGCCCGGGGGCAGCACTCACCCCCAGGAAGAGCTTGATGGCCTTGGAGCAGGTGACGCCCGTGGTGCCGCAGGGGACGTTCTCGGTGACGATGCTGAAGGAGCCCCGCCCGGAGTCCTGGCCGCAGTAGTCCTGGGGCCACAGAGCGCATGCGTGAGCCAGCCGCCGGCACCGGCGCCCCAGGCACCCCACCTGCCGAGCCTCGGCCCCTCCGTGGAGAGGGGACAGCCGTGTCGCACGAGGGCCCCTCGTTCCCGTGAACCCCGCGCCCCCGTTGCCGGGAGGGTCACAGAATGAGAGGGCAGAGGCAGGGCGCTTTGCCGGGTGGACACAGCCCCCGGGCCAGCAGCCGCGCCAGCAGCGGGGGACAGGGGGCGGGACGGGGGGAGGGGGACAGGGGCGGGCGGTCCCGAGGCCCCTCGGCCTCACCTGGGCGGCCACGTAGGAGCAGTGCCCGTCGAAGTCGTAGAACTTCCCGTCGAAGGTGATGTAGTGGCCGCTCCCGTAGATGGAGCAGGTGCCGTGGCACACCCTCTGGCTGCAGGCCCAGCGGCCTCTCCGGCAGGTGCTGAGGAGAGCGGGACGGGGGCCTGAGGGGCCGCGGGAGCCGGGTCCTCCCCCTGCTCCCAGGGCGGCCGGCCACGCCCCCAGCGGCTGTGCGGGCACCACAGCTACAGGCCCTCACCCTCCCTCGGGCCAGGACCCTGCCAGCCAGTGGGGGTGGGGGGCGGTGCACGGAGCCCTGCACAGCTGGGCCGGCTCCTGGGGGAGGCCGCGGGCCTGCGCGCCTGGCCTGCTCAGGGCTCACTCCCCTGGGGCGCGAGGGGCCGGCGGCCAGGCCGGGCGGCTCACCAGGTGTTGCAGTCCACGGTGATCTTGTCGCCGGGGGCGTACAGGTCCTGGTTGTGCACACAGGGGCACTCCTCCTCCACGACGCAGCCCCCGCGGCCGTCGTCCATCCGCCCCTCGGGGCACACGCAGCCGCTGACGCACTCCGTCTGGTACTGGGGGCAGCAGACGGGGGGTCAGAGCCAGGCCAGCCCTGTCCTTGGCTGCACATCCGACCCTGCGGGCACCCCCGTGTCCCCGCTGCACCCCTGACCTCCCTCCCAGCCCCACCACTGGGCAGGGAGCCCGATGAGGGGCGCTGAGCAGGGGTCCCCGGGGACAGGGAGGCCAGCGAGGCCCCTGTGTCCACAGGCCTGGCATCCGGAGACTCGGGGCCGGCATGGAGCCCGCTGCCCCGCCCTCCCGCGGCCCAGGGCCCTGCGCGCACGCACTTGGCCGGCTGCCAGCGTCTGGCAGCTGACAGGGCGGGGGTTCCGGGCGGCCAGCGCCGTCAGGTTGTTACAGTCAACGTGAATCTTGGGGGCCGCGCAGCCTGTGGGACAGAGGGGCCACCTTAGTTCAGCTGCGGGGGGAGGGTGGGGAGGGGCCGGGGGGGGGGGCCGCGCCGAGGGCAGAGGCCGCGCAGGGGCAGCGCCCACTCACTCTGGCCGAGCAGCTTGACCTGGGTGCAGTGCAGCCTCCCGTTCCGGCAGACGCTGCGGGCAGAGGCGGGACTGAGCGAGCCGCCCGAGCGGGTGGGGGTGTGGGGCCCCCGGGGGCCTCCCTGCCCACCCCGCCCCTCCCTGGCCCGGGACACCCACCAGCGCTCCTCCTGCCTCAGGACCACGTCGCCCGCCGCCACGTAGCGGCCGCGGTGGTAGCAGGAGCACGCGGCCAGCGGCACGCAGCGGCCCTTCTCGTCCAGGAAGGTGTGGTCGGGGCAGCCGCAGCCGTCCACGGGCGCGAAGCCCTTGACGCAGTGGCTGTCGGCCTCCGAGAGCGAGCGGCAGGTCTGCTGGCAGGTGGTCAGGTTGTACAGGAAGACCTGCGACTTGGGGCAGGAGCCCACGTCCTTGTCTGCAGAGCGAGGGGCCGCGTGAGGGGAGGAGCGCCCCCTGGCCGTCCCCGGGCACCTCAGGCAGACAACAGTCCTGGGACAGGCCCCGCCCCACAGGCCCGCCCGCCCGGCACCTCCCCGCGGGGCGTGGGGGCTGTGGCCCCGGCTCGGGCCGCGCCTGCAGAGGAGGCGGCGAGGTCCCTGGCCCCTCGCTCAGCAGGACCTGCCCTGGGCTCGGCGGGGGAACCCAGGCCTGACCCCCACGGGACTCCGGACCCCGAGCCCCAGGACGCCCGGGGGGCGCACTCACTGCAGACGAGCTCCCGCCAGCCCCACAGCACGACGCCCTTGGCGGCGCAGGCGCGGGCGTAGGCGGACAGCGCGGCGCACAGGCAGTCCTCGTTGTCCTGGCAGTTGCACGTGTCGTATTTGCACCTCTGCGCGGGAGGAGGGAGGCGCTGGGACCTGGCACGCCTGAGCCGGCACGCCTGACACCCAGGGCACTCACACACATGGACACGGGCTCCCACGTGCTGCACACGTGCACAGACCTGCGTGTGCCGTGCACACGTGTATACCCACATTCGCACCTACACCACACGTGCACACGCCGACATCTGCACCACGCGTGCACACATGTATACTCACACATGCATTCCACACATGGACACACACTCAGCAACTTTCGGCAGCAGCCTCAAGCTCCGGCAGGTGCACCGAGCCGGCTGGCCAGGCTGGGGGGCAGGTGTGGAGCGCATGTGGGGGTCCCACCCACCTTGTAGTACTCGGCCGGGTCCACGGCGGCGTGGCACCTGCCGAAGGGGGTCTCCGTCTTCCGGAGCAGGGAGCACCAGTGCTCGGCGTAGTTGGCTAGAGAGGGGCCGGGCTCAGTGGGCGTGGCCCCGCGGCAGGTCCCCTGAGTCCGGCCGACCCGTCCCCCAAGCTGGGGTGGACGCTGTCCCCTCGCGGACCAAGCCCAGTGCCCTCCCTCCAGGAGGTCAGCCCAGAACAAGGCAGGGTGCCCCCGCCCCCTCCCCACCTCCCCGGGTGGTAGGGCGTCGTGGAGGGGGCAGTGCACTGTCCCGGCTCAGGCCAGCCCTGGACGAAGGCCACCGCCCGGCAATCAGCGGCCCAGCCCCTCTGCCCTATCGCCTGGCGGCTGCCACCCTAGACCACCATAAACCGGCCACGGCAGAAAGAGCCGGCGCTGGGCTGGCCTGAGCAGGGCAGGCCCCGTCCCTCCCACACGCACAGTGTCCGCCAGGAGCCGCAGCTGGGGGGGGGGGGGGGGGCGCTCACCGCTCTCGATGTTGAGGGAACAAGGGTCGTCCAGCCAGTCCTGCTTGTCGTGGCAGCTCGACTGGGCCTTCCAGGTGTTGGCGAAGCCGGCGCCCGTGGCCTCCACCAGCCCGCCCGCCGTCAGGAAGTCGTCACCCTCCTGGCCGTTGAAGTTCCCACAGAGGCCTGGGGACGGACAGGGTTGGGGCAGGGCAGGGGCAGGGGGGAGGGGGAGAGGGGCACGGGGAAAGAGGGAGGGGCAGGGGTCGGGGGCAGAGGGCACTCACCCTGCACACGGCCCTGAGCGGCCTGGTCCAGCGTCAGGAACAGCTGCATGACGGGCACCAGCTGGATCTGCAGCCTCAGGCCGAAGGCCGTGCTCACCACCAGGTGGTAGGAGGACGGTTGGAAGATGGAGAAGCTCGCTGCCAGGCAGGGGTGAGCACGTGAGGGCTCCCAGCCTGCCCTCCCCACCCCGCCGCCCCCCACAGCCCTCCGCCCCCCACACCCACGGCCCCCTCGCCGCCGCCAGGGCTGGGCCGGCTCACCTGTCACGTGGGGCAGGTTCACCTGCAGCTCGTTGAGCAGCACGCTGCCGTCAGCCTTGAAGACCACGACCTGGGACAGAGCGAGGGGCATGGACTAGGAAGGGCCCGGGGCCAGGGTGGGGGTGGGGGAGGGCCGGGGGGGGGCACCCACGTTCTTCTGCTTGTCTGCCAGCAGCACCACTGTCTTCAGGCAGGTCTGCTTGTCGGTGGCGCCGCAGGGGACCAGCTCGCCCAGGAGGGCGTAGGCGTCGGGGTGCTCGCCCTGCGGAGGACAGGGGTGCGGGTGAGGCCTGGGCCGGGCTCGGCCCCCCACAGGCGCCGGGGTGCTCGCCCTGCGGAGGACAGGGTGCGGGTGAGGCCTGGGCCGGCTCAGCCCCCCACAGGCGCCGGGGCGCCGCCCACCTTGGTCAGCACGTAGTAACAGTCGCCGTGGAAGGTGAACTTCTTCCCGTCGAAGGAGGTGATGTGGGAGCCGCCCTCCAGGGCGCAGGTCCCGGGGCACGACAGGTCTTTGCACACCCAGCGGCCGGCGTTGCAGACGCTGTCGGGCAGCAGGCACAGGTCAGGCTCGGAGCCTCCCGGCCCGGCCCCACACTCCCCACTGCCCGCCAGCCCAGCCCAGCCCAGCCCCGCACTCCCCACTGCCCGCCAGCCCAGCCCGGCCCCGCACTCCCCACTGCCCGCCAGCCCAGCCCGGCCCCGCACTCCCCACTGCCCGCCAGCCCAGCCCGGCCCCGCACTCCCCACTGCCCACCAGCCCAGCCCAGCCCCACACTCCCCACTGCCCGCCGGCCGGCCACACTCACCAGTGCTCGCAGTCGTGGCTGACCTGCTGGCCGGGGGCGTACAGCTGCCCGTGCAGCTTGCAATGGCACTGGCCCACCGGGACGCAGCCGCCGCCCTTGAGGTCGTCGAACACGGTGCCTGGGACCACGGAGGGGCCGTCACACTCAGCTGGGATCCCCGCGGCCGCCAGCCAGGCCTCCCCCGGCAGGCATCGCGGTCCCCCCTCCCGCCCCCGGGACCCTCCAGGTGCCACAGGCCTGGCAGGAGGTCTGTCAACCGAGTGGTCACCGGGAGGGGGCCCCTCCCCCCGACTCCTAGCAGCCACCACGGCGCACGCAGGGGAGCCCCTCAGGCTGTGTCCCCTCTGCCCGGACCAGTCTCCTGACTTCACTCCATGACTCCGTGCCCCCCCACCCCGTCCCCTCCGTGCAGCTGGGAACCCGAGCCCAAGGCAGTGAGGCCATGCGTCCCCCCAGGCAGGCGCCCGCCGCCGCGCCCGCCGCACGCACCTTCGGGGCAGAAGCAGCCGTCCATGCGGTGCTCCTCGCACAGGTGGCTGACCTCCAGGTGGGAGCAGGTGTCCATGCAGGGCGAGCCGCTCTCCAGGTAGACCATGTTCCCGGGGCAGGTCTTGGCTGCAGGGGCAGTGCAGGCCCCTGAGCGGCTGCGCCCGACGGGAGGGCGGCCGGGCGGAGAGCTGCACGCCCCCAGGCCCAGGCCACCTTCTCATCCCAACCGGGACCCCTCCCTGCCACCAGCCCTGGCCCCGGGCCCTGTCCCCCCGACCCCGGGCCCTGTCCCCCGACCCCGGGCCCTGTCCCCCCGACCCCGGGCGCTTACGGCAGAATGAGGCGGTCCTCCAGTTCCAGGGGTGCCCGCCGGCGTGGGAGCACTGGCGGGAGAACTCGGCGAGGGTGCTGCACACGCAGGAGGCGCCGGGCGGGCACTGGCAGCGGTCCTGGGCGCAGGCCTGCACGTACGGCTCCAGCGGCACCAGGTCCAGGCAGCCCTCGAAGGCCTCGGCCGTCAGCAGCCTCTGGCACTCAGCGCGCTGCGGGGGGGGGGGGGGGGGGGGGCGCAGTGTGGGCCTCCCTTCCCGGCTCCGGGGCTGGGGAGGGGCAGCAGGGGCGGGGCGCTGGGGGAGAGGAGCAGCTCCTGCTCGGGGGGGGGGGGGGGGTGTCCTGGGCCGGGGTCCCCCCGACTGACTCACATGCTCAGAGCAGGACTGGGGGGCGGACACCTCCTCGGGGTCGTCGCACTCCTCCCCCGGCTTGTTGATCTTCTGCATGTTTCCAAACTCGACCGCACTGAAGAGCACGCCTGGGGGTGGCACAGCCGTCAGGGGCCGCTGGGAGCCTGCACGCACACATACACACACACACGCACACGCACACACACGCACACACCCCGCCCGCCAGGCCGGGAGCCCGCACCGTCCGACAGGAACTCCGAGTAGGTCGGCAGGCCGTTGAAGTCGCCGCAGAGGCCGCACGTGTGGTTCCGGAACCTGCTGTCCAGCTCCAGCTGCGGGGGAGGGGGCGGGTGAGCGGCCCTGGGCAGCCGGGGAGCCTCCCGCAGCCGGGCCACCCCCCGCCCTTGTTTGAAGGGGCGTCGGCTCTGCAGAAGGGCTGGGTCGGCGGGGAGGGGGTCCTGGCATCACTGAGGGTCCCCGCCCGGGGGGGTTCTGCACCCGCTCCCCGCCGCTAACCCGCTGGGCTCCTCCATGGGCACGACGAGCCCGCCCGGGGCCACCCTGTGCCCGGCCGCACCCACCATGAGCGCGTCCTCCCGGTTCCACATGAGGGTGAGGCCGGCGCGGGAGAAGACCTTGGTGTAGGCGTCGTTCTTCTCGATGAGCAGCCCCGAGCGGTAGTGCGGGGTGCTGACCCTGCGGGGGGGGGGGGGGGGGCTCAGCCTCCACCTCTCCTCCCGCCCCCCACCAGAGGGCCAGCTCCCACCTGGGGCCACGTGCGGCCCGAGGCCCCTGTCCGCCTGGCGGGCAGCTCCGCGGGAGCCTCCCTGCCTGCCTGCCCGTCTCTCCGCGCCCTCTCCTGTCCTGGCAGCCCCCAGGCGCCCCAGGAGGAAGGAGGGCGGGCTCTGCCCACGTGGGGGCCTCTCCTGCCCCTGCCCACCCCAAACAGGCACTGAGCTCCCCCAAACTCTGGGCCTCTGGGAGCCCTGCACCCCCTCCCCCCCCGCCCCGCCCGGCCCGGCCCCCTGGGCTGCAGCCCCTGCAGGGGGCACCCACTGGGCAGGAATGTGCTTGGAGCCCATTGTTCCAGGGACAAGGTGGGACACGCCGGGGAGGGGGCTCCCCTGGCCCTCCCCGCCTCTGAAACTCTCGCCTGGGGTCCCAGGGCACAGGCCTCCTCTCCAGACGGCCCCGCCCCTGCCAGGATGCCCGGCTGTCCCCCACCCCGAGCCCCAGCCCCCGGCCCCCGTCCGCGGACCATGGGGCTCCTGGTGGGCTCCTCTGTGTTTGCTGAGGGAATCGGTGACCTGAACCCCAACCCCACAGTCTCCATCTGAAAACGGGGGGCCCTACGTCTGGGACAGGGCGGGCCGCCCGCGCACTCACATGGCCCCGTTCACCACGACCAGCTGGCGGGTGAGGTAGATGGTGTCGTCCTTGATGCTCAGCAGGACGTGCTCGATCCACGGGTGGCCGCCGGCGCTGCCCGGGCTGCGCCTCAGGTGCACGGCGAACTCCCGGTAGGCGTCGCGGCAGTCGGAGGCCAGGTTGTAGTCGCAGAGGCCGGGGAAGCGGAACACGTCCCCGTCGAAGGTCTTGTAGTGGAAGGCGCCCCAGGTGCTGCAGACGTTGTGGCCGTGGTTCCGGGCTCTGCTCTCTGGGGGCAGCGGGCAGGGTGAGCGGCCAGGACCCCGCCCCCCGCAGCCCTCCCAGGCCCCCGGGGTCTCAGCGCAGGGTCCCCTCCCCGGAGGAGGGGCGCCGCGGGACCTGTCGCCCGCCCGCCGGACAGAGATGTCCCATCCTAGCTGCCGGGTTTTCGAGGCCCAGTGACCCCTCGCGGGGGGCCCAGCGCCTGGCCCCTCCGAGGGCCCCGAAGCCTGGGCCTGAGCCCCCAGCCGGGCCCCTCCTGGCCACCCCCAGGCTCACAGACACGCTTGGCTATTGCCACCTGGTCCAGCCCCCAACACACCCTGGCCAGGGGGTCACCTTCGGAGGGGAAGTGGGACCCCCAAACCACCTGTCCTTCTGTCCCTCCCTCCCTCCTTCCTTCCTTCCACCCAATGCCAGCGGGCAGGGCCGCAGGGCGCCCACAGGCTGCCCCCCGAAGTCTGGGCGGAGGAGACCACCTTCCACTCCCAGGCGATGCCTCTCCTGCCACCCGCTTCCTGGCCCGGGACGCCCCCGCCACCCCTCACCTCTCCGCAGCTCCGAGCCCCCGGCCGTGGCCAATGCCAGGCACAGGGCCAGCAGGCAGGCGAGTGGCTGCCCCATGGTGGCGGCAGGCGGTGTGGGAGAGCGACCTGGGCCGGGGGCCGGGCCTTATATGGCCCAGGGGAGCCCTCAGAGGGCGGGGCGGGCAGGGGAGGGGCGAGGGCGGGTGGGGCGTTTGCCCAGTGATGGAGAGGACAGCTGTGGGGGCTCCGTGGCTGCGTGGGGAGATGTTGACTCAGTTATCTGAGATTTATCTTTTTATGTATTTGTCTCCCTGGGTAATTCTCCCCTCCTCCCCAGTCACCCGGAGCCGCACACGCCCAGCGGCCCTCGGTCCCTCCCAGCACCCCAGGCCAGCAGGCGGGGTGTCCGGCCGGAAGCATGTCCTGCAGGCTCCCCGGGCCCAGCCCCCTGCCCAGCCCCCCGGGTCCAATAGGTGCTTCCCTGAGGCCCCGGGACAGACCCCACCCCAGTTCACTCCTCTCCCCTCCAGGCCCCAAGCTCTGGGGTGGGTGGGGGGCCGCTCTCCCTGCACCCAGCACCCAGCACCCAGGGCAGCCAGGTTGTGGGCTCCTGGGGGTGCTGCCCACAGGTGGGGGCTCTGCTCCCGCCCAGCCCATGCCAGCCCCCCTCTAATCCCTCCGTCCCAGGGGGGTCCCACCTCGGAGTCACATGGAACTGGAACTTGGGGAGCCCTGCCGGGGGCCTCCTGAGAATCACGCCCTCTGGGGCCCAGGGGACCTGGCCAGGAGCTGCCGTCCCCCAGGGAGTGGGGCTGGGGTCCCAGAAAGGCCCTGGGCAGGCGTCAGCTCGGGCCCTGCCCTGTCCCCATCCCCCCCAACCCACCCACCCCTCCACACCCCTGGACGGGAGCACAGGGCCATGCCGGGTTCCCTGGGCCCCACCTCTCGCCCACAGAGGTGACCTGTGGCCTCGGGGGAGGCTCAGACCCCCGAGCCAGCCCACAGCCCCCTGCAAACGCCCGAGGATCAGGGTTCAGCCCACGCTCGCCCCGGGGGGCCCGGGCGGCACCCTCCGCGTAGCTGGGGGAACAGGCCAGAGGCCTCCCCTCCCACACGCTTGCTCCTGGGACGAGCGGGCCCTGACTTGGCGTCTGACGGGCCAGCGGGGGTGGGCACCAGCTCCGATCCTGGGGTCCTCGAGTTCCAGGGGTGAGTGGGGGCGGGTGCATCGCCGCTGTTGCTGAGGCTCTGGCGGGGGCCGCCCGGTGGGGGTAGGCAGCGGCCTGGAGGCTCGGCTGGCACCTCCGGGGCCACCTCTGCATCAGGACCTCCTGCCCCGAGGACAGCTCCCGGGGTCCCCACGGGGCTCGGACCTCAAGGGGCAAGTCCCCCGGTGTCTGAGGGGGTGACCAGGAGCCGGGGCCTGGGGTGAAGCCCTTGTCCCGTCCCACGTGCCCCAGCCGCAGGCCCAGGGACCGATGGTCCTGCAGGAGCCCGGCCGGGGCAGGGGGTTCGGAGCCAGGAGGAGCCGGGAGGAGCCGGGATTCAGAACCAGAGCCACGTCCCTGTGGGGCCTGGGTACCCAGCGCCCTCGGCCGGGACCGTGATTTCCACGCCAGGCGCCCCTGCCCGCGGGGATGGAGAGACCCTGGCGACGCGGGGCCCACGCAGCCCCTCCCGACCCGCCTGGAAGCGGCTGCCCTGGGAGGGAGAGGTGGGGCCTCCGGTCTGAGGAGGTCGGGCCGTGGCCCCTCTGGACGGGGCAGCGGGTGACCTGAGCCCCAGGGTCTGCCCAACGCCCCTCCTGGCCTGGCCCCGTCTCAGGCCCCAGTGTGGCCGCCGTGCGCGGGGACCAGGCCGCCCGCAGGGGTGGGTGGGACGTGGACGGAGCTGGCGGAGGCCGGGGTGAGGGCTCCTCAGGCCAGGTGACCCCTCTGGTCAGTGAGGCGGGGGTGCGGCCCCGAGACATGGGGACAGAAACACACTCGGACGCGTCCATTCAGGGCCTCGGACCCAGCGCCCTCAAACAGACTCTGTCACTGCTGACGCGCAGACGGGGGGCTGTGCACCCCGCAAAGCCTCCCTCCCTGGGCTGGGCTCCCCTGTCCCGGCGGGACCGGCCTGTCCTCCCTCAGGGACAGTCGAGGAGGCTGCCGATGGGACCCTTCTGGACCGGGAGGTGATGGCCTCGGGCCCCCAGGACGCCTGCCCGGCCACCTGCTCCGCTGCCCCGGCCCCGAGCCCGCACCCCGCCCCCCGCCCGGCCCACGCCCAGCAGTGTTTGCCCGGACACCGACCACAGGGAGGAGGCCTCAAAGACGTCACGAAACAGCCTAAAATGACGGCTCACGCTCTCTGTCCACAAACCTGACTCATCAGGAAGTGGGGGTGGGGCGGCCACGGGGCGGAGGGGGGAGGAAGACAGGCTGGGGAGAGAGAGGGGGAGAGGGGGCCCCTCAGCTGCCCCCCAGCCCTGCCCAGGCTCCATCACCTCGTGGAGGGCTAGTTTCCTCGGCCGCCTCGGCCAGGCCCTGGTACCAGTTTCGGGTCAGACACCAGTCTAGATGTCTCTGTGAAGGAGTTTTCTATTTTTTTTATTTTTTAAAACATTTTTTTATTGATTTCAGAGAGGAAGGGAGCCGGAGAGAGAGAGAGAGAGAGAGAGAGAGAGAGAGAGAGAGAGAGAGAGAGAGAGAGGGAGAGAGAGAGAGAGAGGAGAGAGAGAGAGAGAGGGAGAGAAACAGCAACGATGAGAGAGAATCATGGATCGGCTGCCTCCTGCACGCCCCTTACGGGGGATGGAGCCTGCAACCCGGGCCTGTGCCCTGACGGGGAATCGAACCCTGACCTTCTGGTTCCTAAGTCGATGCTCGGCCGCTGAGCCCCGCCGGCCTGGCACGGGCATGTCTTGTTTCAATTTCTGATGGTCGCTGGTACAACTGGTTTTGTAGATCGAAGCTGTGGTGCTGGCAACGCTGATCAGCTCGCCGGCTCATTTAGAGGCTTCTTTGCAGATTCCAGACTCTGCAGAGAATACCCTGCCCCCTGTGCGCAGACAGTCCTGCTCCTTCCTTCGCGCTGTGAGCGTTAGGAGCGTCCAAACCGCGGGGAATGGTTGTGTGTTTATCTGAGCCAAACTGTCGACAGCCGCCGGGAAGCGGAATCCCAGCGGATTGGGCTAAGGCTCCGGGGGATGGCGGGTTTACACCTTGTTTATACTTTGCAATCAAGAGAGGGTCCACTCAGGTGGGCTCCATCAACTCCACTGGTGATAGATGGGGGGCGGGGGGGCGGGAGAAAGCAGTGGGAAACCTCTGGGATTGGATAAAAAGTAAAAGGATAGACGCATGCTTCTTAGCCAGAGGTGGGTGCAGGAAGGTTACCAGTCAGTTCACACGGTAAACCATGGGAGGATGTATGGGCTCCCGGTGGGGTCTTGGAGGTGGGGGACGCACCCTGACATTTCACACGCGTGTTACTTAGACGCGAGACTGCGGACGGGCTCGGTCCAGGTAAAGACGGAGCTGTGTCAGGGACGAGGCCGGCCGGCAGCACTGCCCGCCGTGAGCTGCCGTCCGTGACGCGTCTCCCGGCCGCCCATCGCTGCGGCTCCCTCAGCCTCTGAGTGCGCCAGGCCTGAGCCTGTCGGGCTGGCACGGGGCCCCTTTGCCTCCACACCGTCTGGCGTTTCATCTCTTTCTCCTCCTGGTCGCCCGGCTGTGAGGCCCGCACCATGTGGGTGACACGTGCTGCCAGCAGACAGCGGGGCTGGCCCGATTCGGGGAGAGCCTTCATCGGCGCGCGATGTCAGCGGGCGCGGCATCGACGGCCTTCCCAGCCGAGGGGCCGCTGGTCCCACGTCACCTTGCTGAGCGTTTTCATCAGGAACGAGTGTTGTTTGGGGGTTTTTTGTTGTTGTTGGGGTTTTTGGGTGTGTTTTTTTTTAACTTTATTTATTTATCTATTTTTTTAAATTCTTTGTTGTTGAAAGTTTTACCTAAGTCTCCTTCCCCCCCCATGGACCTCCCCCGGCGGCTCCCACCCCGCAGCAGGGCCCCGCCCCCTGCTGTCTGTGTCCGCTGGTCGGGCTCCGAGGCAGGCCTTCGAGCCCTGGGGCTGATCTCCCGGGAGCGAGCGTTGAGTTCGTTTGGTGCTTTTCCCGCAGCGATCGGGACGACGGCGTGTGCTCTTCCTCCGTCGGCGGCACTGCAATGGCATTGACCTGGATGGTCAACCAGCTGCGCGTTCCCGGTGACCCCCACGGGCCCGCGATCTCCATACGAAGCTGGATTCCATTTGATAAACTCTGTTTACAGCGGCTGCCCGGTGCCCGGGCGATGTCTGTCTGTGGTTGTCTTTCTCGGGGCGTCTCTGTGTGGCTCTGGCACCCGGTGGCCGGGCCCCGCGGAGGAGCTGAACACGACCCCTACCTTCGCCGTGCTCCTGGGAGTGTACGGAGCGGCCACTTCTCCTTCTTCCTTCATGTCTTACCGGGTCAGGCGGCCGGGGTTTCCTCTGTGGGAGGGCCCCCCCGCACCACCCCCCCGCCCCGTGTCTTGAGTCTCCAGGGCTCTTCAGCGTTTCTCCTCCTCGCGGGCGCTGCAGTAACAACGCCTTGCCCTGTGCCTGTCCATCCCACCGAGTCGCCCCGTCTCCGGCAGGGGCCACAGCCCCTCGTTTTCTTGCTCATCCCTGTGGCCCGTGGCGCCGCCACCTCGCGCTGCTGATGCTGATGGCTGGTGTCTCCCCCGTTCCCGTCAGCCTGGCCAGAGGCTCGCTGGCTGCCGCCCTCCCCAGAGCCAGCGTGGGGCCCTCTGCTCTTCCTCTGGTGCTCGGTCCTCTCGGCTCCCCCTCCTCGAAGGCCGCCCTCCGCTCACTCTGATTCAAGTTCTTCTCCTGACGCCTCGGGGGGGGCGGGGTCCTTCTGCTTTCCTCTCGCAGCCATTCAGTGTAGGCATCCCCCCACAGACTGTGCACTCCTCGACACTGAAGTCCCGGCTCGGGGGACCCCAAAGACCAGTTCTCGCCCCTCAGTCCTGAATCCAGTCTCTTGCCAGCCTTCGGACCCTGGGCTGACCGGGGACATCCACCCGGTCCTTCAGGGAGAGGGGACGTGGGACAGAGGGCTGCCCTGGCTGCCAGCACCTGAGTTAGGAGCAGCCAGGGACGGGGGGGGGGGGGGGGGGGGGAGGGCGCGGGGGGGCGTGCCAGACCCGGGCCAAGAGGAGGGGCCTCTGAGGGGCTGGGGAGGGCCCACGGCGAGGACTGCGGGACTCCGGGGCCCGCGAGTGCAGAACACCTGTGGGGGCTCAGGGTCCTGGAGGGCAGGACAGGGGCGACGGGGCAGGAGGGGGGCCGTTTGCTTTTTCAAAAACAAATGAAACAACTTCAAACTGGAAGCCATGTTGACACAGAATCCTTGACGACAGGACAAGTGCTTTCCGGGTTACGGTCGGGGAAAGCAGCGAGAAGAAAATGGATGTTCGTGTGAGCACCCTCTGAGCACGAGCTAGAGCAGGGAGTCGGGGGAGTAACGTGGGGTCACCACCTCCCTGAGCCTCGACCCTGCACGCAGTGTGGGAACCGGCCCCCTGGTCCCCGTGGGGCCTGGGCTCCAGTCCGCGAGGGACACAACGTGGCCCAGAAGGCCCCGCCCCCAAGGCTGGTGGCGTAGAGACTGGGACGGCGGTGTGGGGACGGGGACGGCGGCGTGGGGACTGGGAGGAAGGGACGTGACGTGGGCCAGGTGATGGACTGGGTGGGCCCTGGGCAGAGGGCACAGGGCTCGCCAGGGTGGGTGAGTAACTGGAACACAGACCTGAGGGTGGCCACACAGACTGCTGTCCAAGTGCCACCATCACCGTGGCTACAGTGGGGTCTGAACTGGGGTAGGACATCCGACAGGCTGTCATCTGAGACCATCCCCTGAAAAGGCAGAAAATAGGGTGCCAAACTGTCCATGGCCACTCCTCTCCCCACAGACATCACCGTGGGGCTGAGCATCGGGAGTGATCAGCCTGGCGTGGAAGGGCCACCCAGGACACGCCACTGACACAGCAAGGAGGCTGGGAGACAGCGGGAGGGCAGGGGCGACGGACATGGGGAGCCTACAGGACCCGGCGTGACCTGTGGCAGGAGAGAAGCACGAGGTAAGGAGCAAAGATCTGACAAGAACCATGAGCACACAGAGCCACACACTCTGACTCTCCCCAAATTACAACAACCCAACGCTAACCCTAAGCCTAACCCTAACCCTAACCCTAACCCTAGCTCTGACCCTAACCCTACCCTAGCTCTAACTCTAACCCTAATCTAAGCCCTAACCGTAACCCAAACACCAGATGTAACCCTAAACCTAACCCTAACCATAGCCCTAAACCTAACCCTAGCTCTAAACCTAATCCTAACCTTATACCTAACACTAACCCTAGATGTAACCCAAACACTAAGCCTACATCTAATGCAAACCCAAACCCTAACCCTAACCCTAATCCTAACCCTAACCCTAACCCTAACCCTAACCCTAACCCTAATCCTAACCCTAGATGTAACCCTAACCCTAAGCCTACATCTAATGCAAACCCTAACCCTAACCCTAGCTCTAACCCTAACACTAACCATAACCCTACACTAGCTCTAACCCTAACCCTAGCCAAAAACCTAACCTTAACCCTAACACTAGCCCTAAACCTAACACTAACCCTAAACCTGGTTCTAACCCTAATCCTAACCCTAGTCGAAACCCTAAACCTAACCCTAACCCTAGCTATAAACCTAACCCTAACCTTAATTCTAAACCTAGCCCAAAACCTAACACTAACTCTAACCCTAACCCTAACCCTAGCTCTAACCCTAACACTAACCCAAGCACTAAACCTAAACCTAAGGCAAGCCCTAACCCTAGATGTCAACCTAAACCTAATGCAAACTCTAATCCTAATGCAAACCTTAACCCTCACCCTAACACTAATCCTAGCTCTAATGCAAACCCTAACCCTAATCTTAGTTCTAAACCTAACCCTAACCCTAGCCCTAACTCTAACCCTAACTCGAGCCCTAAACCTAACCCTACCCCTAAACATAACCCTAACCCTATCTCTAATCTAATCCTAACACTAGCCCTAACCCTAACCCTAACCCTAGATGTAACCCTAACCCTAACCCTAACCCTAACCCTAGTTCTAACCCTAACCCTAAACATAGCCCTAACCATAAACCTAAACCTAGATGTAAACCTAAACTTAACCCTAGCTCTAATGCTAACGGTAACCCTAGCCCAAACCCAACCCTAACCCTAACCCAAACTCTAACCCTAACCCTAAAACTAACCCTAACAGTAACCCTAGCCCTAACCCACCCAAGAACTAACCATAACCCTAAACATAGATGTAAACCTCACCCTCACCCTAGCTCTAATGCTAACCCTAACCCTAACCCTAGATGTAACCCTAACCCTAGCTCTAATGTAGACCCTAACATTAACCATAATCCCAGCTCTAACCCTAACCCCAGCCCTAGCCCTAAACCTACTTCTAACCTTAGCAATAACCCTAACCCTAACAGTTACTCTAAACCTACTTCTAACCCTAACGCTAGTCCTAACCTTAACCCTAACTCTAACCCTAACCCTAAACCTAGTCTAACCCTAAAACTAACCTTAGCCCTATCCCTAAACCTAACCCTAGATGTAACACTAATCCTAGCCCTATCCCTAACCCTAACCCTAGCTCTAATGCTAACGCTAACCCTAACCCAAACCCAGCCCTAACCCTAACCCTAGATGTAACCCTAACCGTAACCCTAGCTCTAATGCTAAGTCTAATCCTAACCCAAACCCTAACTCTAGCCTTAACCCTAACCCTAGCACTAACCCTACCTGAAACATAGATGTAACGCTAACCCTTACACTAACTCTAATGCTAAGCTAATCCTAACCCAAGCCCTAAACCTAACCCTAACACTAACTCTAAACCAAACCCTAACCCTAAACCTAACCCTAGCTCTAACCCTAACCCTAACCTTAGCCCTAAACCTAACCCTAACCCTAGATGTAACCCTAACCCTAAACCAAGCTCTAATACAAACCCTAACCATAACCATAACCCTAGCTCTAATGCAAACACTAAACCTATCCATAACCCTAGCCCTAACCCAAACTCTAATTGTAACCCTAACCATAACCCTAGCTCTAATGCAAACCCTAACACTAACCATAATCCTAGCTCTAACACTAACCCTAACCCTAGCCCTAAACCTAACCCTAACCTTAGCTCTACTGCAAACAATAACCCTAAACCTAACATTAGCTCTAAGCCTAACCCTAACCCCAGTTCTAACCCTAACCTTAACCCTAACCCTAACACTAACCCTAGATGTAACCCTAACCCTACCCAGATGTAATGCAAACACTAACCTTAACCCTAGTTCTAATGGAAACCGTAGCTCTAACCCTAGCCCTAACTCTAACCCTACATCTAACCTTAAACCTAGCCCTAACCTTAACCCTAACCCTAGCTCTAACCAAAACCCTAACCCTAACCTTAGCCCTAACCAAACCCTAACCTAGAGTAACCCTAACCCTAAACCTAGCTCTAATACAAACCCTAATCCTAACCATAACCCAAGATCTAAAGCAAACCCTAACCCTATCCTTAACCCTAGCACTAATCCTAATCCTAGATCTAACCCTAACCCTAGCTCTAATGCAAACCCTAACACTAACCTTAATACTAGATCTAACACTAACCCTAATCCTAGCCCTTGTTCCAACCCTAACCCTAACCCTAACCAAACCCTAACCCTGGATGTAACCCTAACCCTACCCTAGATCTAAAGCAAACCCTAACCTTAACCCTAACCTTAAACCTAACTCTAATGGAAACCCTAACCCTAACCTTGGATCTAACCCTAACCCTAAACCTAACCCTAACTTGAGCTCTAACCCTAACCCTAAACCTAGCTCTAACCCAAACTCTAAGCCTAACCCTAACCCTAGATGTAAACCTAACCCTAACCTTAGTTCTAATGCAAACCCTAACCTATCCCTAACCCTAGCCCTAATCCTAAACCTAGATGTAACCCTAACCCTCACCCTAGCTCTAATGAAAACCCTAACACTAACCTTAATACTAGCTCTAACACTAACCCTAACCCTAGCCCTAAACCTAACCCTAACTCTAATGCAAACAATAACCCTAAACCTAACTCTAGCTCTAACCCTAACCCTAACCCTAATCCTAGATGTAACCCTAACCCTACCCTAGATCTAATGTAAACCCTAACCTTAACCCTAACCTTAATCATAGCTCTAATGGAAACCCTAACCCTAACACTAACACTAACCCTAACCCTAACCCTAACCCTAACCCTAACCCTAACCCTAACCCTAGCTCTAACCCTAACCCTAACCCTAGATGTAACCCTAACACTAACCCAGCTCCAATGCAAACCCTAACCCTAACCCTAGCCCTAACCCTAAACCAAGATGTAACCCTAACCCGAGTTCTAATGCTAACCCTAACCCTAACCCTAACCCTAACCTTAGATGGAACCATAACCCTAATCCTCACTCTAATGCAAACCCTAACCCTAACCCTAACCCTAACCCCTAACCCTAACCCCAACCCTAACCCTAACCAAACCCTAACCCTAGCTCTAACCATAACCATAACCATAACCATAACCATAACCATAACCATAACCCGCAGCCAGTTCGCCGACCTGGGCCCTGGATGCAGGGCCGGCCAGGTCTCTCGGGACGGATGCCCTCCTGAGCCTCCACAGCCTCCCCTCCCGCCGCCTTGGCCTCTCGCCTCCTCTGGCGCATGGAGCCTCTTTGTACGCAGGGAAGTCAGTTATTTAATAGAGAATCGGGTCCTGATTGTCCCCAAGGTGTGGCAGGACCGAAACAGCCCCGGAGATGCTGGGGAGACCGGGGAGGGGAGAGGAGAAGCTGAGGGGACCAGCCACGCCGCCGGCCTCAGCGGGCACCGTCGGGGCTGCCCCTGAAATTGTCCCCGTTGGCGTCTCTCCACAGTCCTGCCAGGTGGACCGGCGTCGCCCTGAACCTGCCTGGCTGACGTGGGCCCGTCACAAAGGGAAGGTGGGGGGCAGGCCTCAATGGGGCTCAGCCCGGCCATAAATGCCGCTTCCTGCACCGCTGCCCGCTCACACCGTGTCCGGTGCAGTAAACCGCAGCCCCATAAAGATGGCAAACGGAGGCCCAGCCCAGCCGTGTCCGCCTGTCCGCGGGGCCCGAGCCCTCAGGGCAGGCGGAGCAGGAGGCCAGGCCTGCGTCCCGCCCGTCTCCGGCCTCAGAGCCGAGCCACGTGGGCACCTGCTAGGGACTCGCCGAGCCTGGCAGGGCCCCCCCAGCCTCTGACGGGGCAGGAGCCGGGACAGGGGCTCCCCAGACGCAGCAGTGAGGGACCCAGGGAGTGGGGGTCCGATGGGGGGACGAGGGGCCTGGTCTCCACGTCCGGCTCTGCAGCATCGGGGCCAAGCCGGGCCCTGCAGGAAGGGGCCGAGGCGAGGCAGGGCCCCCCACCGGGCGGCCGGCCGCAGAGCAGCAGCACGTGCTGAAGGACACGGGGGAACTGGAGCCCCTGTGCTGCTGGGGGCCGGGGGGAGGGTCCTCCGCCATCTAAAGTAGGGTTTCCGTGGCCCCCCAATGCCACCTCCAGGTTCACCCCGATGGGAAGCGACCGCAGGTGCAGAGGTGTCCGCTCACCACGCCCCCAGCGGCATTACTCACAGCCTCCCCCACCTCGGGGCAGCCCGCGTGTCCCGGACGCCGGATCCGCACACGGGTCTCACCCGCCTTAAGAGGAAGGAACCGTGACGCCTGGCCCGGGGGGAGGGGGGACCGGGAGGACGCTGTGCCGAGGGATAAGCCAGGCCCAGGGGGACGGACCCCGTGGGGCGGCTCAGAGGAGGTCCCCGAGTCAGACCCACGGACAGGAAGTAGGCGGTGGGGCCCGGGGTGGGGAGGGACGGGGAGTGAGTGTTTAACGGGACAGAGCTCCGTCTGGGAGGGTGGAAAGTTCTGGAGAAGCCGGTGGTCACGCTGCACCTCGGCGCGCCTGTGCTCACGCCTGAGCCGTGCCCTTAGAGGGGAGGCTACGATACAAAATAAAAATACAAAAAACTACAAAATCTGCGACACAACGTTTATTTTAAGTCACAAGTAAGTAAGCGCAGGTCAGGGCAGCCCGCCCAGCTGTGCCCCAGGGGTGACCTCGCCACTCCCCACGTCAGGGTCTCCCTCCGAAGGTGGGGAGCCCACTGGTTAAGAAAGACCCCCCGCAGGACAAGGAGGGTGCGCCCCGGCTGAGCCGATGTCTCGGGGCCCTGTGCCCCTGAGACTCCCCACGGACCCCGATGCGACAGGTGGGGGCACCCACCCACATCCGCGTGGGAGGCGCGGAGCGGGCGCGCCGTCAGCGGTGTGGTCTCCGTCAAAGCCACCGCAGCGCACCGCGTGTGACAGCAACGCTCCCGACGAGCGGCCTTCGACACGGGAAGCACCGGCCACGGCCCCCGCCACGGCCCCCGCCACGGCCCCGGGGCTGCGGCTCCTGCTTCCACACGACCCCACGCCCGCAGCGCAGTCCTTGAGGGCGGAGGGCGATCCGGCCCGTGGACACCCCAGCGCGTCACGGTCACGCCCGGAACGTCCCTCCTGCTCTGTGGGGGCCCTGATCCCCGACCCCCGACGTCCCGCCTGCGGGCACATCCGCTTCCAACGGGAGACATCGCTCACGTCGCCACGCCCCCCAGCAGGGGCTCCGTGGGAGGCTGTCCCGCTCCGAAGGCAGGGCCCCGATTCCCATTTCCCTCGAAAGCTCACCGGCCCGGGCCCAGCTCTGTGGCTGCGGGCCTCCAGGGGTGAAGGCCCGGCGCCCCGGCCTCAGCCACCACACGGGTGTGCTTCTGGGGGCGCAGAGTGTGCCCGGGGGGCCCCAGGAGCCGAGACAGGTGACGGGGACTGGGGAGCCCGGTGACTCACACAGACACCCTCACCGGCCCTGGCACCTCTTTCCCGAGCACGTGCTGGGGGAGGGCCCCCTCTGCGCCCCGGGGAGGAGGGGGCAGGGAAGTCGGGTCTCAGTCTCCTTATAAAAGGCGTTTACAGCCCGGCCAGCGTGGCTCAGGGCTGAGCATCAACCTACGAACCAGGCGGTCATGGTTCGATTCCCGGTCAGGGCACAGGCCTGGGTTGCGGGCTCCATCCCCAGTGGGGGGCGTGCAGGAGGCAGCCGGTCAGTGATTCTCTCTCATTGATGTTTCTCTCTCGCACGCTCTCCCTTCCTCTCTGAAGACATTATATATTTATTAATACATTTACCCCAAAAAAGGAGTTTAGAGCTCACGGACCCCCAAAAGGGTCTGAGACCCCAAGGGACAGTGGGCCGTGCCGGGAGCAGCCGAGATGCTCATGGCTGGAGCATAGGCCCAATCAGGCAGGGGGTGGGGCGGGGCCTGGGGGAAACACTGCCATCCCCTCCCCCCCCCCCCCCCCAGTCCCTTTCAAACCTAAAGTGAATGAAATGCTCACTCGCGGACCATCCCCTTCTCGAGGGGGACGAGGCGGGACCTGAGGAGACTCGGCGGCTGAGGGCGGGGGCCTTCCCGGCGCCCTGCGCTTTCGGGACTCGGTTTCCCTGCCTGGTCACCGGAGCCTCCCTGAACGTCTGTCCTGCTGTTGGGTGGAGGGAGGGGTGCCGTGCCTACAGTCCCAGCGCCCAGGCTCGGGGTACCGGCCGCGGAGCCCCCAGGGGAGCCCGGCCCCCTGCCTGCCCACCTCCCAGGGCCCGCAGAGTCGCCTGCCAGGGCTCGGCCGGGCGATGCCACCCACCAGCTCCTTCAAGGAACAAACAAAGGTGCCAGTTCCGGGGAAGGGCCGACAGCTGGGGGCCAGGCTGGGAGGGCTGGTGTCCACACGCAGCCCCCGCCCCACCCGGTTTATGGCCAGGTCCTGTTGCGGGCGTGGGCCGGCACCACGCCCTCTGGCATCTTCCGGGAACCAGCCAGGCCTGCGTGAACCGGCTCCTCGGGGGCCGGGGCCAGGAGGGTGGGAGTGGCCTTCGCGTCTCCCTTCCCAGGGGTGGGGGCACCCGGGGGCTGCCCCGTTGTCCAGGTCACAGAATCGGGGCTGCAACCCAGGAGCAGAGGAGGGTCAGGCCCCCAGCCCCACCCTGAAAGGCACCCCGAGCCCCGGCTGCCCTCTGGCCCCAAGAGGACCTACCCAGTGGGCGCCCGGGTGTGGCCAGAGACGGCAGGGGTCCGTGCCTGTGAGTCCGATGGCCACACACTCGGGGTGCAGCCTGTGGGGATCCACCTGCCTCTCCTGAGCTCCGTGGATTAAACCAGCTGGGGTTGGGGGAGGGGGTTGAGGATGGCAGATTTGGGGGTCAGCCCAGATGGGGTGGGCGTCACGGTGCTGGGTCAGGGGCTTTGGGGAGGGAGGAGGTGAGGCGGGGTGGGGGTTAGGGCTAGGGTGGGGGGCACAGGGCCAAGGGTGGGAATTTAGGGCAGGGCTGGGCTAGGTGATGGGGGGAGCCCAGGGCAGGAGTGCAGGGCCACGTTTGAGAGCGCCATGCCAGCCACCATGAGGCAGGCCGCTTCCCACAGGGTCTCCCAGGCCAGCTAGCAGGGCCTCCTCATCCCTGCGTCCTTCCCACCCAGACACCGGCCACGTCCAGCAGACCACTCCCCTCAGACCCAGAGCCCAGGCGGGGCCTGAGACAGAGGCTGGGAGACCCGGCAGGACGCCCTCTGCTGGAGCCGGGGCTGCAGCCACAGGAGGTCCCCCCACCCCCACCCCGTGGCCTCCAGGCCCTGCTCACCACGCCCCTGCTCACTAGGCACCCTGCGGGGGGGGGGGGGGGGGGGCAACAGCTGGCAGAACTGGAGAAAGGGGGGGCCGGGAGGGAAGAAAGGGGAGGGAGGGGAGACGCTCAGCAGGTGGGGGTGTTTCTGGGGGTCTGACCCCACTGTTTGCCCCGGGCTCCCACCCTCAGCGGCTCTGCACACAGTGGCATCAGTAAAAGCTTCCGCCGTGGATGGCGGGCAGCGCCCATGTACCCGCTGCGGTGCGGTCCTTCTGCCCCCACCTGTGCTCGGGGGACAGAGGTGGGAGAGTCTCCGGGGGCTCCTGAGGACACAGGCAGTGACGTGGGCCCCCTCAGGCCCCCCCCAACAGCAGCGGCAACTCCCGTGACCGCCAATGACCTGTGCCTGCGAGGCCGACGAGCCAGCCGTCCGCGGGGCCCCCTCACGGGCTCGTCCCGTTTGCAGGGAGCTGGGAGGGCCCTCTCCCTGGGGGTGGCCCCAGCACAGGGACGGACCCAGGGGCGTGTCTGGGGTGGACACAGCACCCCACATTTTGGGGCCTGTGTCATAGTGGCCTGAAGCCCCCTGAGAAGCCAGGAGGGCCAGCGGAGGGGGAACCAGCTTCCACCCCGCTGAACCTGCTCCTCGAGCGCCCCCCACCGGCCAGGCGCTCAGTGAGCAGGCCGAGTCCCGGGCCCAGGGTCTGAATGGGAATCACACCCCCACACCCCACACCTCGCCGGCAGGAGCCCTGAGCCCCAGGGCAGGCCGGGGCCCAGGGAGCAGAGCACCCCAGCCCTGGCTCTCGCGTGGGGCACGGGGGGAGGACAGCGATGCTGTGGACAGCCCCCTGGGGTCACGCCCAGGTCTGGGGGTGGGACAGGGCCCTGGGAGGGCTCTCGAGGTGAAGAGAGGCAGATTTGGGCTGAGAGAGTGTTAGAGGGAGAGGCAAGGGGTGGGGCGCCTCCTGACTTCCCACCTGCTGGGCTTGGTGAGCGAGGTGGGGGGGCCCTAGGGGCTGCGGCCGGGCCATGGGCACAGAGGTCACCTGTTCTCATCAGCGGCAGGTGGGGAGCGGCCTCCTGGGCCTGGGGTCGCGGGACGGAGCTGCCCCCGCTGCACCTTCGCAGGACAGGAGGGCTCGGGACAGCCACGGAGAACTTGGGGACCCCCAGGTCCCTCCAGCCAGGTCCACCCCAGAGCCCCACACCAGCCCCTCCAGGTACCGGTGCCACTCACTGTCCAGCCAGCTCAGTGTCCTCTGGGCTCGGGGGCGTGGGAAGCGGAAGGGTCCCTGTGTCCTGCCCCAGCAGAGCCCGCTCCAGCCGGACCCCAGGACCCGCCCGTGCGACACCCACCCCACCCCCAGGCTCCAGAGGCTGACACGCCAATGCTGACACCCACCAGCAGGGGGCGCGCGGAGCCCGCTCTCCATCCAGAAGGGTTGTGCCTTGGGCACAGATGTGTGAACTGGAGCCCTCGTGTGAACTGGCGAGCAGGTGAGGACCCCACATGTGTGTAAGCAGTGTGTGTGTGCCCCCAGACCTGTACACACGTGTGTAGGCACGACTGTGTGTGCCCGCCCACACCTATCCTGCGGGCCCCTGTGGTGGGGACCCCGCCCCTCGGGGACCTGGAACCGAGCTCGGCGGTCACCTGACCCCACCTCTCTCCGAACTGTCCGCATCTGTGGGCCGAGCCCGGCACCTGCCAGCCCAGGCGCCCCGGGGGGCCTGCACACCCACCCACCAGGACCCAGGAGTCTGCGTCCGCAGGGGAGCACTCTCAGGCTGGGCCCGAGGAAGCTGGTGCCTCCACTTCCTCCTTCCTCCCTGCAGGGTCTCGGGTGGGCCACTCACCTCTCTGAGCCTCGGTTTTCCCATCTGTTCAGTCTCCGTCTCCCTGCGGTGAATGCCAGCAAGGCTGTCAGACCACATAAGAAAGCAGGGCCCTAGCCCTGGCCGGTGTGGCTCAGTGGATAGAGCGTCGGCCTGCGGACGGAAGGGTCCCGGGTTCGATTCCCGGTCAAGGGCATGTACCTTGGTTGCGGGCACATCCCCAGTGGGAGGCGAGCAGGAGGCAGCTGATCGATGTTTCTCTCTCATCAATGTTTCTAACTCTATCCCTCCCCCTTCCTCTCTGTAAAAAATCAATGGAATATATTTTTAAAAAAAGAAAGCAGGGCCCTCAACATGCCCGACCTGTCTCCCAGCTCCGGGGCGGGGCGGGGGGCCTGGCAGCTGCCCCCCTGACACTGACCTCAGGCCCCAGGCCAGCCTCCCGGTGAGCGGCCGGAAGTCCACCTGGTCCAGATCACGTGTGCTGCGTTCCCATTGGTTGGCCACGAGGAACTGGCCACTGGGCGCCTGAGGAGCCCGGGACCTCGGCCGTCGACAGGCCACAGCAGGTCGGAGCCAGCATCCCCTGGACCCTGACACCGGCCCTGCCCCTCCCCCTGCCGCCCTCACTCCTTGGTGCAGCCCCCTCCCCCACTCTCTGTCCTCAGTTTACCCACTTCTTCCCGTCCCCTCTAGGCCCAGGACACCTGGCCCCGCCTCTGGTCCCTCCCCAGGCACCCCAGGCGCAGGAGGGCCCCCCCACCCTGCTCGCTCTGGCCTCGGGCGTCCGCTGCCCCTCCTCAGCCCACCTCCCCCAGGAGGCCGCCCCTGCTGCTCGGGGCTCCCAGCTCTGAGCCACGTCTGTCCACAGAGACCCCTCAGCCTGTGCCTCTGGGGGTCCTGCCCAAACGGGAATGTTCCCCCAGCATGTCACCCCGCTATGGACTGCATGTTTGTGTCCCCCCAAATTCAGATGTGGAAACCCTCACCCCAAGGTGGTGGATTAGAAGGGATGAGGGGGGGGGATGTGATGGGATCTGTGTCCTGAGAGAAGACCCAGAGCCCCCCGCCCACCCCTCTGTCCCCAGAGGCCACAGCGAGGAGGTGCCACCTGCACAGGACGAGGCCTCACCCCCAGCCTGCCGGCACCGCCGCAGACCCCAGGCCTGGGCGGCGAAGGTGTGCCGCTGACAAGCCACCGACTGGGGTGCCGTGTGGTAGCAACCCGAGCCAGACACCCCCGAGTGTCCCCAACGTCACCCCCACATGCTCCACCACCGTCAGACTCGAGGGGCAGATGCACCCCAGCCCTACTTCAATGGCACCCCCACCTGGCTACCAGCCACCGGGGTCACAGAGGGGCCAGTGTCCCCCACCCTCCCCAAGCCCCCCCACAGGCCACCCGCAGAGAACAAACACTCGCTCCCCGGCCACCCCTGCGCTCGGAGGCCAGGGCAGCCCGATAACCCGCCGCCCGCGGCACGCCCGCCCTGCGGCCGCAGCCCCCCCGCCTGACCAGCCTTATCTGTTTGCTTTTCACCCGACGCCGTGGGCCCAGCGGGGGCCGGCGGGGGGCCGCTCAGCGGGGCCGGGGGGACATTCCGGCTCAGGGGTGAGATGGGGCAGCTCCCCGGGCCCTTGGAGTGGAGCCTTCGGGACCCTCCACTCAGGCAGGCGACAAGCCAGGGCTCCGGGCTCCGGGCCACAGCCACGTGGACATGGAGCCAGTGAGCACCCCGGGGGCAGCCCGGGCCCCCCACAGGGGGTCAGAGGTGCTTGGAGGGAGGTGGAACCAAAGGGTCAAGTGTGGCGGCCATGCGGGGGGCTGTGCCGAGCTGTGTGGGGGCCTGAAGCTTCCGGGCCGGCCCGTCCTGGGCAGTTTCCTCACGTCCATCCCCAGCTGAGCCCTGCCTGGTGGGCAGGCAGGTGGGCCAGGCCCCCTCCTGCAGGGCTGCCTGGGCAGCAGGAGGCCGTCAAGCCCTGGCTGGCTCTCCCGGCCCACCCGGCGGGCACACACAGCTCCCTGGGGAGACCCACCCGGCGGGCACACACAGTTCCCTGGGGGGACCCACCCGGCGGGCACGCACAGCTCCCTGGGGGGGGCACCCGGCGGGCACACACAGCTCCCTGGGGCGGCCCACCCGGCGGGCACGCACAGCTCCCTGGGGGGGGAGACCCACCCGGCAGGCACGCACAGCTCCCTGGGGGGAGACCCACCCGGCGGGCACACACAGCTCCCTGGGGGGACCCACCCGGCGGGCACGCACAGCTCCCTGGGGGGGGCACCCGGCGGGCACACACAGCTCCCTGGGGGGGCACCCGGCGGGCACACACAGCTCCCTGGGGGGGGCACCCGGCGGGCACACACAGCTCCCTGGGGGGGAGACCCACCCGGCGGGCACACACAGCTCCCTGGGGAGACCCACCCGGCGGGCACACACAGCTCCCTGGGGGAGACCCACCCGGCGGGCACACACAGCTCCCTGGGGGGGAGACCCACCCGGCGGGCACACACAGCTCCCTGGGGAGACCCACCCGGCGGGCACACACAGCTCCCTGGGGGGGAGACCCACCCGGCGGGCACACACAGCTCCCTGGGGGGGCCCCCCCCGACACTGGCTCCTGGTCTGTGGTGCTCCCTGGGGCCCAGCACCTACAATGGACACAAAGGCCGCAGGCGGCCTGGAGTCGGCGGGCAGGGGCACAGGGCCCGCCCCGGTGCCTGGAGACGGCTCCCTCGCCTGCCCTGGGACGCACCTCCCGGGGCTGTGCCGCCGGTGGGGCGAGGGCAGTGGTCAGCACTGAGGCCCCTCGGGGGCCCGAGCCCAGGAGGAAGGGCAGGGGCTGAGGTAGGGGCAAACCCACCCCGAATCCGGGCCCAGGGGCAGAGGTTGAAACGCAAACAGTGGGGCCAGGCGCGGGGGCTCCGCAGGGGCTCAGGGAAGAGGGAGGCCGGTGCCGCTCGGGGCCAGCCACACTGACGAGGGCAGGGCAGGGGTCTGAGCGGGGCCTGAGGCGCACAATCGCCCCTTGTCCGCGGGGCTCCGCTTCCCCGGGCGGCCAACGGGACCTGCGCTTATCGCTGAGCCCGCTGGGAACAATGGCCACACACACGCTTATCTGCCCGCTGTTTGCTCAGCGCATTTGAGCGCTCCCAGGTCAGCCACAAACACGCCATTCTCCGTGATTTCCCGTGATGCCCCCGCCCCCCGCAGCCCTGCAGCCCCCGCCCGCTGAGCACCCACCAACCCCAGCACTCGAGGCCGCGCAGCCTGCGGTCACGGATCCTGGAACGCACAGCCAATGTTTCCAGGAAACTCCAACCACATCTCACACATGCCCACAGACGCATGAATGCACACGTGTACATACACATGTCCACATGCACGACACACAGGCACATTCCCACACACACAGCACACATACAGCACAGACACACATGTATTCTCTCACACAGTACACACCAAATACACACAACAGACACATGCACATGCTCACATAGGACACACATACCTACACACAGCAGACACGCTCACACGTGTGTGTGCACACTCATGTGCACATGTGTAGATACACACATGGCACATATACAGCACTGACACAGGTGCACATGCTCACGCACCATACACACACAACACAAACATGCATGCACATACAACAGTCACATGCACGTGGTGACACACGGCACACACACACATGCTCATACACAGCACGTGCACGCGCACATGGCACACACAACACAGGTGCACAAGGTCACACACGACACACCTACACACATGCTCAAGCTTCCTTGTCCAGGTGATATCCAAACCCCCGCCGGGGTCATATCTGTGTCCCTCAAGCTGCTGGGGTGACACTGGGGACCCCAACGTAGGGACCCCTGCCTGCCACAAGCCCCTGCGGTGACAGAAGTGTCCCAGGACTGCAGCCCCGCCCTCAGCTCCATCCTCCCGGTGCCAGCACCCCGAGAACAGGCTGAGGCTCAGGGAAGGCCCCCCTTGCCCTGTGACCCCTCCGTGAAGCCTGGACAAACGGTCAGCACCCCAGGCCACGGCCCCCTTCGGCACCGCCCCCGCTGAGGGAGCCCAGGAGGCCCCGGACCCTCCGCCAGCTCTGCGGCCCTCTGGGCTGCTGTTGGGGCGCCCGCCGGGCACCGCTCCGGCCACTCGAGCTTAAGGAGAAAGGACCGGCAGCATCCGGGACTCGGCGCCCGAGGGCCAGCAGCTGGCGAGTGGGCTTCTGCAGAGCGACTTCCTCTGAAACGGGGTTAAAGGCGGCAGCGCCCGTGTGTGCGGCTGGGCCTCGGGTGGCCTGGGGCTCAGGTCCAGCCCCTCGTGAGGAGGCCAGGCTGGGGCCGCGGGCCCCGGTGGAAGGAGCTGGGGCTCCCGCGCCCATGACTCCAGGGGCCAGATGCCCCTCAGGAAAGAGGAAGCCTCCTGAGCCACACCCGAGTCTAACATGGGGTCCCACTCAGGGCCAGGCTGCCTGGAGAGCTCCCCAACTTCGAGAATCCAAAACACCCATGTCCCTGGCCCTCACTCACCCTGACCATGACCTTCACCCAGGACCCCTCATGGCCCTGGCCTACGTCCTGCCACGGACCAGGCCCACCGGCCCCCCTGCCCCTCCCAGGACCCGAGGCCGGAGGCGGGCGGAGGAGGGGTCCCAGGCACAGCCTGTGGCGTCAGCTCCAGGACCTCCAGGCCCTGACCTGTCTGAGCCCCAGGCCGCCGCCCACCCATGATGGCCTCGCACCCAGGACCCCAGTGACCCAAGGCCGTCCTTCCACGGGCGGTCCTTTCCCAGGTGGGGGCTGCGCCCAGCACGGGGCACGGCTAGAAGCCTTTGGGGGTCCTGGGGTCCAGGTGAGAGTGGAACAAAGCCCAGGAGCTGTGCTCCCCGCAGGCCAGAGGGGTGCCTGGCGCCTCCCCCACTCCCTGGACAAGCCCCTCTGGGCTCCTGGGCTGCGGCTGACGGTGCCCACGCTGACCCCGGAACTGTCCCCCCCGGACTGTCCCCCGGAACCGTCCCTCAGACTGGCCCCTGGCAATCCCTGCCTGGAGCAAGCGGGACGTGTGCCAGGCCCCCGCGCGCGCGGAAGTGCGCGATAATGGGGCCGCTGCGCGCACCCGAATCTTTCCGAGAAGCCCAGGTCCTGATAAAGCAGCGCCCGAGATCCTGTTTGGCCGCGTGGGAGGTGGGGCGCAGGCGGCACGGCAGGGGCAGGGCCCCTATATAAGGCGTCGGAGGCCGCTACTCGGTGCACAGGTGCAGCCAGTCTGCCTGGTGTCAGTGGCGGGAGGGGCCGGGTCCTGCGGCGACCGCTTCTCCACGCACCATGCTGGGGCCTCGGCTGCTGCTGCTGCTGCTGCTGTCCTGCGGGGGAGCCCTGCTCGGCGCCGGTGAGTGGGCGCCAGTGAGTGGGGGCCGCGGCCTCGCACGGGGCACGGCTAGAAGTCTCCGGCCGCCCCGGGCCTGGGAGAGTCTCCCCGGCCTCTCACCTCCCCGACTCGGCCAGAAGTGGGCTGGCCACAAGGATGTGGATGCCAGGCCCCCCCTTGCTCTGGCCAAGGCCTGGGTCACCCCAGCCAGCGAGGGTCAGAGGGTGCCAAGGCCGTGTGCCAGAGAGGACGGACTCGGGTCCCACGGGGACAGGCAGTGTCCTCCGCAGCCGGAGCGCCAGGCCCGAGCTGGGTGGACAGGGCTCAGGCTCAGCCCTCAGCCGGCACCGCCCCCCCCAGGTCCTGAGAGGGCACAGGTCCCCAGGGGCAGCCACCATGATGCAGGGCCGTGGGCACTGGGGCCACAACACCCCGGTGGAGGCCCAGCTCCGTGGGTCCTGGCCGCGGGCGATGGGCCTCGGTTCCCCATCTGTGAAAGTGGGGGCAACATCTCCCCCTCACGTGGCTGCCACGAGCCCACCGTCCCACCCATCCACCCCAGGGCTGGGTCCTTCCCCCTCCGTACGCCCTCATGCCCGTCCCTTGCGCCCGCCTGGCACCGCTCGTGCCCCAGCCCTCCTCACCGACCAGCACCAGCCCGGGGCTCCTCTGTCTGCGGGAGCCCAGGTGGCTGAGCCCGGGACCCCCTCTCCCCTCCTCTCCTCTCCTCTCCTCTCCTGGGCCCGCAGGCCCCTCCCTGGTGGCCCCATGTCCCCACCAGCCTCGGGGGAGCAGGGAGCGGGCCGGGTGCAGGGGTGGCTGCGGACACCAGCCCAGTAGGTCCCCTGGGCTGCCCCGCCCCCCTCCCACAAAGCCCCTCCCCTCCTAGGCACCGCCTTTCCCGCAAGGCTGCTCTGAGCCCTCAGGACCCCTGCCCCGCTGAGCCCACCTCCTTGGGCCCCTCCCGGGCCCTGGGGCCCAGACCTGGACCCAGAACCTGGGGGAGGAGGGAGGAGCCCTGGAGCCCTGTGGGGGGGGGGGGCGGAGGCTGCGGGTCTGGCAAGGGGTCCAGGCCGTGTGAGCAGCAGAGGGTGGGGCAGGTCTTGAGCCTCAGCACCACCTTCCCGCCGGCCTGGGAGGCACGGAGGCAGGTCCTGCCCTCCTGGACCAGGGGCAGGAGGTCTGCAGCCGGGGCCCGGGGGCCTGGGACTGTGGGGCCGGGAAAGGGGCAGGGGCCGCCAAGCGTGCAGGACGGCGAGTGCTCTGCACCGCATGGCCGGGCCGGGGCGGAGGCTGCCAGGGTCCGGCCAGGGGTCAGTGCCTGCCCTGACCGTGGTGGGAAGCACGCCGGCCTCCTGAGCGTCTTCAAAGGAGCCCCCGCGGCCAAGGAGGGGTGGGGTCGCTGTCAAGGCAGAGCCCGAGGCCCAGCCCGTGTGAGGAGCGCGCAGTGACGGACAGGACGCGGCAGGGCTGGAGGCGGCAGCACCAGGTGGCCCGGGACTGGGAGCGCCCCTCTGGAGGCACAGACGTGAGCGGAGACGCAGACCCACCTGATCACCACCGCAGGGTCACCGCCCCGCCGGCCTCTGTGCCTCCCACCCCAGCCGGGACCCCACGGCCGTGGGGCAGGCATCGCCCCGAGATGCACAGTAGACAGGGACCCGCGTGGCGATGGGGGGGCAGTCAGGAACCTCCTCGAGCTGCTTCCAGCCCAGGCCGGGTGGAGCGGGGACAGGGGCAGGGGAGGGCCGCAGGGCGGGGAGGCCCGCTCAGCTGCCCTGAGCAGGGTCACCTTCCTGCCCCTGCGGTCACTGTGACCCATGTCACCAGGGCACTTCTCTGGCCATGGTCACCACAGTCCCAGGACCGCCTGGGGCTGGCGGATCGGGACAACTCTGCCCCGTTTCGGGCCCCAGCCTCTCTGAGGGTCTGCAGAGCCAGGGGACTCCAGAGGGAGACCAGGTGGGCTGAGGTGGAAACAGGGGTGCAGCGGAGAGAGGGGTCCCATCCCACAGAGCCCCCTGGCCGAGCTCCTCCCCACTCTCCCCTGCCCCTGAGCTCAGGGCTCCCCCTCGCCTCCCCACCCTCCTCCAATGAGGTCAGTGCAGAAGCCCAGGAGTCCGGCCGCCCGGCCACCCAGACCCACGGAGCCTGCCCAGAGCCAGCGGGCCGACAGGCTTTGCCCTCACTCGGGCCCTCCTACCGACCTGAGGGCCTGGCGCCTCCGGGGTGCAGCGATGGGAGCCTGGTGGGCAGACCAGCAGATGCCCTGGGGCCAGAGGGCATCAGAGGGGCTAGTGTCCAGTGTGGAGGACCCACCCGCCCTGAGGCCTGGCCCTCGGCCACAGGAACCTCTCCAGGGACCTCCCATCCTCCCAGCACGACCGGCCCTGCTCACTGCCCGTGCCTGTGCGTGTGCGCCTCGCCCCCCTTGGGGGCTCTCAGGAGCAGGGACCGCGTGCCCACTGTGTCTCCTGCACCCAGCAGGGCACAGGCCCACAGCAGGTGCTCGCTGCGTGCAGGGTGCGGAACTGGTGAGCGAGTGAACGAGTGAATGAGCGAGCTGGCGAACGGGAGACAGGGGTGGGGAGGGCCCAGCGGGCTGGGCTCAGGCCTGGTGCCAGCGCTGTGGCTGCCCAGCCCTGGGCCGGCTCACAGCCAGGCTCTGAGTACCCGGGCGGGCTGTGCCCTGGAGCAGCGGTGGCCGGGCCCGGCACTGACATGGGGGCCTGCCACGCAGGTCTGGACGACACCTCCTTTGCCCACCCAGGACCCCAGGGGCTGAAGGACTCCCCACGGCCAGGTGAGGACCAAGGCTCTGCCACAAGGTGGCGTGGTCTGGGCTTTCCACAAGGGACCTGCAGCCACGGGGGCCTGGGAGCCCAGCTAGTGCGGGGGCCCTGGGGGGCGGGGCTGCTGGCAGCAGCTGGCTCCCCCGTGAGGCTCAGTGAGCCTGAAACTTGGGAGGTCGCGAGCATGAGCTCCCCAGGGCCCTGCCGGCCAGGGGACCCAGAACCCCAAGACCCACCGGCTCCCTCCACAGCGCCCGGCAGGGGCTGGTGCTCCACATGGGGGACCGGCCACTTCTCCACCTTCGACGGCCACGCGTATGACTTCGAGGGGACCTGCAACTACATCTTTGCGGCCATCTGCAAGGACGCCTCCTCCCCCACCTTCAGCGTCCAGCTGCGGCGAGGGCCCGGCGGGGACATCTCCCGGGTCATCGTGGAGCTGGGGGCCGCGGTGGTCACGGTGCAGCAGGGAGCCATCTCCATCAAGGACGTGGGGTCGGTCAGGGACCAGGGCCGGGGCTGGGAGCCGGGGCCGAGGGAATGGCCAGGGCGGAGGGCAGCCGCTGACCGCTCCCCCCTGCAGAGCCGTCAGCCTGCCCTACACCAGCAACGGGCTGCAGATCACCCCCTTCGGCCAGAGCGTGCGGCTGGTGGCCAAGCAGCTGGAGCTGGAGCTGGTGGTGCTGTGGGGCCCCGGCGCCCACCTCATGGTGAGGACGCAGTGGGGGCTGCACCTGCGGCAGGTGTTGGTGGGCAGAGCTGGGGGCTGCCCCTGAGGCGGGGGTCCAGACCAGTTCCCCAGCTCCTCAGCTCGGCGGACTCCGGCCAGGAGCCCGGATGGGCCTGGGCTTTGCTGGAGGCTCAGTTTCCCCATTTGAAAGTGAGGACCATCCAGCAAGAAAAGAAGTCCCGGGAGGGAGGGCGGTCACAACCTATTCGGTGAGGCATCCGCGGTCTCTGCATCTGGGCGAGGGGTCCCCGGGCCAGGGAGCCCCGCCCCTCCCCGCTAGCCCCGTGTGCCGACCGCCCGCCCTCGCCCGCAGGTCCTGGTGGAGGACAGGCACATGGGCAGGATGTGCGGGCTCTGCGGGAACTTTGACGGCGAGAAGACCAACGAGTTTCTGAGCGAGGACGGTAGGTGGGGGCGGGCGGGGCCCCCTGTGCCCAGCCCAGGTGCTGACCCTGCGCCCCGCCCCCTGCAGGCACGCGCCTGGAGCCCCACAAGTACGCCGCCCTCCAGAAGCTGGACGACCCCAACGAGATCTGCACCCACGAGGCCATCCCCGGCCCCCGGGTCCTGCAGGCAGAGCACGTACGTGAGGGCGGAGCCCGCGCAGCCTGCCAGGTGGAAGCACTGGGTGCGGGGCGCGGCCTTCCCCCCGTGACCGGTGGCCCTCCGCCAGGCCCGGACCTGTGCCCAGCTGCTGGCCCTGGTGGCCCCCGAGTGCGACGTGCCCAAGGAGCCCTTCGTGCAGAGCTGCCAGGCCGACGTGGCCGCGTGTGCCCGGCCGGGCCAGCAGAGCTGCGCCTGCGCCACGCTCTCCGAGTACTCACGCCGCTGCAGCCTCGTCGGCCAGCCCGTCAGCCGCTGGCGGAGGCCCGGCCTCTGCTGTGAGTCCTAGGAGGCTGCAGGGAGGGCCAGGGCCAGGAGGCCTGGTGGGGAGGGGCTGGGAGGGGGGCAGGGCCCAGGGCTCCCTGCCTGCTCACCAGGGCCCGTGTACACACAGCGCTGGGCCAGTGCCCGGCCAACCAGGTGTACCAGGAGTGCGGCGAGGCCTGCGTCAGGACCTGCTCCCACCCGCAGCACAGCTGTGCCCGCTCCTGCACCTTCGGCTGCTTCTGCCCAGAAGGTGGCGTGCCTCTCCCCACGGACCCTCCAGATGAGCCCCCACCCACCCAGCATGTGGCCCCTCTTGGCTCCCTGGGACCAGGACCCCTTAAGTGCTCACGGCCACATGGGCTAATCCACGGGACAGGGAGGGGTGTCCCCGCGGGGGTGGGCCCAGGAGGCTACTGGGAGGAGGTGGGCCCTGGGTGGGGGCCTGTCGGCACGAGGGGGCAGAACGCTGAGTGTGCAGCCCAGGCGGGACTGGGGGTGTGAAGGGGGACAAGCCCTCCTGGGGTGCAGGCTGGGGGGGCCCCCGGAGGGGAGGGGTCTCCCCACGCAGCCCCAGGAAGCTCCTGCCTGCAGGTATGGTCCTCGACGATGTTTCCAAAAACCTCACCTGCGTGCCCGTCGCCCAGTGCCCCTGCACGCTCGGCGGCGTGGCGTACGCCCCCGGGGCGGTCACTGCCGACGCCTGCCGCACCTGGTGAGGACAGGAGGGGATGGGGGGACGTGGGGGCTCGGGGGTCAGGGGCAGCCTCAGCCCGAGGCAGCCAGCTCTGCTGGCCCAGAACACCCGGGGGCGCCCCCACCACTCTGGGCCCCCCCTCCCCACCCCAGCCAGTGCACCATGGGGCGCTGGAAGTGCGAGGAGCGGCCCTGCCCCCGGCGCTGCGCCCTGGAAGGCGGCTCCTTTGTGACCACGTTCGACGCCAGGCCCTACCGCTTCCACGGCACCTGCACCTACACCCTCCTCCAGGTGGGAGGCCCGCCACGAGGGGTCACCACGGGGTGGGGGTCTCACAAGGGGTCCTGCCAGGAGGGGTCCCCACGAGCCCCGGCCCTCTATGCTTACTGTCCTCCCTAGAGCCCCCAGCTCCCCGACGGGGGCTCCCTCATGGCCGCCTACGACAAGTCTGGGTACTCGCATTCGGAGACCTCCTTGGTCGCCCTCATCTACGTGTCCAGCCAGGTAAGGCCGCCCCGTCTGCCGCCACTGCGCCCGCCCAGCCTGAGCACACGGTCTCTGCCGCGGCCCAGCCACCCCTCCGGCCCCCAGTGACTCAGCGCCCTCCCTCCAGGACAAGATCGTGATTTCCCAGGATGAGGTGGTCGCCAACAATGGAGACGCCAAGTGGCTGCCATACAAGACCGGTAGGTCGCAGCCCCTGCCTGCGCCCCGGGGGCCGGGCCCAGAGCGGCCGCCCGCTGAGCCTCTGTCCCGCAGGCAACATCACGGTCTTCAAGCAGACGTCCACCCACCTGCAGATGGCCACCACCTTCGGGCTGGAGCTGGTGGTGCAGCTGCAGCCCGTGTTCCAGGCCTACATCACCGTCGGGCCTCAGTTCAGAGGCCAGACCCGAGGTGAGTCCCCGCCTGGCCTGACCTCCCGGGAAACGAAGGGGCCCCACAGAGACTCAGGGGGCCCAGCAGGTCCAGCCCCCCAGGGGTGCGGCTAGTGCTGGCCTCCTGCCCGGGGCCCGGTTAGGGGCCGCGGGGCAGGACTAGGACGCGGGACGCCCCCCCTCACGGCCTGGCCGGCTCAGGGCTCTGCGGCAACTTCAACGGGGACACGACGGACGACTTCACGACCAGCATGGGCATCCCTGAGGGCACGGCCTCGCTCTTCGTGGACTCCTGGCGGGCAGGGAACTGCCCGGCCGCCCTGGAGCGTGAGACCGACCCCTGCTCCATGAGCCAGCTCAACAGTGAGTGCCGGCCGGAGGGCTGTGCAGGCGGGAAACCCACGCTGGGGGCGCGGGGACTCAGGGGCCTGTCCCCGCAGAGGTGTGCGCGGAGACCCACTGCGCGGTGCTGGTGAACAAGGGCACGGTCTTCGAGAGGTGCCACGCCGTGGTGAACCCCCACCCCTTCTACAGGGTAGGCGGGGCTTGCACGTGGCCAGGAGGGCTGCGGGGTGGGGCACCTCGGGGACAGGGTGTGGATGGCGGGCGCCTACGCTGCTGTCTGCCCGCAGAGGTGCGTGTACCAGGCCTGCAACTACGAGGAGACCTTCCCGCACATCTGCGCCGCCCTGGGGGACTACGCCTACGCCTGCGCCTCCCGGGGCGTCCTGCTCTGGGGCTGGAGGAGCAGCGTCGACAACTGCAGTGCGTGCTTCCAGGCGTGGCGGGGCGGCGGGAGCCGGCGGTCAAGCGGAGGGTGGGGTTGTGACCGGGTCGGGCCAAGCTCTGCCCAGCCATCCTGACGCCAGACTCCCCGCAGCCGTCCCCTGCACGGGCAACCAGACCTACAGCTACGACAGCCGGGCCTGCGGCCGCACCTGCCTCTCCCTGTCCGACCGCGCCGCCGAGTGCCACCCCAGCGCCGTGCCCGTGGAAGGCTGCAACTGCCCCGAGGGCACCTACCTCAACCACAAGGCCGAGTGCGTGCACAAGGCCCAGTGCCCCTGCCTCCTGGACAACCACAAGCTCGTCCTGGCCGGCCAGTCCACTGTGGTCGAGGGCGTCATCTGGTGCGTGAGGTTCCCGGGTGGCAGCCCCGCCCCCTGCAGCCGCGCCCCAGGCCACCCCCTCACACAGCCTCTCTTGCAGCTACTGTTCCAACGGGCGGCTGAGCTGCCCTGGGCGGCCGCCGATGCTCCTGGGTACGTAGCGCAGCGGAGCAGCGACCTGGACCGCGAGGGGCCCTGGCCTCCGCTGAGCCCGCCTCACCAGCCCCCTTCCCTACAGCATCCTGCTCGGCCCCCAAGACATTCCAGTCCTGCAGCCAGTCCTCGAGGAACAAGTTTGGGGCGGCCTGTGCCCCCACATGCCAGATGCTGGCTACGGGCACCCCTTGTGTAAGGCTGGGGAGGGCGAGGGCCGTGGGAGGAAGCCCAGAATCCTCAGGAGAGGCTCTGCCCCCAACCCTGTCCCTGAGAGGCGTGGCCAGTGGGGCTGGGAGGCCCAGCAGCTGAAGGGCAGTGTGCTCAGTCTGGGGGGGTTCCCTGAGGAAGGTGGGCTGGGGCCCCCAACTTGGGGAGGGGTAGGGGGGTACAATAGGCCAGCCTGAGGCATGGAGGCGCCGGAACTTTCCTGAGGGAGGGAGGCTGCCGAGGGAAAGGCCGCGAGCTGGCGGTGCAGGAGGGGTCTGGGAGGAATGCAGGGGCAGAGGGCCCACAGGGGGCCACCCTCCCAGGGGCTGCTGACCTCCGCCCTGCAGGTGCCCACCAAGTGCGAGCCCGGCTGCGTCTGTGCCGAGGGGCTCTACGAGAACGCCAGCGGGCAGTGCGTGCCCCCCGAGGAGTGCCCGTGCGAGTTTGCGGGGGTCTCCTACCCCCGGGGCGCCGAGCTCCACACCGACTGTAAGGCCTGGTAAGCCAGTCCCACCCCGCAGGCCCGGCACAGGGCTGTCCGCAGGGTCCGGTGGGGCTGGGAAGCGGCCTCCTGTGGGGGTGGGTGCGGCGGGCCTCAGAGCCCAGAGCTCCCTGCTCCCGGCAGCACCTGCTCGAGGGGGAAGTGGACGTGCCAGCAAAGCGCCCACTGCTCGTCCACCTGCACGCTCTACGGGGAGGGCCATGTGGTCACCTTCGACGGGCAGCGCTTCGTGTTCGAGGGCAGCTGCGAGTACATCCTGGCCACGGTGAGGCCCTGGAGGGGAGGGGCCACGGGGGCCACGAGGAGGCCCTGGGAGGACTCGGGGGCTCCTGGTGGGCTTCTCCTCAGCGCCCCCTCCCCACAGGATGGCTGTGGCACCAATGACTCCCAGCCCACCTTCAAGATCCTGACGGAGAACGTCGTGTGTGGGAAATCGGGTGTCACCTGCTCCCGGGCCATCAGGATGTCCCTAGGGGTGAGTGGGCTGGTGGGTGTCCCCTCAAGGCAGCCACCCGGCGCCAGGTCCGGGCCGCTCGGTGCCGCCAGCGCTTGCTGCCCCCTCTGCTTCCTCGTCCACACAACGGGCAGCAGGTCCTGGGGCTGGACGTGGGGTGGGGAGCCTCCCAGAACCCTGGCTCAGCCCTCAGCTCAGTGTCCATGACGTTCTGGAACCTCCCGCCGAAGGCAGGCTCGAGAGGACAGGCCCAGCCCAGAGCTGGCCCTCAGCAGGCGCCGTCCGGCCGTGTCCTTAACGGCACCGTGCAGGGGAGCACGGGCGGGAGCAGAGCTGGCGGCACTCAGCAGCCGCCCAGGCTTGGGGCTGGCAGCCTGGTGACAGCCCTGCCCCACAGGGCTTGTCCATCGTGCTGGCGGACAGGAACTACACGGTCAGCGGGACAGACCCCCAGGTGTACTTCCGGGTCAGGGCTGGCTCCCTGCACCTGCTACTGGACGTCACCATCGGCAGCAGCTACAACCTGACCATCATCTGGAACAAGCACATGACCGTCTCCATCAAGATCTCGCGAGCCTCGCAGGTACCACGCGCCACTGCCCAGGTCGCGGGGGGTGGGGGGGGCAGCGCCCACCGCCCATCTGCCCGCCTGACACCAGCCCCCGCAGGACCCCCTGTGCGGCTTGTGCGGCAACTACAACGGGAACATGAAGGACGACTTTGAGACACGCAGCAAGTACGTGGCGTCCAGCGAGCTGGAGTTTGTGAATTCGTGGAAGGAGAGCCCGCTGTGCGGAGATGCCAGACTCACGATGGACCCCTGCAGCCTCAATGCCTTCCGCCGCGCCTGGGCCGAGCGCAAGTGCAGCATCATCAATAGCCAGACCTTCGCCGCCTGCCACAGCCAGGTGAGCTGCGCCGCGGGGCGGGGGGCGGGCCTGAGCAGGCGAGTGGACAGCAGACACTGAGGGCCACTCCCGCAGGTGTACCGCCTGCCCTACTACGAGGCCTGCGTGCACGACACATGTGGGTGCGACATGGGTGGGGACTGTGAGTGCCTATGCGACGCTGTGGCCGCCTACGCCAAGGCCTGCCTGGACAAGGGCGTGTGCGTGGACTGGAGGGCCCCCGACTTCTGCCGTGAGTATCCTGTCCCCCACCGGACACAGCCATGGCGGCAGCACCTCTCCCGGGTGGGCAGCAGGCTGTGCCCTGCAGAGGGACCTGCAGAGGGACCCTGAGCCTCCCAGGCCCGTGCGGGGGGCTCACGGCCACCTGACAGGCACCCATCCTCCCAGCCATCTACTGCGACTTCTACAACTCCCACACGCGGGCGGGCGACGGCCAGTACCAGTACGCCCAGGAGACCAACTGCACGTGGCACTACCAGCCGTGCCTCTGCCCCCAGCAGCTGCAGAGCCTTCCAGACACCAACATCGAAGGTGCGGGCGAGGAGAGGGCGAGGTTGGGCCAGACGACTGATGGCCTCCCGGCCGGAGAATCAAGACAGGATGGTGGACGAGGGCCCAGCCTGGAGCCAGGGGGCTGTGACAGGCACAGGGCAGGGTGGCTGGGGTCGGGGACAAGGGGGTACCTGCCTCTGCAGTTCGGTGGAGAGGCCAGGAGTGGCTGGGACAGAAGAGGGGCTCAGCTCCGGCACTGAGAGCTGGCCTCTCCCGCACCGCCCCCTAGGCTGCTACAACTGCTCCCAGGATGAGTACTTCGACCAGGACAAGGGGACATGCGTGCAGTGCAGTAAGCTCAGACCCAGCCCCCATGCCCACCCAGCCCCCACAGCAGAGCCCCTGCACAAACCTCTGGCCAGTTCTCCAGCACCCTACTCCCCAGCTGTGCCCCTGAGGTGCTGGGACCCCCATGCCCCAGACAGCAAACACGAAGGGAAAACAATTAGGCTTCCCTCCCCAAATGTTGACGCACCCACACCCAGCCCCCAGCTGCAGGGCAACCCAGGCCCGGGCTCTGCCAGCCTACTGGGTATGTGGGTGACAGCTGGCCTGGAGCTACCACAGGTGGGCGCTGGACAGCGTCCTGGCTGCCAGGCATCACCACGGTTAGGCAGTGGTGCTGGGAGAAGAGAAGACCCGGGGGGGAGAGGGGAGGAGGACTGAGAAGCAGGCGCCCGCCTAGGGACACGCCTGGAGGGCGGGACCGGGAGGGGCGGCACGTGGTGACAGCACTGACCCCGCTTCCTCTTGCAGTGCTGCTGCCCACCTCGCCGCCGCCGCCCACCACAGGTGATTGCGCACACACTAGGTGCCAAGGTGAAGCAGCACTCTCCCCGGGCTCGTCCCTGGGCACCGTCAGCCCAGCCTGTGCCCATCCCTGCAGCCGCTGGCTGGCATGCGGGCAAGGCTGGGCTGCCCCACATGGCGGGGGCAAGCGGCGCTGACCAGGACAGCAGAGGGGAGGGGCATGGAAAGCGTGGCTCCTGGCTGGACGGCCACTGTCACAGCAAGGCCAAAGGGACTGGATGTTGCCCTCAGCGGGGCACAGGGCTTTCCACCCGGTGCCTCCTGTGCAGCCCACCTGGGGGCGGGGGGCTACATGGCTCAGCAGCCAAGAGAGGGGGCTCCTCCCAAGGTTGTGCCCACGGTCACAGCCCTTCTGCCTCACTCAGGCTCGCCCTCCACAGAAGCCAGGCCTACCTTGGCCACCCCCAACATCACAGCCACCCCCAGAACCACGGGGCCCCTCAGCTCCACGGCACCCTCACCAAGCTCCCGTGCCACACCTGCAACCCCCACGGCCTCGGCCCCCTCCTCCGCACAGACGGGGCCGGCCCCGACCACGCGGCCAGAACCCACCGTCTCCTCGGGAGGTGAGGCCGCTGTGGGGGCGGGAACGCGTGACGATCAGACACGCTCCCTGGGTGCGGGGAGGGCAGCAGATGCTCGGCACAGAAGGCGGGACTGAAGGACAAGCTGGCCGTGGGATGTGGCGGATCCTGGCTGCCTGGCACTGTCACTGAGAAGCATATGGGACCTGCGGGTGCAGGGAGCGTAGGCCAGCCCCCCATGAGCCCACACAGCAGCCCCTGCCCGCCCAGGGACCATGAGGGGACATGCCATGGGTCCTGCTGGCAGGCAGGTGAAGGGCCAGCCAGCGGCCCAGTGAGCCTGTGGCCGCTGGAAAAGCACTGAGGCCCCGAGTCAAGGTCAGCTGAGGAAGGACGTGCGTGTCAGCGAGGGGAAGGCACACGCCCTTCTCGGGGGGGTAGCTCAGTGTGCCCTGCTGGCCAGGCTCCTGTGGCACAGGTGGGGCAGGGAAAGGGGAGGGCAGATGGTCCGGTGGGATGTGCTGGGCCCTGTTCCCTGCAGCGTCACCTCGAACGACCTCCGCCATCACCACACGAGCCACGTCAGGGCCAGCCCCCACAGCCACTCCCACGTCAACAGCCACGGGACCTACTGTGACTCGGGCTACCACGCAGCCCACGGCACCCCTGCTCAGCACAGCCACGCAATCCACAGCGCGGTCCACAGTGCGCACCACGGCGGCATGGCCAACGCCAACCACACCAGAACCCACCACAGGGTCCCCCCAAGGTAAGGCTACCCCACGCAGGCCCCCACTGAGGGAAGACAGCACAGGTGCTCCAGCGCCCAGCCCGGGCTGCGGAACCGCGTAGAAGAGCAGTCCACAGAGCCCCAGGAGGGGACGCCTCCAACCCAACAGGGAGCCGCGGGGGCAGGCAGCACAGCACCAGCCTGAGCCTACAGCTAACCACGTGCTCTCTGCACCTCTCCCCGCCACAGTGCCGACACGCCCACCCACCACGGCTGCCCCCACACCAGGTGAGGACAGGGCCCTGGCGACGCCAGAGGTCCCAAAGGCACTGGATCTAGATGGCAGTGACCAGGTCTGAAATCAGGGCCACAATCAAAATTCCAGAAAGATCCCCACAGGAAGGAGCCCGTCAGTACCGGAAGCCCATCACACCCACGCGGAGTGCGGGGGAAAGAGAGGGGCCATACACGCAGCAGGAGAGGAACACAAACGCGAGAACCATAATGAGCAGAGTCAGGAAAACAAGGGAGCCCAGCGTGGGGAGCACAATCAGCAGCAGGTGGGAGAGCACGTGCCCGGGCCCGGACGACATAACAACCATTAACGCATCACTTTCCACAGGCCACTCGACGCCCCACCAAACCGAAGGAACCACCATAGGATCAACAGGGAGCACCTCAGGCCAGAGCACAGCACACACAAGCCCAGGGACCAGGTCAACCAGGGCCACACCCGACGGGCCACACACTCCCTTCACTTCTCACTCCGCCCCCACAGGTTCCGTGTCCACCACCTCCCACATTACAGGTCCGCCCACAGGAACATCATTCCGGACCACCACCACCTTCCCAACCGCATCTCCATCCAAGACCACTCAATCCACTCAGGTTCCAAACTCTGCCACCTCCTCTGTCACCCCCACTTCTCACACAGTGGTCACCCCAACACAACCAGAGACCCACTCTCCTTCCATCTCTACTGCAAGGCCAACAGGCTCCTCTTCATCGACACACGTCCCTGCCACGGGCACAGTGCTCTCACCCTCCACACCGCCGTGGACAGCGACCACACGAGGAACCACCCAAGCCCCTCACTCTGTCAGCACAGCCAAAACCTCCACCTCCCTGGTGTCACACCCCTCCGCACCTGCCCACTCTGGGACCACATCTGTTCCACGCACCACCATCTCACCCATGACCACCAGTAGAGGCACTGGGAGTCCAGGGACACACACAGCCACGGCCACACCCGACGGGCCACACACTCCCTTCACTTCTCACTCCGCCCCCACAGGTTCCGTGTCCACCACCTCCCACATTACAGGTCCGCCCACAGGAACATCATTCCGGACCACCACCACCTTCCCAACCGCATCTCCATCCAAGACCACTCAATCCACTCAGGTCCCTAATTCTGCCACCTCCTCTGTCACCCCCACTTCTCACACAGTGGTCACCCCAACACAACCAGAGACCCACTCTCCTTCCATCTCTACTGCAAGGCCAACAGGCTCCTCTCCATCATCGACACACGTCCCTGCCACGGGCACAGTGCTCTCACCCTCCACACCGCCGTGGACAGCGACCACACGAGGAACCACCCAAGCCCCTCACTCTGTCAGCACAGCCAAAACCTCCACCTCCCTGGTGTCACACCCCTCCGCACCTGCCCACTCTGGGACCACATCTGTTCCACGCACCACCATCTCACCCATGACCACCAGTAGAGGCACTGGGAGTTCAGGGACACACACAGCCACGGCCACACCCGACGGGCCACACACTCCCTTCACTTCTCACTCCGCCCCCACAGGTTCCGTGTCCACCACCTCCCACATTACAGGTCCGCCCACAGGAACATCATTCCGGACCACCACCACCTTCCCAACCGCATCTCCATCCAAGACCACTCAATCCACTCAGGTTCCAAACTCTGCCACCTCCTCTGTCACCCCCACTTCTCACACAGTGGTCACCCCAACACAACCAGAGACCCACTCTCCCTACATCTCTACTGCAAGGCCAACAGGCTCCTCTCCATCGACACACGTCCCTGCCACGGGCACAGTGCTCTCACCCTCCACACCGCCGTGGACAGTGACCACACGAGGAACCACCCAAGCCCCTCACTCTGTCAGCACAGCCAAAACCTCCACCTCCCTGGTGTCACACCCCTCCGCACCTGCCCACTCTGGGACCACATCTGTTCCACGCACCACCATCTCACCCATGACCACCAGTAGAGGCACTGGGAGTCCAGGGACACACACAGCCACGGCCACACCCGACGGGCCACACACTCCCTTCACTTCTCACTCCGCCCCCACAGGTTCCGTGTCCACCACCTCCCACATTACAGGTCCGCCCACAGGAACATCATTCCGGACCACCACCACCTTCCCAACCGCATCTCCATCCAAGACCACTCAATCCACTCAGGTTCCAAACTCTGCCACCTCCTCTGTCACCCCCACTTCTCACACAGTGGTCACCCCAACACAACCAGAGACCCACTCTCCCTACATCTCTACTGCAAGGCCAACAGGCTCCTCTCCATCGACACACGTCCCTGCCACGGGCACAGTGCTCTCACCCTCCACACCGCCGTGGACAGTGACCACACGAGGAACCACCCAAGCCCCTCACTCTGTCAGCACAGACAAAACCTCCACCTCCCTGGTGTCACACCCCTCCGCACCTGCCCACTCTGGGACCACATCTGTTCCACGCACCACCATCTCCCCCATAACCACCAGTAGAGGCACCGGGAGCCCGGGGACACACACAGCCACGGCCACACCCGACGGGCCACACACTCCCTTCACTTCTCACTCCGCCCCCACAGGTTCCGTGTCCACCACCTCCCACATTACAGGTCCGCCCACAGGAACATCATTCCGGACCACCACCACCTTCCCAACCGCATCTCCATCCAAGACCACTCAATCCACTCAGGTTCCAAACTCTGCCACCTCCTCTGTCACCCCCACTTCTCACACAGTGGTCACCCCAACACAACCAGAGACCCACTCTCCCTACATCTCTACTGCAAGGCCAACAGGCTCCTCTCCATCGACACACGTCCCTGCCACGGGCACAGTGCTCTCACCCTCCACACCGCCGTGGACAGCGACCACACGAGGAACCACCCAAGCCCCTCACTCTGTCAGCACAGCCAAAACCTCCACCTCCCTGGTGTCACACCCCTCCGCACCTGCCCACTCTGGAACCACATCTGTTCCACGCACCACCATCTCCCCCAAGACCACCAGTAGAGGCACCGGGAGCCCGGGGACACACACAGCCACAGCCACAGCCACACCCAACGGGCCACACACTCCCTTCACTTCTCACTCCGCCCCCACAGGTTCCGTGTCCACCACCTCCCACATTACAGGTCCGCCCACAGGAACATCATTCCGGACCACCACCACCTTCCCAACCGCATCTCCATCCAAGACCACTCAATCCACTCAGGTCCCTAATTCTGCCACCTCCTCTGTCACCCCCACTTCTCACACAGTGGTCACCCCAACACAACCAGAGACCCACTCTCCTTCCATCTCTACTGCAAGGCCAACAGGCTCCTCTCCATCATCGACACACGTCCCTGCCACGGGCACAGTGCTCTCACCCTCCACACCGCCGTGGACAGCGACCACACGAGGAACCACCCAAGCCCCTCACTCTGTCAGCACAGCCAAAACCTCCACCTCCCTGGTGTCACACCCCTCCGCACCTGCCCACTCTGGGACCACATCTGTTCCACGCACCACCATCTCACCCATGACCACCAGTAGAGGCACTGGGAGTCCAGGGACACACACAGCCACGGCCACACCCGACGGGCCACACACTCCCTTCACTTCTCACTCCGCCCCCACAGGTTCCGTGTCCACCACCTCCCACATTACAGGTCCGCCCACAGGAACATCATTCCGGACCACCAGCACCTTCCCAACCGCATCTCCATCCAAGACCACTCAATCCACTCAGGTTCCAAACTCTGCCACCTCCTCTGTCACCCCCACTTCTCACACAGTGGTCACCCCAACACAACCAGAGACCCACTCTCCCTACATCTCTACTGCAAGGCCAACAGGCTCCTCTCCATCGACACACGTCCCTGCCACGGGCACAGTGCTCTCACCCTCCACACCGCCGTGGACAGTGACCACACGAGGAACCACCCAAGCCCCTCACTCTGTCAGCACAGACAAAACCTCCACCTCCCTGGTGTCACACCCCTCCGCACCTGCCCACTCTGGGACCACATCTGTTCCACACACCACCATCTCCCCCATAACCACCAGTAGAGGCACCGGGAGCCCGGGGACACACACAGCCACGGCCACACCCGACGGGCCACACACTCCCTTCACTTCTCACTCCGCCCCCACAGGTTCCGTGTCCACCACCTCCCACATTACAGGTCCGCCCACAGGAACATCATTCCGGACCACCACCACCTTCCCAACCGCATCTCCATCCAAGACCACTCAATCCACTCAGGTTCCAAACTCTGCCACCTCCTCTGTCACCCCCACTTCTCACACAGTGGTCACCCCAACACAACCAGAGACCCACTCTCCCTACATCTCTACTGCAAGGCCAACAGGCTCCTCTCCATCGACACACGTCCCTGCCACGGGCACAGTGCTCTCACCCTCCACACCGCCGTGGACAGCGACCACACGAGGAACCACCCAAGCCCCTCACTCTGTCAGCACAGCCAAAACCTCCACCTCCCTGGTGTCACACCCCTCCGCACCTGCCCACTCTGGAACCACATCTGTTCCACGCACCACCATCTCCCCCAAGACCACCAGTAGAGGCACCGGGAGCCCGGGGACACACACAGCCACAGCCACACCCAACGGGCCACACACTCCCTTCACTTCTCACTCCGCCCCCACAGGTTCCGTGTCCACCACCTCCCACATTACAGGTCCGCCCACAGGAACATCATTCCGGACCACCACCACCTTCCCAACCGCATCTCCATCCAAGACCACTCAATCCACTCAGGTCCCTAATTCTGCCACCTCCTCTGTCACCCCCACTTCTCACACAGTGGTCACCCCAACACAACCAGAGACCCACTCTCCTTCCATCTCTACTGCAAGGCCAACAGGCTCCTCTCCATCGACACACGTCCCTGCCACGGGCACAGTGCTCTCACCCTCCACACCGCCGTGGACAGTGACCACACGAGGAACCACCCAAGCCCCTCACTCTGTCAGCACAGACAAAACCTCCACCTCCCTGGTGTCACACCCCTCCGCACCTGCCCACTCTGGGACCACATCTGTTCCACGCACCACCATCTCACCCATGACCACCAGTAGAGGCACTGGGAGTCCAGGGACACACACAGCCACGGCCACACCCGATGGGCCACACACTCCCTTCACTTCTCACTCCGCCCCCACAGGTTCCGTGTCCACCACCTCCCACATTACAGGTCCGCCCACAGGAACATCATTCCGGACCACCACCACCTTCCCAACCGCATCTCCATCCAAGACCACTCAATCCACTCAGGTTCCAAACTCTGCCACCTCCTCTGTCACCCCCACTTCTCACACAGTGGTCACCCCAACACAACCAGAGACCCACTCTCCCTACATCTCTACTGCAAGGCCAACAGGCTCCTCTCCATCGACACACGTCCCTGCCACGGGCACAGTGCTCTCACCCTCCACACCGCCGTGGACAGCGACCACACGAGGAACCACCCAAGCCCCTCACTCTGTCAGCACAGCCAAAACCTCCACCTCCCTGGTGTCACACCCCTCCGCACCTGCCCACTCTGGAACCACATCTGTTCCACGCACCACCATCTCACCCATGACCACCAGTAGAGGCACTGGGAGTCCAGGGCCACACACAGCCACGGCCACACCCGACGGGCCACACACTCCCTTCACTTCTCACTCCGCCCCCACAGGTTCCGTGTCCACCACCTCCCACATTACAGGTCCGCCCACAGGAACATCATTCCGGACCACCACCACCTTCCCAACCGCATCTCCATCCAAGACCACTCAATCCACTCAGGTCCCTAATTCTGCCACCTCCTCTGTCACCCCCACTTCTCACACAGTGGTCACCCCAACACAACCAGAGACCCACTCTCCTTCCATCTCTACTGCAAGGCCAACAGGCTCCTCTCCATCATCGACACACGTCCCTGCCACGGGCACAGTGCTCTCACCCTCCACACCGCCGTGGACAGCGACCACACGAGGAACCACCCAAGCCCCTCACTCTGTCAGCACAGCCAAAACCTCCACCTCCCTGGTGTCACACCCCTCCGCACCTGCCCACTCTGGAACCACATCTGTTCCACGCACCACCATCTCCCCCAAGACCACCAGTAGAGGCACCGGGAGCCCAGGGACACACACAGCCACGGCCACACCCAACGGGCCACACACTCCCTTCACTTCTCACTCCGCCCCCACAGGCTCCGTGTCCACCACCTCCCACATTACAGGTCCGCCCACAGGAACATCATTCCGGACCACCACCACCTTCCCAACCGCATCTCCATCCAAGACCACTCAATCCACTCAGGTCCCTAATTCTGCCACCTCCTCTGTCACCCCCACTTCTCACACAGTGGTCACCCCAACACAACCAGAGACCCACTCTCCCTACATCTCTACTGCAAGGCCAACAGGCTCCTCTCCATCATCGACACACGTCCCTGCCACGGGCACAGTGCTCTCACCCTCCACACCGCCGTGGACAGCGACCACACGAGGAACCACCCAAGCCCCTCACTCTGTCAGCACAGCCAAAACCTCCACCTCCCTGGTGTCACACCCCTCCGCACCTGCCCACTCTGGGACCACATCTGTTCCACGCACCACCATCTCACCCATGACCACCAGTAGAGGCACTGGGAGTCCAGGGACACACACAGCCACGGCCACACCCGACGGGCCACACACTCCCTTCACTTCTCACTCCGCCCCCACAGGTTCCGTGTCCACCACCTCCCACATTACAGGTCCGCCCACAGGAACATCATTCCGGACCACCACCACCTTCCCAACCGCATCTCCATCCAAGACCACTCAATCCACTCAGGTTCCAAACTCTGCCACCTCCTCTGTCACCCCCACTTCTCACACAGTGGTCACCCCAACACAACCAGAGACCCACTCTCCCTACATCTCTACTGCAAGGCCAACAGGCTCCTCTCCATCGACACACGTCCCTGCCACGGGCACAGTGCTCTCACCCTCCACACCGCCGTGGACAGCGACCACACGAGGAACCACCCAAGCCCCTCACTCTGTCAGCACAGCCAAAACCTCCACCTCCCTGGTGTCACACCCCTCCGCACCTGCCCACTCTGGAACCACATCTGTTCCACGCACCACCATCTCCCCCAAGACCACCAGTAGAGGCACCGGGAGCCCGGGGACACACACAGCCACAGCCACACCCAACGGGCCACACACTCCCTTCACTTCTCACTCCGCCCCCACAGGTTCCGTGTCCACCACCTCCCACATTACAGGTCCGCCCACAGGAACATCATTCCGGACCACCACCACCTTCCCAACCGCATCTCCATCCAAGACCACTCAATCCACTCAGGTCCCTAATTCTGCCACCTCCTCTGTCACCCCCACTTCTCACACAGTGGTCACCCCAACACAACCAGAGACCCACTCTCCTTCCATCTCTACTGCAAGGCCAACAGGCTCCTCTCCATCGACACACGTCCCTGCCACGGGCACAGTGCTCTCACCCTCCACACCGCCGTGGACAGTGACCACACGAGGAACCACCCAAGCCCCTCACTCTGTCAGCACAGCCAAAACCTCCACCTCCCTGGTGTCACACCCCTCCGCACCTGCCCACTCTGGGACCACATCTGTTCCACGCACCACCATCTCACCCATGACCACCAGTAGAGGCACTGGGAGTCCAGGGACACACACAGCCACGGCCACACCGGATGGGCCACACACTCCCTTCACTTCTCACTCCGCCCCCACAGGTTCCGTGTCCACCACCTCCCACATTACAGGTCCGCCCACAGGAACATCATTCCGGACCACCACCACCTTCCCAACCGCATCTCCATCCAAGACCACTCAATCCACTCAGGTTCCAAACTCTGCCACCTCCTCTGTCACCCCCACTTCTCACACAGTGGTCACCCCAACACAACCAGAGACCCACTCTCCCTACATCTCTACTGCAAGGCCAACAGGCTCCTCTCCATCGACACACGTCCCTGCCACGGGCACAGTGCTCTCACCCTCCACACCGCCGTGGACAGCGACCACACGAGGAACCACCCAAGCCCCTCACTCTGTCAGCACAGCCAAAACCTCCACCTCCCTGGTGTCACACCCCTCCGCACCTGCCCACTCTGGAACCACATCTGTTCCACGCACCACCATCTCACCCATGACCACCAGTAGAGGCACTGGGAGTCCAGGGACACACACAGCCACGGCCACACCCGACGGGCCACACACTCCCTTCACTTCTCACTCCGCCCCCACAGGTTCCGTGTCCACCACCTCCCACATTACAGGTCCGCCCACAGGAACATCATTCCGGACCACCACCACCTTCCCAACCGCATCTCCATCCAAGACCACTCAATCCACTCAGGTCCCTAATTCTGCCACCTCCTCTGTCACCCCCACTTCTCACACAGTGGTCACCCCAACACAACCAGAGACCCACTCTCCTTCCATCTCTACTGCAAGGCCAACAGGCTCCTCTCCATCATCGACACACGTCCCTGCCACGGGCACAGTGCTCTCACCCTCCACACCGCCGTGGACAGCGACCACACGAGGAACCACCCAAGCCCCTCACTCTGTCAGCACAGCCAAAACCTCCACCTCCCTGGTGTCACACCCCTCCGCACCTGCCCACTCTGGAACCACATCTGTTCCACGCACCACCATCTCCCCCAAGACCACCAGTAGAGGCACCGGGAGCCCGGGGACACACACAGCCACAGCCACACCCAACGGGCCACACACTCCCTTCACTTCTCACTCCGCCCCCACAGGTTCCGTGTCCACCACCTCCCACATTACAGGTCCGCCCACAGGAACATCATTCCGGACCACCACCACCTTCCCAACCGCATCTCCATCCAAGACCACTCAATCCACTCAGGTCCCTAATTCTGCCACCTCCTCTGTCACCTCCACTTCTCACACAGTGGTCACCCCAACACAACCAGAGACCCACTCTCCTTCCATCTCTACTGCAAGGCCAACAGGCTCCTCTCCATCGACACACGTCCCTGCCACGGGCACAGTGCTCTCACCCTCCACACCGCCGTGGACAGTGACCACACGAGGAACCACCCAAGCCCCTCACTCTGTCAGCACAGCCAAAACCTCCACCTCCCTGGTGTCACACCCCTCCGCACCTGCCCACTCTGGGACCACATCTGTTCCACGCACCACCATCTCACCCATGACCACCAGTAGAGGCACTGGGAGTCCAGGGACACACACAGCCACGGCCACACCCGATGGGCCACACACTCCCTTCACTTCTCACTCCGCCCCCACAGGTTCCGTGTCCACCACCTCCCACATTACAGGTCCGCCCACAGGAACATCATTCCGGACCACCACCACCTTCCCAACCGCATCTCCATCCAAGACCACTCAATCCACTCAGGTTCCAAACTCTGCCACCTCCTCTGTCACCCCCACTTCTCACACAGTGGTCACCCCAACACAACCAGAGACCCACTCTCCCTACATCTCTACTGCAAGGCCAACAGGCTCCTCTCCATCGACACACGTCCCTGCCACGGGCACAGTGCTCTCACCCTCCACACCGCCGTGGACAGCGACCACACGAGGAACCACCCAAGCCCCTCACTCTGTCAGCACAGCCAAAACCTCCACCTCCCTGGTGTCACACCCCTCCGCACCTGCCCACTCTGGAACCACATCTGTTCCACGCACCACCATCTCACCCATGACCACCAGTAGAGGCACTGGGAGTCCAGGGCCACACACAGCCACGGCCACACCCGACGGGCCACACACTCCCTTCACTTCTCACTCCGCCCCCACAGGTTCCGTGTCCACCACCTCCCACATTACAGGTCCGCCCACAGGAACATCATTCCGGACCACCACCACCTTCCCAACCGCATCTCCATCCAAGACCACTCAATCCACTCAGGTCCCTAATTCTGCCACCTCCTCTGTCACCCCCACTTCTCACACAGTGGTCACCCCAACACAACCAGAGACCCACTCTCCTTCCATCTCTACTGCAAGGCCAACAGGCTCCTCTCCATCATCGACACACGTCCCTGCCACGGGCACAGTGCTCTCACCCTCCACACCGCCGTGGACAGCGACCACACGAGGAACCACCCAAGCCCCTCACTCTGTCAGCACAGCCAAAACCTCCACCTCCCTGGTGTCACACCCCTCCGCACCTGCCCACTCTGGAACCACATCTGTTCCACGCACCACCATCTCCCCAAAGACCACCAGTAGAGGCACCGGGAGCCCAGGGACACACACAGCCACGGCCACACCCAACGGGCCACACACTCCCTTCACTTCTCACTCCGCCCCCACAGGCTCCGTGTCCACCACCTCCCACATTACAGGTCCGCCCACAGGAACATCATTCCGGACCACCACCACCTTCCCAACCGCATCTCCATCCAAGACCACTCAATCCACTCAGGTCCCTAATTCTGCCACCTCCTCTGTCACCCCCACTTCTCACACAGTGGTCACCCCAACACAACCAGAGACCCACTCTCCCTACATCTCTACTGCAAGGCCAACAGGCTCCTCTCCATCATCGACACACGTCCCTGCCACGGGCACAGTGCTCTCACCCTCCACACCGCCGTGGACAGCGACCACACGAGGAACCACCCAAGCCCCTCACTCTGTCAGCACAGCCAAAACCTCCACCTCCCTGGTGTCACACCCCTCCGCACCTGCCCACTCTGGGACCACATCTGTTCCACGCACCACCATCTCCCCCAAGACCACCAGTAGAGGCACCGGGAGCCCGGGGACACACACAGCCACGGCCACACCCAACGGGCCACACACTCCCTTCACTTCTCACTCCGCCCCCACAGGTTCCGTGTCCACCACCTCCCACATTACAGGTCCGCCCACAGGAACATCATTCCGGACCACCACCACCTTCCCAACCGCATCTCCATCCAAGACCACTCAATCCACTCAGGTCCCTAATTCTGCCACCTCCTCTGTCACCCCCACTTCTCACACAGTGGTCACCCCAACACAACCAGAGACCCACTCTCCCTACATCTCTACTGCAAGGCCAACAGGCTCCTCTCCATCATCGACACACGTCCCTGCCACGGGCACAGTGCTCTCACCCTCCACACCGCCGTGGACAGCGACCACACGAGGAACCACCCAAGCCCCTCACTCTGTCAGCACAGCCAAAACCTCCACCTCCCTGGTGTCACACCCCTCCGCACCTGCCCACTCTGGGACCACACCTGCTCCACGCACCACCATCTCCCCCAAGACCACCAGTAGAGGCACCGGGAGCCCGGGGACACACACAGCCACGGCCACACCCAACGGGCCACACACTCCCTTCACCACTCACTTTGCTCCCACGAGTTCGGTTTCCACCACCTCACAGTCCACTTCTCTCACCACCCGAGTTCCCATGCCCAGCCTCATGTCATCCACGCTGGGGGTGACATCCATCCGAAGTTCTCCAGCCACGAACCTCACTACCAAGCATCCTGGTACCACTGGACTGCTGACCACTGTCTTCCTGACCAGCTCCATCACTGCGCACAGAAGCTCCTCCTCCCCTACTGCATGGTCCTCTGCCTCCTCTCTCCTCACATCCGGGCCCAGCTACTCCAGTAAGTGACGTGTCCACCGCCTATCCAATGACCCTGGTGCAGTGCATCCTCCTAGCCTTGCCTGTCTACTGGGAAGCACTCTGGGGCACTCTCACGGAGCCCCCTCCTTTTCTTGACCCCTTACACTGCCGATGACCACTTGGGCTCTTCGTCCCTCCCTGCTCCTGTCCCCCCTCTGTGCTCACATCGCCCCTGGCTCTCTGCTGGTTGGAGGTGGCAGGTCTCCTTTCCTGCCCCGGAAGCCTTCCCCTCTCCTGGCACAGCAGGCCGCATGGCTGGGGGGGAGGGCGGGCGTGCACCAAGCTGGAGAGCCAGCTTAGCCTCTGACCAGGTGTATGCTCTGGGTGTCCCCAGCTGTGCCTTGAGGGGGTCTGGGTCTCATGTCCCCCACCACGCTTCCCCATACCTCTGCTCTCTGTCCTGTCCTATGCCTTGTGTTCCCCCACCCTTGGGACCTGTTCTCAATCCTCCTTGACAGGGCGTCAGTTCCTCTCTCCCTCCTCCCCAGCATCCTCTCTCCCTCCTCCCCAGCATCTTCTCCAGCATCCTCCTTCCTCCTCCCCAGCATCCTCTCTCCCTCCTCCACAGCATTCTCTCTAGCATCCTCTCCCCCTCCTCCCCAGCATCCTCTCTCCCTCCTCCCCAGCATCTTCTCCAGCATCCTCCTTCCTCCTCCCCAGCATCCTCCTCCCTCCTCCCCAGAAACCTCTCCTGACAAACCCACAAGAGGAACCACCCAAGTCCGTCACTCTGTCAGCACCTGGCTGGAACGAGCACTTGGCCTTCCCAATTGATCCCCTTTCCCCCTGCCGTCCTGGCCTCCCTTTGAGACCCTCTGCTCAGCAGCCCTCCACCGCTGTCACCTGCGGAGCTCAGAGGAGGTTCGGGCTGGCAGGGATCCTCCGGGGTGCAACTATTCCCATCTTCCCCCAGGCTGCAGGAAGAAAAGCAAAGGCTGGCAGGCCATGCCTCACCCCAGGTGACCACTAGGGGCCGAGCTGGGACTAGCAGCACGGCTCTCAGCCCTGCAGCCTCTGCCAGTGCACTCTGCCCTCTGCACCCAGGCCAGCTGCACCCACCTTGTCCTCCAGAGACGCCGCTCCCCTCCCTCCTGGGTGTTCCCTCCGCGGCAACCACTGCCTGGACTGGGCTCCCCTCACAAGCCCCAGGCAGGGCTGTTCACAGTGACACCCACAGTGGCACCTTTCTCCTGGGAAAAGGCCTAGGTGCAGGTCAAAGCTCATGGGTCCGCTCAGGGACCACAGACCCTGCAGGAAGCTCCCATATGGTGACATTGATGTCCTCTCCTCGGCCCTCCCGCAGGTTCGGAGCCCAGCACACCAGACACACCTATGCCCGCAGGTAGGTATCAGCTGGGAGGGGAGGTGGCTGGGGAGGCTGGGGAGCAGCGTGGGAATCTGCCTCATCCCCTGAGACAGCCTTGGACCTCGGGGGAGACCAGCAGGCTTTATTCCCGGGGTGAGGTCTGAGATCAGGGGGCTCGGACAAGGAGAGACAGCATAGGTAGGGCCCAGGTAAGTGCCGACCGGCCCCCATGGGGCCCAGTCTCCTCTCACCTCCTGGCTCCCTGGGCCGGCATCACTCCCCGTCCCACACAGATAGGGCTTGAGGAGCCCAGGCCCAGAGCCCGCAGGTCCGCCAGCCCCACCTCCTGAGGGCCAGGTACCGACCCAGAGGGGCCGCACCGCCACTGGCTCTGGGGCTGGCGTCTCACCGCCTGCCTGCACTCCTCAGAGGTCTGCCGAGTGCGGGAGCTGGAGGAGGAGGTCACTTACCAGGGGTGCACGGCCAACGTGACAGTGACCCGCTGCGAGGGTGTGTGCGCCTCCTCCGCCAGGTGAGCTGTCAGCGGGCAGTCTCCATCCACTGCTGGGCTCGAGCTTGGAGCCGCCTCACCCAACAGAGGCTCCCGGGGGTGGTCGGGCAGGTCCAGCGGGATCTCCCGCCCCGTCTCAACCACCCTTGCAGCTGACACCCCCCCACCCCCCGACAGTGACAGCGACAGCGGGGAAGATCAACCACAGAGGCCCCGCCCTGAGGCCCCTGCCGGCGTCTGCCCTTGTCTGGGGTGGATGGGGAGGAATGGGGATCCTTCCCCGAGGCCGCAGGCTTGACCATGTACCCTCGGCCAATTCTTTAGCTTCAACGCGTACACCAACCAAGTGGACACCCTCTGCAGCTGCTGCCACCCCCTTGGCTACTACGAGAAGCAGCTGGTCCTGCCCTGTCCAGACCCCGGAGCACCGGGCAAGCAGCTGGTGCTCACGCTGCAAGTGTTCAAACGCTGCACGTGTGGCCCCTGGCGCTGCAGAGACCAGGGGCCAGCCCCCCTGGTGAGAGGATGAAGCACCGCTCCCAACCCCACCCCCACCCCGACCCCCACTCCCCCATCCCCCGCTTGCTGTGCCTAGCAGCCCCTTTCTAGGCATTGGCCTCGGAGCCCTGGGGTGCAGCTCATCCAGGCACCTGCAGGAAGGCCTTCCGGGCAGAGGTCCCACAGACCCTGGCCCACCCCACACAAGCCTTTCAGGACGTCCACCAGCCGTCCACACTGCCGCCCGGCCTTGGAGGGCAGCTGCCCAGCCAGACCCCGGGGCCCGAGGAAGGGCACCGATGAGCAGGGAAGAGGCAGCAAGGAGAGGGCCGAGCAGTCGGGAAGGGAAGTGAGGGTACCAGCCTGCCCACCAACACAGCTCACCCTGGGGAGGGGGTCCCAGCGCCATGCTCGACAAACCCCCGTGAACAGAGGACAAATAAACTGGCCCTGGTCAAGGCACGAGGCCACCCTGAGCTCTGCTTGTCGTCTCCATGCCCCTTGGCACCCGTGAACCCCAAGCCCCACCTGCCCCATGAGGCCAGGACCCGCCCCCGCAGGCCCTCTCGCCCTCCTTGGGCCCACCTCCAGGGTCCCTCCCTCACTCGGGACTCTCCTGGGGAGCCTCCCTCCTGTGAGATCCTGCTCCCAGTCTGTGGTGGGGTCATCCCCCCCGTGAGCTCTGGAGGCTCGTTCCCCAGGAGGAACCCTTAGACCCACGGCCTCCAGGCGGCAGACTACCCCAAACGTCCTGCCCAGAGGAGAGCCAAGGCTGGACGGGGGCCCAGCAGGAGGACCCAGAGGCTCAACCATACACCCTGAACCCACGTGCAGAGCGAAGGCCCATCGCCTCCAGCGCACTGACGCTTCTGCCGTGGCCGGGCAGCCACACTCCGGAGCAGCGGTCACCAACTGGTGGTCCGTGAGGTCCGAAAGGTTGGCGACCGCTCCTCTGGAGGATGACCCACCCGGGCAGGCGCCCTGCCGCGTCATGGGGTCGATGGCCAGCACAGCCTCCAAGAAGGGGCCTCCCGCTGCATGCGGGGGGTTTTCCCTCCACCTTCCCGTCACTGTCCCGTCCCTCCTGGGACAACACACACGTTCCTGTCACGGTCCTGGTGCTGCCTGTCCCTTGGCAGGAGCGTACTTCATGGTGGCTCACTCCCACAACGGCACTCAGCCTAGGCGTCGCTCCAGGGAGGGCGCAGACAGACACGGGAGAGCCCCGCGGGCGGGCGGGCCACACGGCAGTGCCGGAGCGCCGCGCACCGCCAGCAGCTTGAACAGAAGCACAAGGAGCGTCACTTCTGTGGCCGGCCACGCCAGCGGTTAAACCTACAAATTAAAGGGAAACTAAAAGGCCACTCGTGTCCCTCCAAGGACCCCTGGACACAGAGGCGCACACGGAGGTGCTGGTTACTCGGGTGTCTGTGGGTCACAGAGCACGCACGCAGCGGCTACACTGACGATGGGTGTGGGAACCTGGTGGGGTGCCTGCAGTGTGGCTGCCCCCAGACCCAGAAGGCGCCTCCGTGCCTCTGCCTCCCCGGGCCCCACACCACAGCACAGGCTCATGCGGGTCTGAGGCGCCTCTCGGGGTGCCCAGTGCCTGCTGGGAAACTGGGAAACCAACGAAGCCCTGGCTCCTCCTAGGCCCTCAGGTGCCACCTGCCAGGCTGAGCTGCTGCCCTCTGCGCACCAGCCCCACGCAGAACAGAGGCCCTGGCTGGCTGGGTGACTGGGTGGCCAGCTCAGGGTGCAGACGTGCAGGGTGGTGGCCAGGACGGGGTGACCACCATCAGAGCCGAGTGATGAGTGGCGCATGGTGACCCCCTCCTGCACCCATGCCAGCCAAGGTCTGCAGCACTGGCTGCAACTATGACCCAGGGACAACGGCACTGACGGCCTAAGGCTACCAAAAGGGAAGAGACCAGCTTGCCTTCTAGAATCTTCTCTGCTGGTCACATTTAACCCTCTAATCACAGATGGGAACCAGTCCCTGGCCACGACGGTGAAGCCCAAAGTTGAGTGAGGTCAGCTACACGCCCTCTAGAGCCCCCCATGCCTTCCCCCGCGCAGTCGGTGCTGCAAACCCCGTTGGGACCACCGTGCTGGAAGGAAGCCGAACCCAGAGGGATGCACGTGTGGGGAGGCAGAACAGAGGTCCCCTCGTCTAGACCGCGAATCCCGCCCTGGGAGAGCCATGCTCAGCGCTGCAGCCGGCATGCTCTGGGCTCAGGCCCCAAGGCCCAAGCACAGGGCCAGGCCACATGGGGACCTCATCACGCCCCTCCTGCCCTGGCGGCTCCCCCCACAACAGGCGCATGCCTGGTTAAGGTTGAGCCCCACGACGAAACACTGCTGCCTTCCTTCGAGAAGCAGAGAGGAGCAGCAGCACAGCAGTGGTATTTTGATAAAGTTTCAGAAACTATCCATTTTCATTCAAACTTCTAGTTTCCCTTTAATTTGTAGGTTTAACCACAGAACTGTCCTGATTTCTATAAAAACGGATCCCAGGGCCGCCCTCCTGACCTGGCAGGCCGACTGCGGTGCAGGCTCAGCCTCTCCCCTCACACTGCGCACTGTCCCGTCCACCCTGAGGGACGAGGCAGGCTGGGCGGGCCTGCGCGGCTGTGCAGACAGTGGCTGAGGCGAGGAGATGCGGGGCTAGAACTGCTCCGACAGCAGCGCGCACAGTCTCTGGGAGACGGTCTCCTTGCTCGTCCGCAGCGTGAGCCGGTACATCTGCAACAGAGAGGCAGGTCAGGGCTGCCCAGGTTCACGGCCCGTGCACAGCCCGGGCAGCCGCCTCACACTCCCCCGCTCAGCCCTGGCCCTCCCAAGGCGCCCAAAGCTCTAGAGCCGCGGGCATATCACACTGGGCCGCAGCTGAACGGAAGCCTGAGGTGGCACGTGCCGGTGTGCACAGGAGCCGCTGCTGGGGGGCAATCTCAGCCCCCGGAGAGCAGGGGCAGCTACTCATCAACTAGCCCCACGTGGGCCTGTGAGCGCGCTCCTCGCTGCGTCCCACCCGCCGTGTGCACAAAGGCCTGCCCAGAGCACCCGCAGCAGCTCTGGCCCACAGCCCAGGGGTCCGTCGGCAGGAAGGCCACAGGACTGCCGCCGCACTGCCGCGAGGGGAGGCGGAGCTGGCGGCCAGGGCACGTGGAACTTTTGGGTGGGATGGGAATGTCGTGTGCAGGGTAGGGGGTTCCCCTGGGCACTCAGGACCCCACACTAGGATCTGTCTCCCTGTGGCCATCACACAATGAAGCAACGCAGAGTAGGCAGCCATGTCCTCAGAGGCCTCACCTGGGCCTGGAGGTTCGGCTCCAAGCGCAGCAAGCACCCGATCTGGGTGGTTCTGGTGTGGATGATGCCGGCTCCCACAAAATTGGCAGGATTCGGATCGACCTCTTCCAGGAGTGCGGAACCAAACCCAATAATCTGTGCAAGGGAAACGGGAGAGCTGGGACACTGCAGCTGAGGGTGAACACAGGGCCGCCCCGGGAGCGCCGTGAACAAGGCCGTCACCTTGGCTTTGGTGATTTCTGTGTCCATTGGATGCTTTGCCTTGAAGATGTTCTGCACCTCCTGCTGGGGACTGAGACACAAACCAGCATCAGACCTCCGCTGAGGGGCCACAGGCCCAGCCGCCCCGCCCCGCACAGGGGCCGGCTCACCTGCTCAGCTGCTTCCAGCGCTGGAAGAAATCCTGGGAGGCCATTTCCGTGGGCTGGAAAAACTTGTTGAGTGTGATGGGCAACTTGACGGACACATTCTGAAAGGTTCCGCCATACCTGTGAGCAAGAGAGTGCTGAGGAGCGCCACGGGCAGCAGGGGCTGCCACTCAGCTGGGGCCCAGCCCCTGCTGCCCATCTCCAGGCACAGAGGGCTGCGGTCCAAGGTGGGGGACTCCCACTCAGCGCCTCATCGATCCACCCCGCTAGAGGGGATGTCCTGTCCACAGGGGCAGCGTGATTGGAGGGTGGCCCATCTGGCCCGTGCACTGTCACTGACAGGACCGCACACCGCTCGCGCCTGCTCCTGGCCACCTGTCCTTCAGTGGACACACTGCTCTGGCCGAGCGCTGCGGGCGAACCCCGAGGACGTGCACCCCTCACTTTCCCCATCAGGCCATGCCCACACTCCAAGTCAGTTGAAATTGTGTCGGGTTTTTCCTCTCTTCATGAAAAGAAAATGTGCCTGTTTCCCTCAATTCTACAAAGTATATGATCTTCAGTTCTCTGTGTATTTGATGTTTGAAAATAAGCTTTTCCATGCCCGTGGGTGTAGCTCAGCGGTTGAGTGTCGACCCAGGAACCAAGAGGTCACTGTTTCAATTCCTGGTCAGGGCAAATGCCCGTGTAGTGGGCTCAATCCCCTGTGGGGAGCATGCAAGAGGCAGCCGATTGATGATGTTTCTCTCATCGATGATTCTTTCCATCTCTAGCCCTCTCCCTTTCTCTCTCTCTAAAAGTCAATAAAAAAAATATTTTTAAAAAATACATGCTTTTCCAAAAATGTAACTTTACGAACACCTAACAGAGAACTAACTGGTTGACCATGTACACTCTATTGTAGCCAATGAAAAATAACAGTAATGAACCAGTAGCAACACCAAAAATAAGTGTGGGTTTCTTTGGCAACCAAAACAGTGTGTCTGCAGAAGCGCTCACAGCAGATGAGGCCTGGAGGGACGCCCCCCTGCAGCGGACTTCCGGGGCAGCAGGCAAGCAGCGGCACAGGGGACCTGCTAGCCCCGCCCCAGATGACACGCCAGCAGGCACCGCAGGGTCTGGACTCGCTCTCCCCCACCTCCACCCTCGGTAGCTGGTGTTGCAGCTGAGCAAGGACGAATGGCTCCCAGGGACACAGCTGCGCGCAGGCCAGCCCGTCCCTCAAGCTCCAGGCCATAGCCAGGGTTGGGACACCCCGCCGGCCAGCAGCACCCCACCTGGGCTCTCACCTGAACTGGATGTTGAGGACTGGCGCCTCAGTGAAGTCCGACACGCACTCGATGTTGACAACCTGCTGCACCTGCGCGCCCCCATCCACTGTCGGGTCCACGGGCTTGGTCTGCAGGCTCAGGTGTGTGCATGTCAAGGCCATTTCAACAAGGGAAGTGGTCCGAGCCGAGCCAGCCTGCACTCCCCGGGCCCAGGCAGCCCAGCGGTAAGAGACCTTCTAAAGGGGCTCAGAAGAGTGGTGCTCACACTACTGATCTGGGACGAAACCTTTAGTAGAGTGGACCCTACGTACAAGTGTTTTTAATGCCTATGCTGAAACACTCAGCCTGAACAGGCTACGTTTAAAATGCACTTGTCTCGAGATAAAAGTGGGCAGGTAGCGCCCCCCTCTGGTCAAGCCGGGCCTTGCTCGCCACCACTATGTGGCCAGCCCACCCGGGAGGGAGAACGGCGGACACTAAGGGGATGCCATACTGGCCGGAAGAGCTCCCACATCACTGCCTTTCTGGGGGACAAGCCTCCATCTCAACAGACACCAGCTCACCCAGCGAGTGGGGGCCGCGGTGTCCGGCAGCAGCACCCTGGAAACCCGCCGAGAAGGACACCAGAGCTCAGGGGACTACTGACGCCACAGGAGAGAGAAGCGAGTGGGACAGGGGCTCAGGGAGCCCAGAGCCAGGAGTGGACGCTGCCTGTCAAGTGGGAGCAGCACCTGAGACGAGGGCAGCACCTGGGAATGTCTGGCTACTCCGTCTTTTTTAAAGCCTTGCTCACAACCCTCCTCCGCACCCACAGGGCTGCTGGCAGGGGCGGGGGCAGGCGGAACCAAGGATATTGGCCTGAAGGTCGTCTGAGCAGATCAGCGTTGGAGTGAAGTTTAAGAACTGCGTGGAGGTCTTATTCCCATAAAATATAAACATGCGACCTAGAAGGAAAGTCTGTCTCAAACACGTTTCACACAAACCCCGAGGAGTAACAGAAAGACCAAGAGCCCCACACCCCGAGTGCTGGGCTCCCCCTGCCCCACAACCTGCGCCGCCGCCCCCTGCAGGAACCCGGGCGCCACCCAGCAAGTGTCCTCGCCACTGCGCGGAGCCCTGGACTCGCGTGGTGGACACTAAGGACGCTGCCCTTAGGACAGAGATCTTACACGAATCTCTGCACACATGTCTATACCCTCCAAGTTCAGAACAGAAAGTGAGCCGCCAACTCCCAGAAGAGCCAGCAGTTCAACATCGCTCCTCCCACAACTTAAAAATCAACAGCCCAGCCCGGCCGGCGGGGCTCAGTGGTTGAGCGTCGATCTGTGAACCAGAAGGGCAGGGTTCGATTCCCGGTCAGGGCACAGGCCCAGGGTTTCAGGCTCCATCCCCAGTGGGGGGCGTGCAGGAGGCAGCCGGTCCATGATTCTCTCTCATCCTTGATGTTTCTCTTTCTCTCTCTCTCTCTCCGTCCCCCTTCCTCTCTGTAATCAATAAAAATATACATATTTTTGAAAATCAACAACCCAAACCCAGGGAAGCCCCTGAGGCCACCTAAATCAAAGCAAGAAAAAGTGTCACAACCATGTTCACTGAGGTGACAGTGTGAGTCCTCGCAACCCCCAGGTCCCTGGAGCGCGCATGCTGGTTCTCTCCTTTTCCTCCCACTTTCACTTGTTTTTACCACCTTCACATCTCTAAGGGCACGGCTCAGGCGTGAGCACAGTCACGCTGTGGTGCAGCTGTGACCACCACCTTCTCCAGAACTTGCCATCCTCCCAGACTGACACTTTGTCCCCGTTAAACACTCACTCCCGCCCCTCCCCGAGCCCGTCACCCACCATCTACTTCCTGTCTCTATGGATCTGACCCCTCGGTGGGTCACACAGGGTCTGTCCCTCTGGGTCTGGATTACTCACTCAGCACAACGTCCTCACGGTCCGTCCCTACAGCAGGTGTCAGGGTCCCTCCTCTTTAAGGCAGAGTGGGATTCCGTGTGTGGATGGACCACATGCTGTGTATCCATCCTCCGTCCGCGGACACTCGGGCTGCCTCCATGTTTTAGCTACTGTGACTAATGCTGCTGTGAGCATGGGGTTCAAGTATCTTTTCAAGACCCTGCTTTCAAATTTCTGGGGGGTGTACCCAAAAGTGGAATTGCTGGGTTATGCGGTATTTCTGTTTAATTGCTGGGTTATGCGGTATTTCTGTTTAATTTCTCTTTTTTAATCCTCATCGGAGGCTATGTTTGCTGATTTTGAGAGTGTGAGGGTTAGAGAGAGAAAAACACTGATGGTAGCCTCCTGTGCGCACCCACCTGAGGATCCAACACGAAACCTAGGTATGTGCCCTGACCGGGACTCAAGCCACAACCTGCTTCTGGTCGTACAGGACGACGCTCCAACAGCTGAGCACCTGGCTGGGCGACTGTTGAATTTTGGATCCCGCAGCGGCTGCAGTGGCTCCCTCCCCTGTCCGCGCCAGCACTGGCTAGCCGGGCCCTGGGATGGGGCCACTCTGACAGGCGGGAACTGGGGGCTCCCGGTGGCTTTGACTGCATTTCTCTGATGACTAGCGACGTGGAGCATCTTCCCCTGTGCCTTCGCCCCCACACGCCCCCTGAGACACATGTCTAGTCCCTGCCCGACTTTAACGAGGCTGCTTGTCTGTCTGTCTTTTGAGCTGAAGCACCTACGTATTCTCAACCTAAACCTTATCAGGCATATGACTTGGAAATATTTCCTCCCATAACCTCTAAGAGAAGTTTTCATTAAGTAATCAAAACACATACCTAAATTCTGCCGAAATTCAGACTTGAGTCCAATTTGCAGCAGCTGGTTTTCAAACAACACACCGTTATTTTTACAGACAAACCTGGGGAGAGGACAGCATGTGAGTCACGCAGCACCCCGACAATACGAAGATGTACTCTCACAGAGGGTCCAGCGGGCACTGAGGCCAAAAGGACCGAGGGACAGAGGGAGGGAAGCAGGCAATAATCCCAGGGACACGTGCAGAGCGCCCCCCGGAGAAGGAAGCGAGCAGACAGCAGGGGCGCCGCAGCGGGAGTGAGCACAGGAACGGGCCTCTGCCCCCCACTGCGCACGGGTCCCAGGCCCACCCCGAGGCTGGACCACAGCTCCCCCGCTGGACAGCCAGTACCAACCTCCACCCGGGGACAACCCTCAGCATGCTGGGCTATGGGAACACACAGGCGGCCCCCCTCCACAGCATGGCCCCCCTCCCCCTCCCCCACCCACCCCCCACCCCCGCTCCTCAAGGCAGGGTGACTCAGCACTGCGCAGGAGGGCCAGGTTGCTCACTACATGCTACCTACACTGCACAGAATCAGGGGGAGGACAGTAACACGAGTGTTAGTTTACTTGTACTCGTCCCGGCGGGGCTCAAGTGCTCTGGCCTCGTCTAACGTAAACCACAATCACACCGGGACCTGGCGGTCACAGCAAGCCCGCCCAGCACCACAGGCCCTCACTCCCCTGCGAGGGCCCTGGCAGGAAGGACCTCTGCCCGCTCCGCCCTGCTGACCGGGCCCCGGGTCAGGGGTCAGCAGCAGACAGGGTGTCTGTCTTCGGGAAGCAGGAGATCAACTACCTGGCAAAGTTGTCCTCGGAGCCAGGAGCGAGAGGCGCAACCGCAGAGGGCGAGTCGGAGAACACGTCCACGAGCAGCCCGCCGGAGGAGGGGGGTGGGCCTGCGGGCGCAGGGGGCACGGCCCCCAGACCCAGGAGGTCTGCTGACGGAGAAGGCGTGGACTGGAAAACAGGGAAGAAGAGGGTCAGCGTGGAGCCCTCTGGGCACGCAGAGGCCAGCTGGGCAGTGCCACGCCCTCCCACGGCCGCCACGGGGCTGTGGGGTGCGGCAGGTGCAGGCTGTGGCCGCTTCTGGAATGCGACTGCCCCGGATTTGGGCCTGAGACCGTCACACGGTGCAGACGGGCCCACCTCACACCACAGAAGCGCCCCCTTTCCCACCAAGTCCGGGGTGAGAACAACTGGGAAATGTCCTGAAAGAGATCCATGCAATGTCTGCTCGGAGCAGCAAGCCCGTGCACACTGCCCGCTGGAGAGGGGCCGCCCCGTGCCCAGGCCTCCGTTACTGCTGCTGTCTCAGGGGGACGGGCAAAGCAACGCCCACAGAACGAACCTTTAAGAAAATGCTCTGAACCCTGACAAAGACTGACAAAGCCGCTCAGCGCTCATCTCACACTGATTCACAGCCTGGGTGAGGGTCTCCCACGCTCACTCCCGGGAGCTCCGGCCCCACAGTGGGAGCTCGCCCTGGGGCCTGCACCTCTGGGGTGTCCGCCCGCCAAACGTGTGGGGTTCCGATGGTCCACGTCACAGGCAAGAACCAGGGATGTGAACCACTGCGTCCTGACCACTCGTCTTGTGTGACCAGAATGTCCCACTGGACACTCAGAGGTCAAATCTGAGATCAGATTTGTCAGACCTGAGACCACAGCCTGAGGCCCTGCCTGCTGTCGCCGTCCTTCTGCTCGGGTGTAAGACTCCCCCTTCCGGGAGTGCGGCGGCCGAGAGCTGCAGGAGGCGGAGCCCTTTCATCAGCAGCACGTGGGCGCCGCCAGCACTGGCCTCGCCCGCCCCGCTGCCCGGCACAGCCACACTCAGCACTCACGCATGGGAATCGATGTTTGTGTAAACAACTGCTCGTTTCTCTTTCAGATCAAGTTAAAGCCGCGCAGAACTTCTAAAGAGCTAACTGCCTGTGGGGCAGCTGGTACCACACACGAGATGAAGGAAGCTACAAAACGCACATCCCGCAGAGTGCGCACGGTTCTGCGTGGGCTGTAGCCCCGCCTGCCCTGAGCGCCAGCGTGGCTCGGGGTGTGAGAGGCTCCCGGGCCGACGGGACAGACTGAATTCTTCACTCGGAGAAGCTGTCAAGAGCATGAGAAAGGTCTGCAGTGCAGGGGGGTCTGGATGGAACGGCCACCCTCCCGGCACCTGTGACAGCTGCTGCCACGCTGTGCCCCCAGGAGGGGACGGGGTGGGAGGCAGCCTGGCGCTGGGCTGAGAACCACGCGTCTGCAGACAGAATGGGCCTCTCCCCTCTGCCAGTGCTGTAGGATCTTACCGCTGGTTCCTCCACAACAGTGCCGGTGCTTTTCAAAGCAGAAACCCCTTCTGTCCAACGAAGTCAAACACATACCACACAGTTCACAACCGACATAGCAAGGCTGTCGTGTGGGAGGCCCCAGGGCATGCAGGGACCACAGCCTTTTCTCCGCCATCTCCTTTCAGGACTGGGAGACCTCCCGGGGAGCCCACCTGGCCCCAGTCTGCACAGGTCACCCCTGCTCACTCCGACAGTAAAGAATTACAACAGCAAAAAGCAGCCCCACAGCCCTCGCCGGGTGGCTCAGTTGGGTGGAGCATCATCCCACACACCAAAAGGTTGTGGGTTCGCTCCCCGGTGGGACGGGCACAGGAGGCAACCGATCGATGTTTCTCTCTCACATTGATGTTCCTCCCTCTAAAATCAATAAAAATATATCCTGGGATGAGGATAAAAATAAACAAATACGCAAAATAAAAGGCACTGGATTGACCAGGAAGAGGCCCTCTGCCCCACCTGCCCCAGGCATTCTACATCTTGTTACGGTTCCGTTTTCCAAGTGGAGCTCACTGCTAACTCCCTCGGGTTCCCATGCGCACGCACCAAGCACCGTTGCATCCTGGGCATTAGCTGGGCAAACAGTGTGGCCGAAAGGCACATACACATCTCAAAAAGTCAAATAAGACAGACCCGTGACAATTGTCAAAATGCGTTCAAGCCTAGTTCCTGGGCTGCCTCGAGCACTCCGCCCGCAGAGCTGCCGGACAGAAAGGAGACACCTGGCTGCCCCCAGCAGACCGCCTTCATGGTTCTCCTGGACGCAGCCGGAAGGAGTCCCTCGCTCCACCCCCTGCGCACCCCCACCCCCCGCCCCCCACCCTTCACAGGAGTCTTCCTTCAGACACAGCACCTCTGTGCAGGCAGGGCTGCTGCTGTCTCCATGGAAACTGCAGCGCATAAGCAAACCCGCGTGGGAGCTGCCTCCACAAACCACATCACGCAGGACCCAGGCTATCGATGTCTCTGGCAGCAGGACGACCTCTGTGACCCCTTCCCAAGCGGCGTCAGCAGCCCTGCGCTGCCTTCAGGTTCGATTCACTCCGGGCCCCAGGACAAGGTCAAAGGCAAAGAGCCCCATGGAGGGGACGAGCACCAGGAACAAAGCACGCCTTCATCGTTCACTCCAAAACCACTGCGTCCGACGCTCAGACTGCCGCAGAGCAGGGACCGGTCAGGGGCCGGCCTGCCGGAGGCGCGTCTGGAGAGAAGGCAGCAGGCCCGGGCAAGGGGCCTGACAGGTCTGAAGGCCTCGCTCTCGGCGTCCTCGGCCTGAGGGGCAGGACCCGGTCTATGGGGCCCACAAGTGGAGGGGGTCACACGAGGGCCCTGCCCAGGAGCACCAGGGCTCGGACACGAGCCCACTCCTGACCAGCATGGCACGGGCACCGAGTGCCGTCCTCACACAGGCCACCTGGCACCGGCCAGCTGCACTGTTCCCATCCCTGGACCGCTTCCGGGGAGGAAGCCAAGCTCGCCAGGCTCCCTTTCATCTGGGCAGGCGGATGCTGGGTCCTGCGGGCCGGTCGCCGCCGAGGGGACCGCCGTGGGGCCAGGTTGGTGTGCCCGCTCTCTGCGAGCCCCAGTCCAGAGCAGACAGCAAGGAAACAGACCACTCTCCCCATGGCATCTGCACCCGGCCAGCATGAAAGGACGCTCCTGTGCATGTGCGAGGCTCCAGCACGTCCTATGCAGCAGGAGCGGCTCTAGTCCAATCCAACCGGGAACCCTCTGAGAAAGCTCGGGTGGGGCCATCGTAAACCAGCAGGTTTAAGCTGAGGCGGTGGTGCGGGGCCACCACCAGGCTTCCGCACACTTTCTACTTAACAAAAGCTTCTCCCCAGCAGACAGAGGCTACGCTGGCCCAAATCTCAGGGCCGGGCAGCACAGGAGTTGGGGCAGGCGCTGGCGTCAGGGAGGGACCCACCGTGGCGCTGGCCGGGGCCGGCTCAGGGCCCCCGTTGACGTCGGGGCCTCGCTCCCGCTTGCCCTCCTCCAGGCCCATCACGGTGCCCGGGCCCTTCTTCTTCTTGAGCTTGGCCAGGATGGACGACTCGCGCTCCGGGAACGGGGGCATCTCCTCCAGGACCGTGGCCTGTGGGGTGGAGCCAGGTCAGCACAGTGGCGCGGCTGGGGCGGGCCGGCGCCCCGAGGTCTACCCACCAGGATGTCGGTGCTGGCGACAGTGCTGAGCCGCAGGTACTCCACGGCCCGCTGCTGCAGCTCCGCGTCGGCGTTCCTCAGCTGGCTGTCGCTGCGCAGCACGTCCTGGATGGTGGGCTTCACCTCCGGGAACAGGTTCACGAACTTGATGTAGGTAGACAGCAGCAAGGCCCGCGTGGGGACGCTGCACAGGTGGAACTTGGAGTGCAGCAGGTTGAACTGCACCAGTGGGCTGGCGGGAAGGAGAGAAATGGCGGGAGCTGAGCGCGAGGGTCCCCAGGAGGGACAGGGCCGCTCCACCCAGCAAATGCGCAGGGACCCCACATCCACATCTGCATTTCCAACAGGACCTGTTTGTGTGCAGCTCACAGGCACAGAGCCATCAGGCCAGGTGCAGGTGGCTTGCTCTGGGCTGTCCCGCGGCCAGGTCAGACCACCGTGAGGACCCAGCAGGCACAGCCCAGCACAGCTCCCCGGCTCCCCAGGGGCGTCTTACCTGGATCTCGGGTCCCCAGCTATCAGGTTCCCGAACTCGCCCAGGATGTAGCCGCCCACTTTGACCAGGTTCTCATGGCACGCCGGGGCCTGCAGCGACTGCGAGACAGTGAGCGGGAAGTCAGGGAAGAAGCCAGCGTGGGGAGGACCCTCCTGGCAGGAGCCCGCCCTCCCGCCACGCAGCAGAGGTGCAGCAGCAGAGCAGCCCCAGAGGCAGCGGTGTGGCCAATCCCACCTGTAACGAGAGCCGTGCTCCCCAAAGCTGACGTTCAAGGCCCCCAGCTCAGGGTGGAAGCCGAGGCACCGGCCCTGGGCACTGCGCTCAGGTGGTCAGTGACATGGGAATTAGGGTTGGGTGCCCGCTCTCCGCGAGCCCCAGTCCAGAGCCGACAGCAAGGAAACACACAGCCCTCCCGTGGCACTTCCACCCGGCCAGCATGAAAGGACCCCCTTCCACGGAGGAGGACTGACGGTGCAGCACAGGGTCAACAGAACAGAGCTGGGCCCCCAGGAGTCAGCAGCAGGTGGAAGGAAGTCAGCCACAACGGGGCCGCCCCGCCCCGGGCCAGCTGGGTACCTCGAACACTGTCTTGGCGGCGTAGCCCTGCACGTCGTCCCGGTTGATGACGATCTGGATGACACGGTACCACACCTCTTCGCTCACGTAGTCGCCCGCAATCCTGATCAGGTTCAGGATAGTGTCTACGTACCACGTGTAGTCCACGGCATACTTCTCCGCCAAGATGGCGACCTTCAGCACCTGCAGGGGGCGGCCGCTCAGGGTAGGTGCCCGCGGCCCATAACAGCAGGGCATCCACGTGGGGCTTCAGGACTGAACCTCCGCAGCCATGCTCAGTGGTGGGCACTCCCACCGGGTTCTCAAAGGAGCCCAGGCAGCGGAAGGCTCCCAGGGCTACCTGCGGAAGCCTGCGGCCCTCCAGCAACAGACACGACAACGTCTGGGAACACAGGACACAGTGCAGCTGCAAGAGCGCACGAGGGCGGACCTGACCACAGCCAGGCAGGCGGGGCTGCCTCCTGCACCCGCACGCGGAGCAGCCGCACTGTGGGGCTCGGGCTCCAGCCCGCCTGTCTGGCCAGTCTCCCCTCCACTCTCCATGGGAGACCCACCCTCTCAGGAAATAATTCGCTGAAATTCACAAGCATCTGGGGCCAGTGACGTCAGAACTCACGATCTCTTCTCGAATGGAGTAGTCAGCCGTCTCCAGGTAGCTCAGCATCTCGGCCACAATCTGCTGGGCGTTGCTGCGGTCGCACATGGCATAGAGGAGGTCCACGGCCCGCTGCCGCACGCTCACGTCCCGCTCCGTCTGAGGACAAGGAGAGTGAAGAGCCCGGGGAGGCGCCTCCACCAAACCCTGACCCTCACTCTGGGCTCCCCTCACTCACCATCCGAATGCAGAAATCCCCAACAGGCTATGATGAGCAGAGCCCTCACCCCAACTCACTGCCCCCTCGTCCCTGCACTGGCCGGAATCAAGCTCCGTCTCCTAGGGGACGGCAGAGCCTGTCCACTGTGTGGTCACAGACCGGCCCCTTCCGTGTCGCCTGGGAACTGGTCACAGGGCTGCTCTCGTCCCGCCCCGCCTGCACATGATCCCTCAGCACAGGGCAGCAGAGGAGCCGGGCTGGCCAGGCAACGTGCAGAGCAAGGGCGCGCCTGGGAGCCTCGCGGGACTGAGCGCACACGACACCGGGCCTGCACGACCCAGGGCAGCACGAGGCTTGCTCCAAACCCTGTGGGCCTCCCGTTCAAATCACGCCCAACAATGTCTGTTAGATTCGTGCAAAGACGAAGCGATGGAGTCGAGCCTGTTCTTACGCTAAGCTCGGGGCCAGAACTGGGGCTCAGCAGCCCCCACCTTCTCCAAGCCCTCCAGGGTGCTGGCTAACATCGGGGAACGCTGTGGACGCTGTGTGTCTGACAATAGGACAAACAGCCTCAACTTGGCTCTTCCAAGTCTGGAATTTTAATTCCTTGAAAAAAGTTAATTTTCTTTTGCAAAGAGTGAGTTTTCTTGGAGACAAAGACAAAATACTTCATCTTTCTACCAAAAGAACTGTTTTCTCCTGGTTCCAACACTCCCTGTGCCTGTGGCACGTGTGAGATGCTGCACGTTCTGACGGGCACTCGCAGGCCAGGGCAGAGGCTGGGCCACAGCGCAGCTGCACGTGCAGGCCCCCGGGGCCCAGCGCGCGGGCAGGAGCGCCCGGTGCGGAGCACTTGCCTTCAGCGCGGTGATGACGGTCTCGATGTGGGTCTTCACGGCCTCGTGGGAGAACTCGGAGCTGGCCAGCGTGCACATGCTCTCCAGGGCCAGGTAGCGCAGGTTGGTCTCGCGGTGCTGCAGGAACTGGCCCAGCTGGTTGCAGGCGCGGACGAGCAGGTTCGGCTCGCTGCGGGGACGGACAGTGGTGAGTGGGGCCGCGTGCACTTCAGCACGGCAGGTTCAAGGCACCACTGCTGAGGGTCACCACGGCCCCCTGGACGCAAAAACCTTAACCGTAAACCAAGTCAGCTGTCCATCCCCTCTGGCAGCGCCCCAGGGAGAGACCCACGGGAGCTTTTCCAAGCACAGAATCCCATCAACTCCAAAAAGCTGCTGACAGCAGGGCCACCCTTGCACCCCAACCCGAGTGCACAGCAGCCACCTCGGGGCTCCCGCAGGCTGTGGCCAGGAATGTGACCTCAGCCGAGATCACCGCCCAGGGAACCTTGGACAAGTGCCCTGACAATGGGGGCTCTGGAGGGTAAGTGTGCAGACACGGGTAGAGAAGAGGCTGGTGGGTACTTAAGGACCAGTGCCACGCAATGGGATGGACTCCTGGCTCTGTCTGCATGATGCTGTTGCTCTTTAAATGCGTTTGATGAAGACACAAAAGCTTCTGCTCACGTGGGAAGGTTGTTTGAGGTGTTAACAGACTGCGTTCGGTCAGGGGAAGCACGTGTGTGGAGGAGCGGCCGCGCTGCTGCTCTTGGAGAGCGCCAGAACCAGCAGCAGGCGCGAGGCCGCGTGCAGGCAGGGCCACGGCAGCAGCTACAGAGACGGCGAGGCAGCAGCCCTCCCGCTACCCCACTGCCTCCGCCCATCTGCGCTGACACCACGGTCATCTCCACGCTTCCCCGGTGACCGTGCCACAGGAAAGCTAAGGAGACACACAGACGGGCGCTCCGTCCTTCCCGTCAGCGGTGGGGAGCCCAGGAGAGACAGCAGAGGCCCTCACAGAGAGGCGGTGTGACAGTGCTGAGGGTCGAAGGGCAGAGAAGAGGGGCCGAGCAGGAGTAGACGCTGCTGGGGAAGAGGGCGAGGCCAGGCGCCAGGGCCTGCGGGAGGGAGGGGGACTGGGAGGGGACCGGACGCCAGGTTGCCCGCCAGGCCTGAGGTCAACAAGGAAGAGAGCGCTGCCTGCATCTGGGAGGCCCACGTCTCAAACCTGCTTGGGGGCAGCCGCGGCCGAGGTGCCGCCAGCTCACCTGTCGTGGTGGATGATGAGGCTGATGGCCTCGAAGAGCACGGCGTTCTTGGCGTTGGAGTGCTGCACCTTCTTGGACTTGGGCGGCTCCTGGGCCTTGTTCAGAATCGTCTCCAGGCACTCGGTCAGGCGGCCTCGCACGGCAGGGTCTTCTGGGCGAACAGACAGCCGTCGGGCAGCTCCCACAGCCCACCCTCCCTCCCCACTGCACACCGCGGGTCCTCACTAGCAAGTCACCTCAAACTGGGGAGAAACAGTGGCCATTCAAATTGTAGCTCCATTTAAAATAGGACGATTTAGTAGCTGGGGTAACTACACTTACATTCTAATGAAATCACACACACAACACTTACTGAGATGTAGATTATGTAAGTGAAGAGAAGATAAAACCTCATGTACATGGACATAATACGTGATATATAGAAGTTTTAGGGGCCCAGGTTGGGTCGCTCAGCTGGTTAGAGTGTCGTCCTGATACGCCAAGGTTGTAGGTTTGATCCCCAGTCAGGGCACATACAAGAATCAACCAATGAAGGCATAAATAAAATACAAGGAACAACAAATTTCGCTCGCTCTCTCTCCCCACCCCCTTCCCTCTCCTTTCCTCTTGCTCTAAAATCGATAATTTTTTTTAAAAAAGCTCTAGGGAAAAGGGGAAAAGTACTTTTTCCTTGTGCTATTACCAACAGAAATAAAGAAAATGTTACAAGAAACAATACATAGAGAAGGAAATGTTTAAGTTTCTACTCAAACCAGAAGAAACAATGGATCAAAAAGAATAAGAAAGCAACAAATTATGGGAACATCGGAAACAACTAGAAGAACACGGGAACATGTCTGCAGAGACACCACCTCCGCGGGCTGAGAAACTGGCCGTGTCAGAGAGGACGCCTGTGCACTCAGACACAGAGCAGGGCCCCTGAGAGGCCCCGAGAGACCTGAACTTAGAGGCACGCGGCGGGGGGCGGGATGGAGGTTCCCAAACTACAACGCATCAGAACCAACTGAGAGAGAATCGGAACCTTGGGACGGAAAGGAGGACGAGGCAATCACACCTCTGGGCAAGTGGGGAGGTGGGGGTCTGAGTCTGTGTCCCCAGATCTCGGGAGGAGGAGGAGGAGGCAGCAGCCAGTTCCCAGGAAAGGTCTGCGGGGCTGAGGAGTGGAAAGGGCACCCGCCCAGGGAGGCTGTGTGGTTCGTACTTGGAATAAAAGACACTCGGTACAGCTGGTACTTGACATTAGCAAACACCCTGCATAAAAACAAGTGCGATTCCAATGTAAAGGTTGCAACCACAAAGCAATATTTAAAGAAGGGATTGGGAGTATCTAACAACATTTTCATGTTTGTTCTTCAACTAAGATTTCTGTCTCTAGAGACCTACAGTACTGTTCAAATCAACCACCTTTTCCAATGAAACAAACACAGAAATCCTCCTCCTCCCCCTCCTCCATGTGTATGTTAAGGTTACACAGATTACTGACAACTTAGGATACAAAGTTTCTCAAGGTGTCAAGTTTTATTTTAAAAGATTGTTTCAAACCCTGCACTGATCTGATAGTGTACAGAAGCAGAGATAATCCCAGGTCGTAACAATATTGCCAGCTCTCCACTAGCTCTCTCTGGGAAACCAGGAGGCGTGGCCACCTCACAGAGGGATCCACAGGACAAAAACCAGCAGCAGGAAAGGACTTTTTTTTTATGTTTTTATTGATTATTTTAGAGAGAGGGGAAGGGAGAGGGAGGGAGAGATAGAAACATCAATGAGAGAGGAACATCGACCAGCTGCCTCCTGCACACCCCCTGCTGGGGATCGAGCCTGCAATCTGGGCCTGTACCCTGACCAGGAATCGAACTGGTGACCTCTTGGTTCATGGGTCAACGCTCAACCACTGCCAGGCAGGAAAGGACTTTAAAGAGAACAAACAAAAGATCTAACCCTAAGGGGCTGAGCTGACCCTGTCCGTGTGAGGCCATACCTGGGGGTGGGTAGCACTGTAGCAGCCTCAGAAGTTTGACTGACAGCCAGGGAGCCGGGACAAAATAGTAAGTGTAATCCTGCAGGTCTGTTGATGCGGAGGTCACAATCTGTAAAACAGCACAGGTGTGAGACACTGCGGGCAGGTGTCCCCAGGAGGAGCCCCCACTGCGGGGACCCACACAAAGCCACGCTGGTCCTGGTTCCACAGGTCACGCACTGACCGAAAACCTGGTCTCATTCAATGTGCTAAAAATATCTAAGACGCTCCTCTGTACTGAGAGGTGAAGGGGCGCGGCTGTCCCAGGTTCCCCCTGCAGCGGCCGCCTCCCTGGGGCAGCGCTGCTGTGTGATGGTGATCCTGCCGGGACACACACCTACGCTGCTGCTGCCTCGGCACAGAACTCCACGCGCCTGCAGAACTCAGCCCTTCCTTTGTGGACCGGAAAGTGAAAGAGGCACACAGGGAGGCCTCTGGTCCCTCAGAAGGGAGCAGCTGGTGTCCTGACCCCAGCCCCACACCCCTGTCCCCCAAGCGTGCCCCCTACCATGAGCCCGTCGAGGGCGGGGGACCTGCCTCCTTCACTCGCAGTTCCAGCATGGCCCTGGCAGGGCAGACACTCATCAACCCTCCGAACACACGACTGTCCCCAAGACACTGTCCCCACTCCCACAGCCCAGCATTGGGGAGGTCAGGGAGCCTCCCCCCCTACCCCCCCGCCAGAGCTCCCAGGTGTGACACTAAGTCATAAAGAGGCGGCTGTGGCGCATTCACGCAAATCCCACCCGGCATCAAGTGAATGGAAAGCACACAAAACAAATGTAATCCCACGAGGCTGACCAGAACAAGTCAAGCACATGAGAACATACGCTGCTCGACCACTTACATGAAATCAAACCGCGCACGGCCCACAGGAGGACGGCCGGCCCCGCCGCCGGGTGAGAGCCGGGGCTGGCAGGCTCTGCTCCGGCACCTTCCCACACGGACAGTTCTCAACAGCCTCAAGGGTGAAAGGAAGCTAACCAACTACCAGCTTTTCACTCTTGAATTTACAAACCGTGCCAAATACCCTGCATCCTAAAAACTAAACTAATACATTAATTGCATAAAATAACTGAGACCAAAACCCGCCCTGAGTTCTGTCCCCGTGCACACACTTACTCTGCTTAATCTGGAGACGGCCAGAGAGACGGAGGTTTTAAACTCGTCTGGGTTCTTCTGCGCCAAGGTGGTGATGAGACTCGTGGCAGCAGTGACCACGCCCTGGAAGGAAAATGCACGCACGCTATGCATTTCGATTCCATTCAAAATACCGGAAGCTGTTAAACCTCTCGTGTTAAAGCCATCCTTCAGATACAACTTTAAATAAACTAAGAGCAACAAACTGGCAGCCCACGAGCCACCTCCGGCCGACTGGCTCGGCCCACGCTATTTCTGAAGGTGGAGATGGCACACGCAGTCCCCACACTCCAGCCCACCCGCCAGGGCGGGGCAGCAGAGGGCAGCCCCCGATCCTTGGCGCCTGGCCGCCTGCCTGGGTGTGGACTGTGCCCCAAGGCATCATCTGCAGCCTCACTTGAATCTTCATGACCCAAAAGTGAGGTGTGGGAAAGGAACTGAAAAAGCCCACTCGGCCCCTTTGTGAACGTGGCCCAGGCTGCTTCTCTGCCACCAAGTGGGTGGCCCCTAAAGCACCACCAGGCCCAATGCCCCCCTCCCCCGCGGGACCTTCCCAGCAGCACAGGAGTCTGCGCCATCCCAGCACAACCCGTGGTCTTGGTTCTCGCAGGAAGATACTGATTCAGTAAAGAAGTTTTCTCACAAATATAAAAAGATCAAGACAAAATGAACAATACTTCCCGGTGAAGATGCGAACAAATCAGCTCAGCAAACTCCCCTGGGGTCAGGTGCGCCCCTGCTACCACCCCCACCCCCACCCGGACTCTGGGACAGAGCAGGAGAAGGCAGCGCCCTGCGACCTCATCGGAGCCTGGCTGTGCGGGCTCGGCTTTCCGGGGAGAGAGCGAGCCACAGAAGAGACGTGCTAACTGCCTATCGGTCCTTGCTGGGCAAGATAAGTGCCAAAGACTCCCCAGGCCAGACAGAGAGCTTTCACCAACTCCGTGTAACGGGCAGGTTCTGCCAGGCCAGAGTCTGGGCCTGGCCTGGTTCCCCTACCAGTCCTACAGGATCAGACGGACAGCCCACCAACCAGAGCTGGTTGGGCTCCTGAGCCCGGTACAGGGTTTGGCTCTCCCGCGTCCCTGCAGCTCTGTGGAAAGGGTGCTGTAGGCCAGCCCCTGCTGCACGGCAGCCTACTGTGGCGGACACGGGACTCGGAGGTGCCCCGCTGCTTGCAGACCCCCAGGCTCTGAGCCTGGGCAGGTATTCACGTCGAGGGCCCAGGATCTGAGCCCTGTGGCTGCAGGAGCTCCCCTGATGAGGTGGAAGTGACGACCGCCAGAAAGCTGCGAACCCGAACAGCGTCTACAGAGTACCGAGCCCCAGGAAGCCATGCTACACACCCACCCCTCCAGTCCTCTGCCTCCTCCTGTACCACCTGGGCTCTGGGATGGAAGAGGCCCCAGGCCCCAGCTCTAAGCCTTCGTCACCCCTGGTTCAAGCCTGGGTCTGTGTGAAGCTGCTAAACCTCTGAGCCTCAGTTTCCTCATCTGCAAAGCTGGGAAAGCCCCATTGCCTCATGGGGTCCCCTGACGGGCGACCTGTGACCTAAAGCCTCCCAGCCCCAGCCTCCAGCACTGCTTCCCACGTCCCTGGCAGAGTCTGACCCTGAGTGACCGGTGTGAGCCGGGTGCATGGCTGCCAAGTCCACCGGCAGACGCCCAGCTCCGTCCTGAGGAAGGGCTGCCTCTGTCCGGACACAAACCTTCCCGGTGTGCGTGGGCCGTTGGTGTAGGGACAGCTCACCGGGCTGCCACGCCACAGCCAGCTCTCACCTCGGAATCTCCATGCAATGACTGTTTCTAATCTGACTTTTAAGGTCGATTTCTCTTCTGAAAAAATTGTAGTAACCACCCAGCATACTCATACCCTCTGCTCAGCGGGAAATCCTCCTGTTTCCCTTGAAGTCCGATTCTCTCACGTATGCCGCAGAATTCAGGCAAGATCAGGCCACTCTGTCCCGCACCTGCTCCTACCTGACCTTGCCTCCCATGTGCTGTCCCCACACGCCCCTCCAGGGTGGAGGTCTGACCACAGGCACTGGATCGCTCTCCACCTCCCAGTCCTGTCCACACACGGGCACGCCCTCACTGAACAGCTGACCTCTGCTTGCTGTCTGCACCCAGCCTGCGGGTGGTCCCCCAACGCCGAGTTCCAGGTGAGCCAGAGACCACGTCCAACTCATCCCCCCAGGCAGGGGGCCCGACAGGAGCGCTGTGTGTGCCGCCCTGACACAGCAGCCACGCGGACTGCGTCACAGTGGCCATTCCTGCAAAGGTTTCTGGGGGGAGGGCTCGTCCAGAGGCACTTACCAAGTGCTGATCGTTGAGGAGGTGCACCACTCGGGACGCCCAGTCGCCCGTGGGGACCAGGTGGGGAGACGTCCGGTACAGTCGCAGCAGGCACAGGGCGGCGCTCTGCTTCGCGCTGTCCATGGTGTCTCTGAAAGACAGACCCAGCGGTCACGGACAACACAGCTCGCACGGCCCGGAGCTGCGAGAACACCCACCCCAGCAGAACCGAGCCGGAGGGCCAGTGGGCCGGCTGGAAGGACACGCAGAGGACAGCGCTTCGGCCTCAGGGAGAGTCTGCTCTAAAGAGCTGCCTAAACGGACCGCGGGAAAGAGCCCTCTCCCCGAGGCTCGGCCCTAGCGCCCCAGCTGCTGCAGGTGGCCCTGGCTGTGCAGGTAGTCAGATAATGTTCCTCTCACTGTTTGCACTTGACCTTAGCCAAAAGGCCGGGAAGCGATCTCTTTTATTGTTTGAGAACGTTTTTTCGGTCAACCTGGAGATTTCCTCCATCTCCAAAACCACCGCCAGGCGCCCTCCCAGCGTTGTCCACCTGCCCCCTGCCGGCCCCCAGCACTGAGAAAGCAGGGCCAGTGGCCCCAATGCCTGCGCCTCTCGGGTGGCCGCAGTGAAAAGCCTGGCTTTGGGCTGGGGAGCACCGGGAGGCTCGGTGGGGACCCCTGCAGACACCTTGGGGGGTCTGTCCTGGCAGGAATGTTGGCTGAAGGCACAGAATGTTCGTTCCCGGTGCTGTCTATGCCCTTCCCCCACCCCCAGCCCAATCTGCGCCAGGCCCACCAGGGAGTGCTCCAGGGCGGGCTGCCGAACACCCGCCAGCTGGTGAAGCGCGGAGGAAAGAGGGTTTGAGGGCTGTCTTTACTATTCACCTCCCTTTCGGCTCTTTTATCCCTGACTGAGGGAGGGAGGGCCTGGAGGGGGCGGGAGAGCTGGACTGGACTCTTCCTAACGTCTAATCAGCACCTCGTCTCCGCTACGTACACTGCAGAGACTAACTCGTCCTGTAAATTCTCTAGGAAGTTACGTAGTTGATTTATTGAGAGGCATTTTTCAACAAGTAGCAGGACGCATACCCAGCCACGAGGATCTTGGGGATCTCCCCAGCAAAGGCCTCGGCCATCTCCCGGCTGCCCACGTTGGCGATGCAGTGCAGGGCCAAGCCCATGAAGGTGGGGTTCCGGCTGGCCAGGTCGTTCTTGATGGCGTTGTTGATCAGGCGGATCAGTTCGCTGTTGGAGTTCACCAGCACCGAGATGAAAAGGTACCCCTGGGTCCGAAAGACAAGAGAGCAGAAAGCTCCTAGCCACCTAGGTCCACGTGGCCCGGAGGCACCAGCAGATCCCTCAGCCACAACCAGCCTGGCACGATCCCTTAGCGGCGGGCTGCGCTAAGACATGCTGTGCAGGACTGGTGTGCGCGGGGCCGGGAGGTGAGGCCACTTCCGTTACGGAGGCCAAGTCTCTGCTTCCGACTCTGCAGGGGAAGTCCTGAAGGAGGAGCCTGAGAGGCAGTGAGACGTCCCCACGGGAATCAGACACCGTGGCCTGGCCTTCCCCCCAGTCCCACTGCCTCTGATCATGATGGGTGAGTACCCCGAACTCACTGCCGTCCTGAGAGGGCAGGGGCTTGCCTCGACTGTAACTAAAATCACTGGGTGACTTCCAGAACCCGCTGAGGGCTGTCCCCCCTTGAATCTGTCTCTGTGCCGCAGCTCCCCCTCTCCACCCAGGCCAAACTCCAGCCCGTGTCACCCCAAGTCCACCTGCTCCCCAGGCAGCGGGCATGTGATTCCTCCACACTCGTCTGGTCTCGAGAGGAGACCCATGAGAGCCCTGCGCCCTCCAGCCCCGAGCGGCACTCACAATCTGCTTCTCCGTGTATCTGTTGGAGCTCAGCAGGTTCACGGCCTCCATGTGCCCAAAGTCAATGTCGTGGCCCAGGAGGAAGATGAAGAGCAACTTGCAGACGTACTTCTTTTTACTGTAGCCATCAAGAGCCTTGTCACCTAGGAAGGGAAGCCGAGAGCTTCAGAGGAACAAGGCAGGCAGGGAGGAGTGGCCTGTGGCACAGGCAGTGGCCCCACCAGATGCACGCCGGCCCTGTGCTGGGCACAAAGGGCACCTCGGCACTGGGTGCAGACGCACCTGGCACTGTGCAGGTTCCCCTCTGAACTCGAGAGCAACGCTAACGCTTCCTGCCTCGGCACCGCGCACATGTTCCGCACCGCCAGGGGCTCTGCCCCGCTGCTCCCAGCGACAGGCCTGGGAACAAAAGCCCTGCTCGCGCCACACAGCCCACGTGTCCATCCCATCAAGAAAGTGTATGCGGCCCTAGCTGGTTAGGCTCAGTGGGTAGAGCGTCGGCCTGCGGAGATGGGTCCTGGGTTCGATTCCAGTCCAGGATACATGCTGGGGTTGCAGGCTCATCCCCAGTGTGAGGTGTGCAGGAGGCAGCCAATCAATGATTCTCTCTCATCACTGATGTTTCTATCTCTCTCTCCCTCTCCCTTCCTCTCTGACATCAATAAATATATATTAAAAAAAAAAAGAGTGCATGGGCTGGCTCCACCAGCATCTCCCCAAATACTCCAGCACCTGCTCCCGGCCCCCCAGGAGCAAGGGCCAGGCCGCAGTGTGCCCAGCATCCTGGCGGCCGCTCCAGGGCACCGCTGGGCCTGCTCCCAACTGCAGAACTTGTCATCAGTGCCACTTCAGCTCCACAGGCCCCCTGGGTGCTCGGGCCCAGGGCAGATCCCCTACGCGCCTCCCTCACCACCCGGTAGGTGGCGCTGGAGAGACAGCTGAGGACTCCTTCAGCCCCAGAGGCCACTGCCTCCTGTGTCTCAGCGGCACCTTAGTAGCGTCAGTGTTCTTTACAGTGAGCGCCCCTGTGGCCCTCAGTGAGGTTTCTCTCCTGACTGCCCAGTCTAAGACAGGCCTCAAAATGTTAGTTTCAGTATTGGTCTTTAATTCCAGCAATCCCAAACTGTCAAATCGAGGCTTTCTGAGCTGTAAATGGGGACGATGATAGTGACAGCCATGTCCCTGGCTTACCATGAGGATCGAAGCCAAGAGCAGGAGGGTGGATGGCCACAAACCAGAGGCATCCTGTCTGTACCCCGTGCCCCGTCCGCCTGTCTGAGGCCCGTGCCCCGGCGGCCCTTGCAGAAGCGGGACACTGCACGGCTGAGCAGCGCCGGGAGAGTGAGCGGACAGCACAGGCTCACGGGACAAGGGAAGCAGAAGCGGGCTCAGGACAGGTATTTCCTTTCCTGCCTCTCAGAGCCCCGAGTCTCTCCCCAGCTAGGCCTGCCGTGACACCAGCCATGGAGTTCTCCCGGGGGACTGCAGGTCTCAGTTCCAGAACTTCCATTTGGTCTTATTTCAAAATCTGCTGTCACCTTTTACACTTTCCGAGTCTCCTCTGAGATTCTCAGGTTTGTTGATGACTTCTTTTGAGCGGTGAGCCTTGTTCTCTTTGTGGCTGTTGCTGCTGCCTCTGCTGCTCTGGCCACGCCTTCAGGACTCCCTGCCCGTCCTCCGCACTCCGCGCTGGCGTAGCCCTCGTCCCCGGAGAGCGCACTGCAGGAAGGCCAGGCAGCGCTGTAATAGCACCTCCCCAGACAGGACCGTTTCTCTCACCTTCACCAAGTCCAGGCCTCAGGTTCTGCAGGGCGTCCCAGTGTGTGCAGCCCCGCTGATGGTGACAGGGTGGCTCATGTCGTCACTGCTGCCTGAGGCATTGCCTTGGGGTCCCCGCTGACAGTGGAAGGGGTCTCCACTTTGGGTGGCTCTGGCTTTTCCCCCTCTAGCCAGGTTGCTCACATTGGGGGCCATCCTGTGCCCCGAAGGTGTTCAGCAGTCTCCCTGGCCTCCCCCGACTAGATGGCAGCAGCACCCTCCCACCCCGAGATGTGACGGCCAAAAATGTCTCCAGACTTTGCCAAGTGCCCTGGGGGGAGTCACCTGGTTGGTAACTGCCCTGGAGAGGTGCTTCCTGCTGTGTCTCCGGGTGGGTCAGAGCCTGTCGAGGCGCACAGCGCGGCGGCACTCCTGCGGGCCCCTCCTTAGAACGGCCCAGCGTCGCTGCCCTTTTCCTCGAGGAGGCTCTCCAGGCGGTTTCTGTGTCTCTCTTTAGGCTGTTTTCAGTCCAAGGGTTGGTCTGGGCCGCAGTGGCTCCCGAGCACCTGAGCCGCGGCTGCTGCAGAGGGTGGGCTCCGAGGCACACACCCGGTGCCGGAGCCTCGGTGGGAGTCTGAAACACGCAAGGTTCTCCTTGCCCGGTTCACGCTGCAGTGGGGCTCAGGTGTGCTATTGGGTCAAATGCATGAGCTCACTGCCTTCCCTTCCTTCTTTACCGGGAGTCCTAGGACGTTTGGAATTGCGTGTGTCTGCGTGTGACCTGCACAGTATTTCTAGGGACAGCACGGATCTAGACCATCTAATCTGCCGTAAGGGGTACAAGTCCCCAGAGCACACTCTGCAGACAGGGCTGGTGTTCTCGTGCTTGCTACTAGTCAGGGCGCACGCGCGCTCAGTTAACGCCAACTGGTTAACAGACAGGGGCAGCCTCTCCCTACGCAGGCCGGCTGGGCTGAGAGGCATGAAGGCGGAGGAGACAACACAATCGTGCTGTCCCAAAGCATCTGTATGGACGGCCGGGAGATTCACCATCTGAAGAGCCAGAACTTTCCATAACAACATGACTAACAGGTATCAGGACTCCCGTCCTAAACAGGCGTCTATGTGCGTCCACACGCAGACCATCCGGGCAGCAGGCATGGCCCTCCCTTCAGTGGGGAGCTGACGGGCCCGCTGGCAGTCTGCCTTCCTGGGCTTTCCAGCCACGACTAAGTGATGGCGTGGCCAAGGGACTCACTGTTCCCACGTTCCTACCCAATGCCCGACTCCAAGGCGCAGATGGACACTGGCAGACCCACGTCTCCACCTGCTGCCTCCCCGCCCCCACCCACCCGGCCTCCCCCTGCACTTTCACTAGTCCTGCGATCCCATCAAGGGTCTGCCTCACGGACAAACCACCGGGGGGCATCAGTGCCCCATTTTACAGCTCGGGAAAGAGGCACCAAGGGTTAAGGGACTTGACAAGGTGACACAGCTCCTAAGCCTCAGAGCAGAGACCTTGCCACCACTGACATCCCTCCCTCCAGGAAGCAGTGAAAGCCATCAAGGCCACAGCAGAGGTGCACAGGAGGCCGGGGGGCACAGAGCTGCTCCACAGCGTCTGTCACATGGGAAATGCAAATTAAAACGACGGGACACCTCTGCACACCACCAGTCGGCCAGAATCCAGCACTGGCACCCCCCGCGCTGGGCGGGCGCGGGGCAGCGGGATTGCTCTGTGCTGGGGGCGCAGATGGTGCAGACGCCCGGCCAGGCAGGTGGTGGTTTCTTACAAAACCAAACATGCTCTCGCCGTCAGATCCAGCAACTGTGCTCCTTGGTGTTTCCCCAAAGGAGCCGAAATTCATGCCCACCAACAACCTGCACATGGACGCTCACAGCAGCTTTCTCACAACTGCCAAGACCTGGGAGCACCGAGAGGGCCTGCGGGAGGCGAGGGGTAAATAAGTGGGAGCCCATCCAGACAGTGGGATGGTATTCAGCGCTAACAAGAAATGAGCTATCAGGTCAGGAAAAGACCCGGAGGAAACTTAGATGCATGTGGCTGAGTGGCAGAGGCCGTGAAAGAAGCCGTCTGCGACTCCGACTCTGACCCTCTGTTAAAGGCAGAGCTGTGGGGGCGGAGCAGCTCAGTGGCTGCAGGGGGGACACGGGGTTGTCAGGGCAGCAGCACCACAAAGGTGGACACCTCTGTCCAAACCCTTAGAATGTCCAGCAGTATGATGAGCCTGATGCTCCTTGGACTCTGGGTGCTGATGACGGGCCGTGCAGGCTCATGACTGAAAGGCAGTCACCGTCTGGTGGGGACGTCCATGGGGGGAGCCTGTGGGGGGGGGGGGCGGGCAGGCGTACCTGGGAAATCTCTGTACCGTCCTCTTAATTTTGCTGGGAGCATAAACTGTTTTGAAAAAATGAAGTCTTAACAAAAAAAGGTAAATTTAAAATGTTTAAGCAATGAAGGTTACAGACATCTCCCTCATAAATACACACATAAGCAAACCATTTCACATACGATCTCAGGAGCTCCATGGACTGAGAGCAGCCTTGGGCTTGGCTGCAAGTACTCCCCTGGGGTCAGCAACTCCCGAGCCCCACTAGTTTTCCCATCACCTGGCAACACAGTACTCCCCCGGGGTCAGCGGGCACCCCAGTCAGTAACCCCCGAGCCCTGCTAACTTCCCTACCACCTGGCAGCACAGGGAGCCACCGCCAAGCAATCCTGTCTCCTGTGCCGGGTTCCTGGCTTGGCCCCAGCCCGCCTTCACCGCGGTCCAGCCAGGCTCTAAAGTCTGCCAGAGACTGGAGCCAGGCCCCCAACCTGTCAAATTAACTGAAAACTAAGGCTTAAAGGCTAAGGCTTCACAAATAAGTCCTTACGGCTGAAAATCAACATCACCTCCTTCAAAATTAGGTGGGTGCTCGGGGAAGTGTGTCCCCACAACCTGAGTGGATCAGGTAGCATCATCAACACGGCAGAGCACGCTTTGGCATAAGAAGTGCTCGAATCACTTGACAAAAGTCCGAACCAGGAACCAGTGGCCTCAGGATGCAGGTTTTGATCTGAGGCTCCCACTCCGAGCCCATATGGGGTCTGCAGGGACTGCGGGGTCTGCGGGGTCGGCAGGCTCACATGCTTGGGGCACGGACGAGAGTTCCCCCCAGTTCCGGGGAGAGCTGGGGATCTGGGAAGGGACCAAGCTGTCTGGTCGACTACACAAAAGTCAAACAGGTCGAGAATAACCAGTGGCCTGACTTCAAACATGCTTAACTTCTAACAGCATGAGAGTAACAGTACTAAAACCTTAGCTTTGGTTTAAAATGGGGGGAAAAAAGACAATATTAAAAGACTGAATCCCTCCTACATAAACGTACAATAGAGCAGTTCACAGAAGGGCTCCCACACACTTACCTTTAAATTTTGACCGAATGTTTGCCAGCTCCTTGTTTATTCTCTTTATTTCTGCTTCTTTACTTTTGCCTAAAAGAGAGCACAAATATGTTTCTTTAACTGCCTTCTCCACCCGCACCCGTTCCCTGGTGAGACGGACACGGAGCGTCAAAGGCAGAATCTCTGCTTTCAGAAGCCCGACGAGCAAAGCAAGCTGCCTCGGCCAGGGCGGGGGCGGCAGGGCCAGGCCTCCAGTCCGGGCGGCAAGTTCCTAAACGCCAGCGTTCGTTCACCTTTTTGCCCATTTTTGGAACGAGAAGCACGCAAACACCTGCTGGGCTTTTCCCAGCTCATCATTTACTCCTGGCACGCCTGGCTGTGCAGGTCATGTTTACGGTATGAACCTTCGCCTACTCAGGCTTCCGGTGGTCTCTCCTGATGAAGCCCACCACCCTACAAACTGACCTCGCCGCCTTTGCAGCCTGTGAGGTGCGGGATTCTCCAGGACACAGTGGCCGTCGAGCTCTGGCTCCACCCTGGCCTACTGCTAGGTTGGCCTTAATTCAACAAACACACGCGTGCCTTCACTTCACAGCCTGCGTGGAGCATGGACGAAGCACGTGCACAGGAGGGCATGCATATGTGTGCCCCTCTCTGTGCCACTGTGTGCATGCCCATGTGTATGTGCCTCTGTGTGTGCCTATGTGCACCTCTGTGTGCACCTCTGTGTGCTTCTTTGTATGTAGCTGTGTGTGCCTGTGTGTGCCTGTGTGTACTTGTGTGCCTTGGTGCACCTATGTGTGTGCCTATGTGCGTCCTGTGTGCCTCTGTGTGCATGCCTATGTCTGTGTGTCTCTGTGTGCGCCAGTGTGCACCTCTGTGTGCACACTATGTGCGCCATGTGTGCATGTGCACCTCTGTGTTCCTCTATGTACGCGCCTGTGTATGCCTCTGTGTGTGCGTGTGCATGCTTCTCACAGGTGCACAGGAATTTGTCTGTGCTTCTCTCTGGTATGTCCACTAACGGGGCCGTCACCTCGATGCCCTCCTCACGTGGCAACAGCAGCATGAGGATCAGGAGGACAAGCCCACAAACATGAGCCTGTAACTGGATGGTTTCTTCGCTTTTAGTCCGGGCAGCAAGGCTACTCCCAAGTGTCAAAGCCTGCAAGCGCCCCAGGGGAATTCTGTGGGAGCAAAGTGCTACACTGGTCACAGGCAGCGCTCCAAGGGGAGGCGGGAACGGAAGCCCTGTGTGGCGGGGGTGACTGGTAACCCACAGATTGACACATGGAATCACATCGTTAGGAGGCCACCATCCCGCGGGCCAAGGGCAGCCTGGGCACGGCGGTAGGCTTCCGGGGCGCCAGCGCATGCTCACTCCAGCTGCTCTCCTCCCAGACAGAGGGCTCACACAACTCAGCCACCCACACTGTCGGGAGCAGCTCCAGCAGGAAGCTCGTTTTCAGATAAAGAATTTGCTCTGGGGAGGGACAGGGTTTACTGCCCTACACGGACTTCAGGAACCAACCGGCACTGGGCCAGGCCTCACCAGGCTTGCCGTCTGACCTCTGTGCCACCTTGCACCATCTCTATCTCAAATGTGGCAGGTGGGTCGGCCGCTGAAGACGCCAAGTTCGTAACAGGCACCCACGATGGACTTGGGCTCTGCTGGCTAATGAGTAACCTGCACTGGCCGCAACCTCTGCCCAAAAACAAGCCACCCGTGCGCCCAGCGAGCAGCGGAGAATGCAGCCTGGGCACGGGGCTTGCTAAAGCTCCTGGGGTTTCAGAACGGCCGTCCCGCTAGCCAGTGCTTTCTCCTGATTTGCGCTGAACCAGCCAACGGGCAGTATCTTATCCTGGAAGCACCGAGTGCAGGAGCCTACCGCCCAGGTTAAAGTACTAAGTCTGAAATTCACAGTCAAGTTTGGTCTAAAGGAAGACTTCATCTTTGTATAAAATGAATTCACTGAGTACATCAGAAGCCCTAAATGACCAAAAGGCATTTATGAAGGAAGATATCATTGCTAACATTATCCTGAGGGTGGGCAGCACAGTGGTCAACAGAGCAAATTCCGCAATTGAGCCAGGACACACCGCCCGCCAGGTCTCGGGCTGCACTGACCCTGGGCATCACCGCCACCTCTCCGTGCCTCGGCCTCTCCATCAGTGGGCGTGAGGAGGACCCAGCAGAACAAGCAAGAAGCACACGCAAAGTGGTGGCCACAGGACACTCACCTTTCCCGTAAAGCACGGGAAACAGGCCTTGGAGCAGACTCCTCAACAACTGGACTAACTGCTCTCCGAGTCAGAGGGCATCATGCCAGAGGGCGAGGCCACGGGCGACCCTGACCCATGCCCCGGGATGCCTTCATCGGCTGTGCTGGGACATAACTCACATCGCCCCATCCACTCACTGAAGCACACGGTTCCCTGGCTTTGGTCCAGTCAGAGCCGTGCATCCACCACGACCAGCCCTGTAAAAAGTGCGTCACCCCAGGGAGAGCCGGCCGGCAGCAGCGCGCAGCAGCCCCTCGGCTCCCAAGCCCCGCTGCGCCCCCCACAGAACGTCTCCCAGGGTCCTTTCCGAGGGCTCCTTCCACCTCGCTGTTTCACGGCAGGAAGGGCCAGTGCGCCATCCCTCTTACTGCTGAAGAACATCGCGTTACGTGGACATGCCACGCACTCTTCGGCTGTTATGAATAATGTTGCCATGGACATTCATGGGCCGGTTTCTGTGTGAACACGTTCTCGTTTCTCTTGGGTGGACACACCTGGGAGCAGAACTGCCGGGCCTCATGGTCACTCTGCGCTTTCCGTTTGAGGAGTGACGAGCTGCTCTCCCGAAGGGCAGCCCCATTCTCCACCACACCTGTCATTGCTGTCACTTCAGCACCGCCATCCTGGGGGGGTGAAGCGGCATCTCATCGTGGTTTTGATTTGCATTTGCCTGATGGCTTTTAATGTGCTCACTGGATATCTGGATATCTACTTTCGAGAAACAAATTCAAATACTTTGTCTTCTTTTTAATTCAATATTCTGGATACAGTCCTTCCAAACACTTTCATTCTTGGGTTGTCTCCTCACGTTTTTGGTCAATTCACCCTTTTCGTCACTTGTCCTCTGTCACATCTAAGAAGCCACTCCCCAGGTTCACAAAGACTTACTCCTGTTTCTGGTCCTATGGCCTCGGCTTCTGCACTAGGGCTGACATCCTGAGTCAACTCGGAGCGTGCTGGGGGTCAGGGTCGTTCCATCCTTTTGCATGTGGTTTACGTAGTCGTGACGGCACCACTGGCTTAAAAGACTACTTACTCATTTCCCCACCGGACTGTCTTGGCTCTCTGGTCAAAAACCAACTGACTGAGCCCGGCCGGCATGGCTCAGGGGTTGAGCGTCGACCCATGAACCAGGAGGTCACGGTTCGATTCCAGGTCAGTTCACATGCCTGGGTTGTGGGCTCAGTCCCCAGTGTGAGACATGCAGGAGGCAGCCGATCCATGATTCTCTCTCATCAATGGTTTCTATCTCTCTCTCCCTCTCCCTTCCTCTCTGAAATCAATAAAAATGTATTTTGCCCTGACCGGTTTGACTCAGTGTCAGCCTGTGGACTGAAAGGTCCCAGGTTCGATTCCAGTCAAGGGCATGTACCTTGGTTGCGGGCACATCCCCAGTAGAAGGTGTGCAGGAGGCAGCTGATCGATGTTTCTCTCTCATTGATGTTTCTAACTCTCTATCCCTCTCCCTCTCCCTTCCTCTCTGTAAAAAATCAATAAAATATATTTTTTAAAATAATAATAATAATATATTTTAATAAAATCAACTGATCGAAATGTAAAGGTTTCTTTTTTTCTCTTTTAATTTTTTTCTTTATTAAGGTATTACATATGTGTCCTTATCCCCTCCATTGTCCCCCCCTCTTCCCCCCCACTCATGCCCTCACCCCCTGTTGTCTGTGTCCATTGGTTAGGCTTATATGCATGCATACAAGTCCTTTGGTTGATCTCTCCTCCTTACCCTCACCCTCCCCTACCTTCCCTCTAAGGTTTGACGGTCTGATCGATGCTTCTCTGGATCTGTTTTTGCACATTAGTTTATGTTGTTCATTATATTCCACAAATGAGTGAGATCATGTGGTATTTATTTTTCTCTGACTGGCTGATTTCACTTAGCATAATGCTCTCCAGCTCCATCCATGCTGTTGCAAATGGTAAGAATTCCTTCTTTTTTACCACAGCGTAGTATTCCATTGTGTAGATGTACCACAGTTTTCTAATCCACTCATCTGCTGATGGGCACTTAGGCTGTTTCTATCTCTCATCAATGATGAATTGTGCTGCTATGAACATAGGGGTGCATATATCCTTTCTGATTGGTGTTTCTAGTTTCTTAGGATATATTCCTAGAAGTGGGATCACTGGGTCAAATGGGAGTTTCATTTTTAGTTTTTTGAGGAAACTCCATACTGTTCTCCACAGTGGCTGCACCAGTCTGCATTCCCACCAGCAGTGCACGAGGGTTCCTTTTTCTCAGAGTCCTCACCAACACTTGTCGTTTGTTGATTTGTTGATGATTGCCATTCTGACAGGTGTGAGGTGGTACCGCATTGTCGTTTTGATTTGCATCTCTCGGATGATTAGTGACTTTGAGCATGTTTTAAGGTTTATTTCTGTACTCTCAATTCTCTCCCATCAATCCCTGTGTCCTTGCACAACAGCCTCCTGGACACTGCGCTGAGGCTGGGCGTCTGCATTCACAGAGAAGCTGGCCTTTGGTCTGGCTGCGATTCTCTTTCTGGCTTTGGTATTGGGGACACTGGCCTCACAGGATGAGCTGGGAAGCGTTCTCTCCTCTGCTATTTCTCAGAGTTTGTAAAGATTGGAACTGATCTTTGGCGTATTTGGTAGAATTCATGCATGAAGCCATCTGGGCCAGGGTTTGTTCTTGTGGAAAGTTTTTAAATTACTAATTCAATCTCTTTCCTTGTTATCAGCCTGTTCAGATTTTTCTTCTTTAGTCAGTTTCAGTTATTTATGTCTTTCTAGGAATTTCTCCATCTTATCTAAGTTAGCTAATTTTTGGCATAGAATTACTATTCATGGTACTCCACTACACTCCTTTTTACTTCTGAAAATTCACTAAAAAAGTCCCTCCTCTCACCTGATTTTAGTCATCTAAGCCTCCTCTCTCTTCCCTTGGTCAGTTGGGTCTATTGCGTGTTATTTTCATCCTCTCCAAGTGTGTTTAATCTCCCTCGTGTTGTCTTCTTTGCCCCGCTGGTTCTATCGGAGGCTGTTTAATGTCCACGTCTGTGAATGTCCTCCTGGCTCCTGGCTTCTCACTCTTCCTGTGGTTGCAGAATAGACTTTGTGTGCGTTCAGTCCTGTGAAATGTGTTGAGACTCTGAGGCCCAGTGTATGGCCTATCCTGCAGGGCATTCCTGTGCACTGAGAGGACGTGTCTTCTCTCCTTGGGAAGGGGGAGTCTGTGGATGTCTGGTAAGGCAGGTGGCCTACGGTGTGTGAGTCTTCCACTGACTGCTAACCTGTCTAATTGTGGTACTGATTTCTGAAAATAGGGGGTTAAGGTCTCCCACCATCGCTAGATTGTCTATTTCTCCCTTCTCCATGTATATAGGGGCTGTAATTAGGTGTAGATATGCCTATAATCTCCTCAAGGGGTTGATCCTTTATCATTATAAAATGTTCTTCTAGCCCGGCTGGCATGGCTCAATGGTTGAGAATCAACCTATGAACCAGGAGGTCACAGTTTGATTCCCCATCAGGGCACATGCCCAGGTTGCGGGCTCGATCCCCACTGGGAGGCATGTAGGAGGCAGCCAATGCATGATTCATTCTCTCTCTCTCTCTCTCTCTCTCTCTCTCCCTCCCTCCCTCCCTCCCTAAAATCAATAAAAATACATTTAAAAAATAAAATAAAATGTTCTTCTATGTCCCTAAAAACAATTTTTGCCTTAAAGTCTATTTTGTCTGATATTAACACAGCCGCTCGGCTCTCTTCTGGTATCTCTCATTGTGTCTTTCATCTATAGTGCCTCTTGAACACAGTGTATGGTTGGAGCATGTGTTTTTTAAATCGTTCTGCCAATCTCTGCTCTTTAATCCACACAGTGCCTCTGAGCTCCTCCCCCGGCCGCCTGTCAGAGCCTCGCCCACCCCTCCTCCAAGGGCCTGCTCCATCCCCACCACCTCCACTGTCACCAACACCTCTTATCTAGACTGGAGCAGCCTCCCCTTCCACTGGGCCTCCCTTACTACTCCCCACGGAGAAGCCAAGCATCCTGTACATATGATCAGAGCCGTCACTCCCGCGGAGAGGCGCAGGCTCGCTGCCAGGCCTGAGAGCCCAGCAGTCTGGCTCCGTGTCTGCCCCGCCCCCGCCCCCCGCACTCCAGCTGCACTGGCCCCACGCCCTGAGCAGAACCAGCTCTTCGCCACCCAGTTTCTCCCCTCAGAAGGCAGCACTCCTAGAGGCCTCCTGGGGCCCCTCGTCCCCTGTCCATCAGGAAGCATGTTCTAAAAGACATTTCTATTTTTAAAAGGTGAAGTTCAGGGTCTAAAGTAACTCTGGAAACTTAGGTATCCAAGCTCCTCTGGTGACTCATTATCAACAGCAGTGGCGATCAATACTGGGTAACCACAAAGAGAAACTTCCATTCACTGTATCCCGTTACCGACAAGCAACTGCTCGCCACCCAGATGGTGTGTAGGAGACAAGCCCTCTCGACGCCCACCTCCTCGCTTTGCTTCCTGGGTTTCAGAGAGCGCACTAACCCACAGGAGCAGGCCCCGCTCTGCACAGCGGGAAACGAGGTCTCCGCTTGCTTGCTTCAGGTCAGAACCAGAGTAAATGCCCCAGAATCCCATGTTCTCTTTAAAATTCCATTAGAAACACACGAACAAGCTCTACAATGAGAACTGCTGTCCAAATTAGATTTAATAAAAGGTGTTATTACTTCATTTAAAAATTAAAAAGAAAAAGTACGAAAAGTTAAATTATTCTTTCCCAAGGCCTTCTCTCACGCAGTGATTAATCCGAAGTATAAATAATGGCCTTATGGTCATGAAGGTGTGTATGTGTGTGTGCGTATGTGCGTGTGTGTAATATAGAAAATTAGTCAAAACCATATTTAAAAGGAGAAGACTGTATCACAACTTTGGACATGGACAGAGCTGGTCATGCGATAAGTGACAGCCTAACAGAGCAACTGGGACCAGCGGCCTGCAGGAGGGAAGAGGGGTCGGTAAAGAGCAAATCCGCTCGGACAGAGACCTGAAGGGATGGGGAACTGGAGGTGCCAGGTGCCTGAGGAGCAACGTCACGGGCTGGACGTCCATGGAAGGAGCAGCAGGGCCCGCCCCAGACCCTGAGCCAGGCCCCTCCCCGCAACCCCAGCGGGAACACAGAAGTGCCAAGCCCAGTGAGACTGGGCGCCGGGCTGGGTGCGAGGCAGCGCACCAGGGAAAGCACGCTGCATGGCGGGCTCACTGATGGAGACGCCCCTCCAGAACAGCGGCAGGCTTACACCACCCACCCCCAACCAGGCGAGACTGCGGGCTGCTCCGAGGAAGGCTGCAGAGACCCTCAGCTGGCACCGTGCCGGAGCCCTGCACATGCTGGCCGGCGCTGGCACCTATTAGTGGACGGACACCAACCAACGGGCGTCCAGAGACCAAAACAAGCCTAAGAGAGGGGTTCCCGCACAGAGGCCATGCAGAGGACACTCCAAAACAGCCAGCACTCCGACAAGAACAAGAGAAGACTCGGCTTTAAGGACCAGATGCCACCGAAGGAGCCTCCGACAATAAGAAAGCCCTCGAATTAAGACAGTGAGAGCAGAAATCCAAAATCCAAAACAAGAGCCAGAGGACGAAGCTGAGAGCCTGGGGAACAGAGCACCACAGAGAGAGAGGGTGAGAAATAAGAGGAAAAGATCAGAAATGTAAGGCAAGAGGCTGAATTTCTACTGTTATCAGATTACTGAGAAAGAGAAGGTGAAAGGAAATTGTCAAAAGACAAAACAAAAACCAAACCCAGAGCACAAGTTTCCAGAGTGAGTGTGGCCGTCCGGCCACGCCTAGCACAGCGTCCTCGCATCCAGACCGCTGGGCCAGGGAGAGCCACTTCCAGCCTGGACTTCCAGCCCAGCCAACACCGTGTGAAAGGAATAAATACTTTCAAAAATGCAAAATCTCAAAACAGTTTCCGCTCCTGCATCATCTTTCGCAGCTGCACCAGGACATGCACCCCCTCTGAGTACAGATGCGCACAGGCCCAGAGCACAGACAACTGGGTCCCCAAAGAAAAGGTCCAGCCAAAAGCGAGACCCTTCCTGGTGGCCGCAAGTCCCAGAGCAGCCCAACCAGCAGGGCGTTCCCACCAGGGTGGGGACTGAGGCTGCCTGGCTGTCCCCCCACACAGAGGCTCTCACAGTCCTGTCCCAAACGGGGCTGCAGAGCAACAGGTGCCTCAAAAAGTAACAAAGCCAAAGGCAATAGCTAACTCCAAGAAATTAAAAGTTGAGCCCTTCTCAGCTGAGAAGGGTATTTTAAGACACGAATTAAATGCTATTCATTAATGAGATCAAATACTGCAACATATTAGAGCAGGGGTGGGGGGCCTTTTTCTTGCCAAGGGCCATTTGGATAGTTATAACATCATTCACAGGCCACACAAAATTACCAACTTAAACATGAGCCTGCTGTATAACGCCAAACACGTCATTAACTCCCCCGATGCCTTGGCAGGGCCAGACCCAGTGGTTCTGCAGGCCTTCCACAGCCCCGGGCCGGATGATCTCCGCTGCATTAGAGAGCGGGAAAGGAAGCTCAGGGAACTGGCAGCCTCATCTTGCACAGTACGAAGTCAATAAACAATGACTGGGGGGACACTCGGAGGCCGTATGAACATGTAACTTAGAATTGGTAAGCAATCACATTTTAAAGATGAGAGAAGAAAGGGCTATAATATGAGAATGACTGACTCTGAGGGCCAGGATGGGACGAGGAGGGTCATGTGTTCAGTCAACTGCTTAAACTACATTCTCGGACTTTAAGTTTTTTAAAACATTTAATTGGGGACAAGACTAGAACAACAAAATGACAAAATGCATGCAACTGGGAAGACCTGCCCAGTTACCACTACAGCACCCCTCTCCCACCCAGGGAGGAGCGCCACCTTCGTGATAAATACTCCGGCACATGACCACCCACCCACCGCCAACCACGGCTCCTCCAACAGTCACCCCCGCACACCCCAATGCAGGTGTCCCACCAGCCCCAGCCTCTCAGCTCCTCCACCAGGTAAGCAAACTCTGAACACCCACTGCCCCCAGGACCTACGACCCACCATGTCTCTCCCTCCCTATCCTCAGCCCCTCTTGGCCAGCCTCAACCCCAGCACGTAATCAGCCCGACCCTCCTCCTCCATCTCTGCATCTGCTTAGCAAACCCCTCCCTGCCAAACGCAGCTCTTGGCCAGCTGGCACCTGAGCCTGCACAGCGAGGCGCCGGGGAACCCACACCCCAGTCGCCAGGCTGGCCTCACACCTGCAGCCCAGGGAGGCCCACCAGCTCTAACTGCTTCTCCTCCACCTCCTGCCCCTCCCTGGCAGCTGGGGACCCTGCTCCCTCCTCCCACCTCCACCTGCCCCTCTGCCTCTCTCACCGCTCCACTTCCTCCTCATCAGCCTGCAAACAGGCTCTAGTCCCCCACTTCCCAGGAGTCCTCACCTTTCTCACCTGGTTCAGAGCCTCCTGACTTGCCTCCTACTTTCCCTCCCCTCCCCTGCCCTCAACACAGCCTGAGAGGACCCTTCCCGAGGCTAGGCCCCCTGCTCACCCTCCACTGGCTCCTGCAGGCCCCGCCACCTGCCTCTCCCCTCCACCCAGCTCTCTCCCAACTCCTGCTCCAGCCACACTGGTCTCCCTACCCAGCGGCCAGCACCGCAGGGCCGGCACACCTGAGCCTGGTTACATTATTAAATGGCAGCCCCCTTTCCCTGCTGTATTTTCCTCTGCATGTCGTTTGTAAGGGACTCTGTTACACTTTCTACTTCACTGTCCTCACTAAATGTAAGACACGTGAGGGTATCGCTGCCTGCTTCGCTCAGTGAGTAAAACAGCGCTCAGTAAGCTTGCTGAACGAGTGCATTCACCTTAAGGCAAGGATGCTGTGAGTTAGCTGCCAGGGCAAAAGGAGCCCTGCAGATGTGACTAAAGCAGGGAGTCAGCTAGGCCTCGTGGGTGGGCGTGGGCGTCCTGGTCTAATCAGATGAGCCCTTACCCACAGGTCACTGCCTGCAGGCAGGAGATGTGGCTGATGTCAGAAAGCCATGGCTTGAAAGGGGTTCACTGGAGGGCCTCCGGGAGCCTGAGAAGGAAAGGGGGGGCCAGTCTGCCGCAGGGAGCAGGGACTGGGCGGGAGCCACACCCCAGTCTCCAGAGGACGGGCTCACAGACACCTGGGGAGACTGCAGGCAGGTCCTGCTGAGCCAAGTGGGCGGCTCCCACCTGCACTACGGAGCGGAGCGCTGCTTGGTTTGCCGCTGGGGCCACAGAGCCACACCCTCTGCCCTCAGCGGTCAGCAGCTCCTCTCTCTCCTCTACAGCAAAACGCAGTGCGTGAGACTCACAGCTCCCATCATTCCCATTAACCCGCCACACCAGCTTCGCCAGCTCAGTCCTCCCCTGACCCACCTGCTGCCCCCCCCCCCCCCGGCAGAACTAGCCCAGCACTGGGGTTCGGAGAGACGTGGGTCTCCATGGGCTCTACCACTTCCTAGGCAGTCAGGTGGCCTTGGGCTCCTGCGCCTCAGTTTCCCCGTCCATAGAGAGAATCACAATACTAATGTCAAGTATCCCATGCAGCTCAGATGCATACATGAAGGGCTGGTGCCGGGAGCACACCTGCCACAGTAAGGACACGTGTGGCAGTGACCACCTGGTGCTGACCTGCACTCATGCCGCAGTGACCGCCTGTCTCCTGCTCCAACACCAGCCCAGACGCTCCTCGGAAGCCAGTCTAACCACAGGACTGACCCTCCCACCTCAGGCAACGACAAACCTGCACAGACGAGATGAAACGGTGGTTTCCGCCCTGGCCGGTGGCTCAATGATTAGAGCGTGCAGCGGGCAGCTGATTGATGATCTTTCTTTCATTGATATCTCTATCTCTCTAACCCTCTCCCTTTTCTCTAAAAATCAACTTTTAAAAAGAGAGAGAAAGCTACAGAACTGTATTTTTCAATAGCAATAAATGCAATTCAAAAATGTTCCAAAACAGTCATTTTCTTGCTATAATTTTCTATTGGCTATTTTAAAAGACATTCAACATCAATTCAGTGTTGTTTTTAATGCTTTTTAAGCTGCTCTCTCAACCACATCACATGGAGGAGGGCTGGCCACAGAAAATGCAAACCTAAATCCCGCTCCGCACAGCCTCAGGAGGCTCAGTGCTCCAGGCACCCCCTGAGTAACAGCCCGTGTGGCTACCAGAAGGGTTTTAAAGATAAGCAAAGCACCCTACAGTGCGAAACAAACACCAGGCAGCCCACGGGGATGCTGGCCTGCAGCTCAGCCACCCGCAGGCACACCACACCAGCAGGTGGGAAGAAAGGTCAGCGTCCCAACTCCGAGGACCAGGACCAGGACGGCTGCACCACCGCACCTCACTGGGCAGAGACCTCGGGCTCTGCAGGCCCCAGGGGCAAAGGTGGGAGAGGGAACTGAACCAGGGGCTGTCCGAACCCCTGGGGAAGTGTGACCACAGCCAGCACAGCCAGCAGCTCTGAGGCGCCGCCGGAGGCTGAGGGAGCTCCAGGGAATGCGGCGGGGAGAGGGTCTCGGCCTCACCACAAAGGCGATCCTCTCCGTCTGGGGCCCAGGGTGCGTGTGGACACATCCCTGCCCTTCTGTTTCTTTTTTGAAAATAAAATGTTTTTGAGAGAGAGGAAGCGGGAGAGGGAGAGGGAGAGGGAGAGAGGGAGAGAGAGAGAGAGACAGACAGAGACAGAGAGAGAGAGAGAAACACTGACTTGTTTTTCCACTGATTCACGCATCCATTGGTTGCTTCTTGTATGTGCCCTGACTGGTTTTGGAATCTGCAACCTCGGTGCATCGGGAGGATGCTCTAACCCACTGAGCCACCCGGCCAGGCCTCCCTGCCCTTCTTAAATCTGCAGCACCCTCCCCCACTGAAGAGGCACTGGACCCACCCAGAAGCTCTCTGACCCCACTGCCTACACTCTCATTACTGGGTGACGGTGCCCCACCTCGCTCCTCTCTGCCAACAACGCTGAAGGAAAACGATGCAGGGTTGGCAGGAAGTGATGTGTGAAGGCAGGTGGGACCAGAGTCAGCTGCATCTGTGGGCACGGCAGCACGTGGGCAAGGCTAGGACTCGTCTCCCTTCCCCCACGTGCCCCTCACTATCGCCACACTCTGGGTCCTCTTCCCAACTCAGTCTCCGGTGGAGAACAGGCCACTTCCTGCCTCTGGGCCGAACCCTCCCGCCCCCTGGACCACAGCACAAGAGCCAGTTCTAGCTCAGCCTCAGCGCCCACCTCCATGGGGAGCACCAACCTGAACTTCTGACCAGAAAGTCTCCTCAACACAACGGCACACACTGCGTCTCATGACATTTCAACCACGTCAGCTTCCACACCAAAGTCGGGAAGACTGGAAGAAGGCGAACGCAGAATCGGCAGGTACATACAGCTTTGCCATCCGAGTCTTAGCCACCAGGTGACCTCTGTTTGCCTGTGAGTAGCATCCGTTCACGTTAAGCTGGAACCTCAGTTAACCTGCTCCATGCCGCACCCTCTGTGGCTGACAGAGCTCCCACCCTGGGTTCACGACCAAGCCTACTGCTCTTCGGTCAGGCCCGACCGTGCTGACCAGTGAGGGCGAGACCCGAGGGCTGTGCCTGTGTACCTTGCATCCGTGTCATCACACTGGATGGGGTAGGAAAGGGGCTAGACACACTTCCACAGAAAAAGAACGCGACAAGGCCACAGGCAAACAGGAAGCACCCCAAGGTCTGACCTGGTGCCGCCTCCCTCATCCCTCCCTCTAGGACCTGCCCACCTCTAAATCAGAGAACCCCTCGGGCCAGGGCCCACCTCGTCCACCTGGAGCCTCCTTCTCCCCTGTATGTTCAGGAGGTGCTCGATCAAGGTGAGTGCACGTCTGAGCTCCTTAGGGGGACACTTCTCTGAACCCCACACAGTAGGTCACACAACAGGCCCAGGGGCATTCCAGATCCAAAACCTAAGCCCAATCTGTCCCAGAATTCCACACGCTCAGGCTTTAGGAGGAAGCACAGTGTGTGGGTGTGTGGCCATCACCCCCCCCTCCCCGCCCCCTGGCGCATCCTGAAAGCACCCTGGTGAGCTCCGCCAGCCAGGGCGGCCACACAGCTGTGGGGCAGTGCAGAGCCAGCCTTTTGGCCAAACCAGTCCACCAGACTTACAGAAACAGGCGCTTCATGTTTGGAGCCCTCCAAGTGTTGAAATTTGAGCTACAGGAGGATGGCCTCATCCCAAGAACCTGCAGAGAGGAGCAAGTAAGATCCCGAGGAGTGCAGCGCCCGTCCCGGGAGCGGACACCAGAGTCGCGCTCCCCAGTCACGCTGGTGCAAACCCCTCAAACCCTCCCCTCCGGTCCGACTCTATTTGATACTGTGAAAGCCAAGGACATGCCACTGAACCCCACAAAGATGGTCTTTCCAATAACTCTGCGAAAACAAAACCCTGACACATACTGCTGCCAAAAAACAGAGTGGAAATCATTTTAAGAGGAAAGAAAAGCAATTCTAAGGCTGCGGCGTGAGAACACTTATCGCCAGGACATGTCCACGTGTCACAAAAGAGTTATCTCCCTTCAAGCAGCCGGGGGGACATGGGAAGGACACGCAGGCAGCTCCTGGGAGCGGCAACCACCAGCCTGGGCAGCAAAGTCCAACTGGACCAAACCTTTCCTTCCTCCCCGCGGCGCCCCCCGCCCCCCCTCCGTCACAGACTTCCTTAATCAGCTTCTAAGAAACGCAGATTATGCATGAGTGCAAAGAAAAGATGCCAGAGGAGCATTCTTTTTCAAAAAGTCAGCATTTTTAAACCATACAGTCAAGACTAAAATGAACCTTACTTCTTTTTTTTTCCGAACTTCAAAAGTTACAAAGCAGACTGGCAAATCCTGATCCTGATGGTTATTACTACGCAGGGAAATCAAGAGCCGACTTTAATTTTTACACGGAAGTTTACGCTGAATCTAAATTTTTATGTTCGGTTTCTCCATGTCCAATGTCTGACTCATGCAATGGTCTCATGAACAAATAACATTTTTTAAACTTTAGTCATGCTGAAATGCAACGCACCGAGCTGCCGTTCCAGCCGACACGCAGGGACCAGAGCGCGTCTGGGAGGAGCGGGGGAGCACTGAGGGTTCCTCCGCCGGGTCAGCAGCGCCCGCAGCGAACCCGCGAAACCGCATGCTTTCTCCAGGAACTGAGAGGTCAGGGTTTTGCCAAGTGGCTAATTACACCTCCACGTGTTCCCTTCATCTTCGGGAGCGCCGGGAGGGATGAAGTAAACCGCCTCCAAGCGCAACCCCGCACCGTGGCCGCACCACCCAGCTGGGGGACGAGCGGCAGGTCCTGCCCGCTGGCACCGGGGCTGGTCTCACAAGAATGAAGGCCGTCACGTCTCCCTTCACGGCAGGCCTGGCGGCGCACAGGCCATGCGTTCATTGTGATGCCGGTGCCTCTTGAACAACAAGCGCAGATCCACTTAACACGACTTCTCTCAACACGTACACCGTCGGCCCTCCGTGTCCCTGGGCTCCACGTCCACAGCGGGAATCCACGGATGCGGAGGCCGACTAGACACGGCTCTCCACCGTTGTCCATGAGGGACTCGAGCATCCGCAGATCTGGGTACCCACGAGTCTGGAAGCCAATCCCCCTGGGATGCTGAGGGACAGCTGTGGTTCAGTTTCTGGGGAATCAAAAGTTAGAGGCAGGTTTTCAATTGCACGGGGTCGGCGCCTCTAACAGCCGCATTGTTCAAGGGTCGACTACTGCATATGACTCTCCTTCGCCACATTGCACACGTCAAAGCCAACAGCCGTCCCACGTCACTGAGTGAGCAGCAGTAACTGTCACGCTCCCAATCGCAGCAGTGCTGTCTTCCTCGAGATGGCCTGAGGGGTGCAGTCAGGGCACTGGCCTGGACGGCCTCAGGGCACAGTGCTGAGTGAGAAGAGCCCACCTCACAGGGCGCACCACAGCCTCACGCAGCCCCTTGGGGAGGGATGCAGGCAAGGAGAACAGACAGTGGCTGGGGGGCGGGGGGTGTCTGGCTACACGGGGAGCACAGGAGCTTTGCCATGACGAAACAGCTCTGTATCTTGATGGAGCGGGGTTACACAAAGCACGCAAAGCTGCACGTGATAAAGCGCATGAACCACACACACACACACACACACACACACACACACGATGCATGTCAGTGCACTAATGCTGGTGAAGTGTGAATGCACCCGTGTCAGTGTCAGCGTCCCGGTGTTGAAACTGTGCTGTCAGTGAGACTTCTATCTTAGGGAGGCCGAGTGAAGGCAACTCCCTGTCCATTTCTGTGCAACAGCCTATGAATCTGTATTTGTTTCAAAATAAAGAATTATAAGCCTGGTCGGTTTGGCTCAGTGGCTAAAGCGGCGACTGAAGGGTGTTCGCTTCCGGTCAGGGGCACGTGCCCGGGTTACAGGCTCGATCCCCAGTAGGGGGACGCAGGAGGCAGCCAATCAATGATTCTCTCTCATCACTGGTGTTTCTATCTCCCTCTCCCTTCCTCTCTGAAATCAATAAAAATATTTTTAATATATAAACAAATAAAAAAAATATTTTAAAACTGGGACTAAATAAAAGCAGCAGCGTTTTTTTTACCGCCAATTAAAAAAGAGAGAAAAGCTCCCTCGCTCCCACACGCTGAGCGCGCATGAGCTGATCCAGGGGCTCTGGGGGCAGTCTATCAGGAAGGGTCGAGCGAATGGAGGCACTGGGCTGGCTCACTCCCTGTGCCACAAATGCTGGGGCCACTCACCCTTCCCATGCTTGGAGGTGCCCTGTCCCCAGCCAGTCAGCCAGAAGCAGACGAACGTGAGGTCCCCCAGGGGGTAACTGAGGAAAGCTGTTCAGAAAGACAGAAGGGCCCAGTGGTGTGGCCTAGGGGTTGAGCATCAACCCATGAACCAAGAGGTCACCTGTTCAATTCCCAGGGCTGGGGGCTCCATCCCCAGTAGGGGGCATGCAGGAGGCAGCCAATTGTGTTTCTCTCTCATCGTTGTTTCTATCCCTCTCCCTTCCTCTCTCTCTAAAAGTCAATTAAAACATTTTTTAATGATGCTAACTCATGAGATCCTTTAAAGAGAGAGAGACAGAAGGGAGCTGCGATTTTAGAGCTGGAACAGACCTTAGTGATGCTTCACCCCGTCTGTTGAGGAAACTGAGGCTCAGTGGCCAGTGGCTGCAGGTCATGGGGCTGGTGAGAGGCAGTCGGAGCCCAGCCCTTGCAGGCAGCTCAGTGCCATCCCTCCAGAGCCTGGCACTCCGACATCCCCTCACCAGAGCACAGTGAGCTCGTAGAATCAAGACCCTCTCCCTGCCACCCGGGGGTCAAGTTCAGACCAGCTCTGACCGGGGTTCTCTTTCCAATCCCCTCTCCAGCCCCCCACCCACACTAGTTTAGATGCTAATCCCCTGCTGTCCATGCACATCGTGGCCCGCCGCCTGCCCTTCAGTCACCATCAGCCTGAGAGTCACCTCCTCCGTGAAATCTCTGGCTCACTCGTCCGTTCATCTACCCGGCACATGTGTCACGCCAGATGCCGTGCGGGCAGGGGAGGGATGAGCAAGACAGACGTGGTCCCCACCTGCGGGCGAGCTGCGTGGATGGGCCCAGCACCAGCAGCTGAACGGCCCTGCTCGGGAGAAGCGCAGCGCCGTGACCGGAGGGTGACCGGCAGCGTGGTCGGACGGGTGCTTCTCAGGGACCGAGAGCTGGCCCTGGCCCCCCACGAGGGACTAGGCACCCCTTCTTATAGAAGTCTTCCTCACCGGTCTACCCGAGTGGCTCTCACCAGGGCGACTTGGCCCCACAGGCGACGTGTGGAGGCATTTTGGGTTGTGACAACGGAGGCACCCAGCGTAGAGGCGGGGCTGCTGCTCCCCCAGGGCGGCGCACAGCAGACGATGGCAGTGGAGCCAGGCTGGCCCAGGTCAGTCGGCAAGCACCCGGCGTCCCACCCCCTGCAGGCACCCTCCAGTCCGGGGCTGGGACGCTGCCAGGGCCACAGAAGGACGAGAAGCCACGTGGCCGGCCCTGCCACGCGTCGGGGAAGCTCATGACATGTCTGACCTGCACCGCAGGCTGATGCTTAGTGGGTAACTGTCTGCCCAGGACCACGTGTAAACATCCCGATGGCCCCCTCTGGTCTAACGGACGAAGGGACGGACAGACGGACAGACGGACGGTCGGGCGCGCAGAGCCCGGGCCTGGGGCGGCGGGTCCCATCTCCTCGCCCTGCCCTCAGCTCTGTCTCCGCCAATTTCTTCCAAAATGAGGGCGGCGGTGGGGTCACAGCCCAGGGAAGGCCCTGCGGGCGGCGCCAGCTCAGCTGCACCAGACGCCCCGGTGACTGTGACGTGGAAACCGGGTCCACAGCGAAGGGGGAGCACCTGCGGGAGCACCTCCAGGAGCACCTGCGGGAGCACCGGGCCGGCAGGTGCGGGAGGCGGGTCTCAGCCGCCCCGCCCCAGCCTCCGGCCGAGGTGCCGAGGTCACGAGGTCACGGACCCGCTCCCAAACCCGAGGCGGCTCCGCGTTCATTTTCCAACGAAACGGAAGGGCTCCCCTGAAAACCAGGGCTTCTGCCCCGGAACCCAGGCTTGCTGGGGGCCCCCGCCCGCCCCGCGGCCCCCGCTGGGGGTGGGTCCTCCCACGCGGGACGCGCGTGTCCCTGAGGCCCGGTGGGCAGTGTCCGGGCCGCGGTGGGGGCCCTGGCGGGTGAGCCCCTCCGCCCGGGAAACGGGGCGCAGAGCTGCTCGCACGGGGCCCGCGCGGCGGGGGCTGCCCAGGCTCCATCCCCGGGGAGGGCCGCGGGGATGACATCACGCCCGGAGGCCCCGCAGGACCCTCGGCGCCCCGCGGCCAGGGCCTCGCCCGCGCCCCGCCCGCACCCCGCCCGGGCCCCAGCCCCGCCTGCGCCCCCGAGCGCCCGCCCCGAGCCCGCCGGCGCCGCCCGCTCCCGACCCCCGCCAGGTTGGCACCCCCGGGTCTGCGCCCAGGACCCCGACCTGCGCCCGCCCGGACCCCCGCCCCCAGGTCCGCACCCCGGACCGCCGGGTCCCCGGACCCCCGGCCCTAGGTCGACACCCCGGACCCCAGTCCCGAAGCCCCGCCCTTTCAGTCCGCACCCCCGGACCTCCTGGCCCCCGCCCTCTAGGTCGGCGCCCCCGGACCCCCGCCCCCCGCCCTCCGCGGCCGGGTCCGCCGCCGCGGCCACTCACAGTTGCGGATGTCGGAGATGAAGACCGCCAGGCCCCGCATCCCGTCCCCCTTGGACACGGCCGGCATCTTGGGGCCCCGGGGAGCGGCCTGGCCGGCAGGCCGGGGGGAGCAGCGGGGAGCGGGAAGCTGGCAGCGCCGCGGAGGAGCCGCCTCAGCCGAGCCACCTCAGGCTCCCGGCGCCGCGCTCAGGGCGCCGCCGCCGCGCGCGCGCACGCACGCACGCTCGCTCGCGTCCGCACGCACGCGCACGCTCGCCGGCGCGGGGGCGCGCACGTTGAGGGCGGGCGCGTCAGGCCGGCGCGCGGGCGCCCCCTGCAGGCCGACGCCGCGGGCGGGCGCGCGCGCGCTGGGAGCCGCGGGTTCGGGTTGCTGGCTGCCGGCTTTGGGGGGCTGGTAGGTGTGCAGAGCCTTTTTTATTTAATGTATTGATTTTAAAGAAATAGAAACATCGATCGGCTGCCTCCTGCACGCCCCCTGAGCGGGGACGGAACCACCGACCCCCAGGTGCATGGGTCCACGCTCAGCCACTGCGCCACACTGGCCCGGCTGGTGTGCAGAGCTTTGAGCTCTTGATGCACATCGCCCTAGCCCTGCAGAGCCAGCCCTACCTGAAGGGACAGGTCTGCTCGCCCCCACCCCATGACAGCAGCAGGTGACCGCAGGGCCCGGCTGCAGTCCCATCCCTCAATGCCCAATCAGGGCCCTTGGCCACTGCTGCGGCCAGTGGCCTCTGCACCCCAGGGAGGTGGAGGCAGAGGACAGCCCCTGTGGCCCACACCGCAGCAAGGCACGGGCCTTGGCTGGCATGGACGCCCAGGGAGTCCGTTTGGAGAGCAGGTGGCCCTGCCCCGCCCGCCTTTTGTGAAGCCCATGGCTTTGAAGAGGAAGCTCCTCTTCATCAGGACTCAGCTGGCCCTGACCTGGACGTGGCCCCACCCCACCAGGGAGACCTCTGTCCCCCCGGCTCACGTCCTCACTTCCCGGGGAGAGGTCAGGCCTGGGTGGACTCTGGCCAGGAGGAGGAGGGGCAGGCCCCTCCCACAGACCAGGCGCCCCGCCCAGGCTCTGGGCCTCCGGACCCCTGAGGGAAACCGGAACCTGCAGAGACCCAAATCGTTAGGTAGCAGCAATTTCACCACCTCCCCAGGCCCCCCAAAGAGCGGGGCCTGCCCAGCCAGCGTGTCCCAGGGCAGAGATGAGCATCGACCTATGAACCAGGAGGTCACGGTTCAACTCCTGGTCACATGCCTGGGTTTCAGACGCAACCCCCAGTGTGGAGTGTGCAGGAGGCAGCCGGTACGTGATTCTCATCATTGATGTTTCTCTCTCTCCCTCTCCCTTCCTCTCTGAAAACAATAAAAATATATTTAAAAGGAAAAAAAAAAGAGCTGGGCCAGCAGAGGGCTTCAGGGAGACCCCCAGGCCCTGCATCCCCACAGAAGGAGACCAGGGGACTCAGCAGCAGACCCCCACCAACCCCCACCCCCCGCAGCCAGGGCCACAAGGAGCGTGGACAGAGTGCCAGTCCCGCCTTGCGGTGGAGGTCTCCTCGGAGGAGAGGCTTAGGGCTGGGCAGGTACCCACCTCCTCTCAGGGGTGATTCTGGGCTTCCCAAACCTCCTGGGAAGCGAGTGTCTGTGTGTGTGTGTGTGTGTGTGTGTGTGTGTGTACACGCACGCACATGCGTGGGGGATCTCAGGGCCTGAGGAGACACACAGGTGGCCATCAGGAAGCCCCACACCTGTCGGCCCGGGCAAGCCCTCCAGATCACTTACTACCATCCAGCTGCGGGCCCGAGCCCGCGAGGCCCTCCCAGCCCACATCTCTGCTCAGTCAGGCCCCTTTGGACTGAGCGCGGAAACAGTTGCATTTCTTTTTTTTTTTTTTTAATATATTTTATTGATTTTTCACAGAGAGGAAGGGAGAGGGATAGAGAGCCAGAAACATCGATGAGAGAGACATCGACCAGCTGCCTCCTGCACATCCCCCACCAGGAGATGTGCCCGCAACCAATGTACATGCCCTTGACCGGAATCGAACCTGGGACCTTCCAGTCCACAGACCGACGCTCTATCCACTGAGCCAAACCGGTTTCGGGGACAGTTGCGTTTCTTTAACTGTGTCAACTGGACATGGGTTACGTTGTAGCCCCTTGCCGTCACAGCCCGGTTCCCGAGGGCGGGGTGGAGCCAAATCTCTCCACCGGGAGGTGCGGGCCCCACAGATGCCTGCCCAGCAACTGCATGGAGAAGGAGGAAAGGAAAGCCGGGGAGCCCCAAGCCTGCAGTGCGGCCAGCGGGCCTGGGGGTGTCCTGCGGTGGCAGCTGGCCGTGCCTTGCTCCTCCCAACGCCTGAGCCTCCTCAGGCCTCCGGTGGGGTCTGCGGGAACACGGCTTCCTTCCCATAATCTGTGAAATGGGTTTCCGACGGTGACCCTTCCAGAAAACTGGAGTTGGTGGCCTGGTTCAGGGACGGCTAGAGGCCTGAGCACCCAGGCCTATTCAGGGACAAGGAGGTGGCAGTCCTTGGCACCGGGTGGCTCCCTGTGGTCACCAGGAATGACATGCTTGGGGAGGGCCAGTCTCCGGGGCCCAGGGCCTCGCCGGACCAAGAGCCTCCAGGCCATGGCCCATGTGCAGCGGGAGGAATTCAACAATTCGGGGAGGGGGGAGGGGGCGGGGAAGGGGGCTTCAGGCCGAGCTGGACCTGAAGAAGGGCAGTGAGGAGCCAGGTCCCTAACTGCTCACCCGGAGGCTGTCATCTTGCAGCCCCGGAGCGGAGCCCAAAGCCACGCACAGCTGGATCCAATGGCTGCCAAACAGCCACAGGCACTGAGCCTGCGCCTCCCCACGTCTGACAGGAAAGCTGGCTGGCGCTGGGGGGCACGCGTGGGCCCAGGGAGCTGCAAGGCCATCAATGGGGAAATGAGGATCCCCGGGCAAGACCCCCCCGCCCTGCTTTCCCCCCCCCCCCCCCCCGCCCACCCCACCAGCCTCCCCTCATTGGATGAAGCTGTCTCCGTAGCTGAAGACCCGGTCATGACACCCAAGGAAGGGGTTCCTTTGTAAGAGAAAACTCAGTCCCCTCAAAGTCCCCTGGCAGGCCCATCCCTTGACACCTGGGAGAGTCAGGTCCCAACACAAAGTCACACCCAGAGGGGAAAGGCAGAGCGCTCTCCCTGACTACGGGGGGCGGGGTTCAGTCCTGCAGAGTGTGGGGGTTGGGGGGAGGGGGCGTGTTCCCAGGGAGTCGCCCTCAGACAGCCCAGCCAGCACCTGGGTCAGCTGAGCAGGCACGGGCAGCCTAGGACAGGGGTCTTCAAACTACGGCCCCGCGGGCCACATGCGGCCCGCCGAGGACATTCATCCGGCCCGCCGGGTGTTTTTGCCGCCGCTGCCTGTCCTGCTTAGCAGCCGACTTAGCAGTGTGCATAGGAATTTGTTCATAGTTGTTTTTTTTTTAAACTATAGTCTGGCCCTCCAACGGTCTGAGGGACAGTGAACTGGCCCCTGTTTAAAAAGTTTGAGGACCCCTGGCCTAGGGGTTGGAGTGAGGGTGGCCGGTGTGGCTCAGTGGCTGAGTATCCACCTATGAACCGGGAAGTCACGGTTCAATTCCCCTTCAGTTCAATTCCCCGGGTGGTGGGCTCGATCCCTAGTGGGGGGCGTGCAGGAGGCAGCCGATCCATGATTCTCTCATCATGGGTGTCTCTCTCTCCCTTTCCCTTCCTCTCTGCGATCAATAAAAACATGTGTTAAAATGAAACAAACAGGGTTGAGATGCCAGAAATTCCTGGATCTAATGCAGAGAGGGACTGGGAGATGGCCACCTGTGTGTGTCCGCCGAGACTGCATGTCTGCGCTGGAGGGGTCACAGGGCTGGCCCCTCGGGGCTGCGGGAGGGGCAGGCCCGGCCTCTCCTCAGAGACGGCATCTTCCCTCCGTGCCCGGCCCTCAGTCCCAATTTCCCCTTTTTCTAACGACTCGAGTCACTTTAGACTCGGGGCCCGCCCTGTGAACGGCTTCACTCCATCTGCAGTGACCCTGTTTCCAAGGAACGTCAAGTTCTTCTTTTTTTAATGTTTTTTTTATTGATTTCAGAGAGGAATGGAGAGAGGGAGAGGGAGAGAGAAACATCAGTGATGAGAGAGAATCATGGATCGGCTGCCTCCTGCACGCCCCCCACTGGGGATGGAGCCCGCAACCCGGGCAGATGCCCTGACCAGGAATCGAACCGTGACCTCCTGGTTCATGGGTCGATGCTCAACCTCTGAGCCACACCAGCTGGGCTATTTTTATTGATTTTTGAGAGAGAGAAAGAGAGAGAGAGACCAATGTGAGAGAAACACCAGTTGGTTGCCTCCCACACATGCCCTAACTGGGGCTCAAACCCACAACCTTCTGGTGTACGGGTCGATGCTCCAACCACTAGCACCCAGCCAGGGCAGAACATGTGCCATTTTTAGATTAGCCTGCCGCCCTGGCCGGTGTGGCTCAGTGGATAGAGCGTCGGCCTGCAGACTGAAGGGTCCCGGGTTCGATTCTGGTCCGGGGCATGTACCTTGGTTGCGGGCACATCCCCAGTGGGTGTGCAGGAGGCAGCTGATTGATGTTTCTCTCTCATCGATGTTTCTGACTCTCTATCTCTCTCTCTTCCTCAATAAAATATATATTTTTTAAAAAGATTAGCCTGCCCTGTCCAGTGTCGTCCAGTGGTTAGAGCATCAGCTTACACACCGAAGGGTTGTGGGTTCAATCCCCGTTCAAGAGCACACTCCTGGGTTGCAGGTTCCATTCCCCGCCCGTGGGAGCACATGCAGGAGGCAGCCAATCAATGTGTCTCTTTCACAGCGATGTTTCTCTCACGCCCCCTTCCCTGCCTCCCTCCCTTCCACTCTCACTAAATACACACACACACACACACACACACACACACACACACTAGTGGCCCGGTGCACGAAATTCGTGCACATTAAAAGGGGATTAATTAGAGGAAATAATTTAATATTGCTATTTGCCCTTTCTCTATAATAGAAGTATCAGAGATGAGAGAAAATTAGTAAAATGTATATGAAAACCTTCCTCCTGTCAGAGTCTGGGGCACACCACGGGACCCAGAGTCAAGTCCCTACCCACCCACATGCGCCTCAAAATCGCATGAGACCCAGACCTGGCCGGCCCCCCTCCCCATTGGGCTAGATGCAGACCTGGCCAGTCCCACCCTTGTCAAGCCCCACCGGGCAAGGGACGGAACCTCAGGTCCCCTGGCCCAGCGCCAGGATGGGGGGCGTGGCCTGAGGTCCCCCAGCCCAGACCGGGGCAGGGGACGTGTCTTGAGGTCCCCCATCAAGCCCCGCCAGGTGGGGGGGCGCAGCCTGAGGTCCCCCAGCCTGGCGCTGGGGCGGGGGGAGCAGCCTGAGGTCCCCTAGCCCAGCACCAGCACAGGAATCGCACCTTGAGGTCCCCTGTCAAGCCCCATGGGGTGGGGGATGGCGTAGCCTCAGGTCCCTGCTGATTACTCTTTAAGGCTCCTTATGGGAACTTGGCCTCAGCTGTGGGTGCAGCCATCTTTGTGACGGAGTGATGGTCAATTAGCACATTCCCTCTTGATTAGATAGGATATCAATGGGAAAAAATGTTCTCAGGTGAAGATTGACAACAACAACAAGGTTAGCCTGAGAAAACCCCCTTTGGGAGAGAAGACAACGTGGAAACATCGGGTCAGGCCTCGGCATCGCCAGGGCAGCGTCCTGGGGCCATTGTAAGAGTGACCGCAAACCACAGAATTGGTTCTCCCCGCTCTGGAGGCCCGAAGTCCGAGATCAAGGCGTTGCAGGGCCTGGGGAGACTGTTCCCGCCTCTCTTCTAGCTCCTGGGGGCTGCGTGACCCCAGTCCTGCCCCCACCAGCTCGGGTCCCCCATCAAGTCTGTGGGCCGAGGCTCTCCGTCTCTTTCCTCCTATGAGGATGCAGTCACGGGAGTCAGGGCTCGCCCTAAATGCAAGGCCACCTCATCCCAGGCCCCGGTGACATCTGCAGAGACCCCATTGCCAAGCAAAGTGGCCTCACAGGAGCTGGGGTTGGGAACAGGGACAACCTTTTGGGGTCCACCGTTCACCCCACGAAATGCTGCCCCTCGGATCCGTTGGGCACGCACGCTGTCCCTCCCGGGTGACGGCATTTAAGGTTGGGGGGAAAGAGGAGAGGTGTAAGATGAGCCTGTGACTGACCACGCGGCGCCCAGCCCGGGCAGGGCCCCCCGCCCCCCGCAGACGCCCACCTCGGCCCAGCGCCTGCCGGCTGCGGGCCGACACCCACCGCACACGGTGCCCGTCACGGTCACCGACCGAAGCCAGAGGGGCTGCGGGGCCACACGTGGGGCGCAAACGGAAAGTCTGCTGCGCTGGCCCTGCAGCTCCATCCGGAAGCCGCGCCGCGGGGGGAAGGTGCCGCCGCCGCTCCCTCCTCGCTGGACTCGGCTTCCCAGCACCCCGGGAGGATGTCTCCCCGTGGGCGCGGGCGGGGGGCGCTGGGCAGCAGGAAATCCTGGTGTGTGTGTTCCTCTTCCTGGGCTTCCGGCCTCAAAGCGGGACTGGGTCAGGGTCCAGGGGTGACAGGACATGGCCAGTGATAGTGGCCTGGGCCCTGCCCTGGGGGCCACCCTGGGCCAAGGCCTCCGTTAAAACAGGACAAGTCATGGTTGTTCCGCTGGGAAGGGCCTCGCCTTGTGCTGGCTCAGCAAGTGGGAAAGGCCCACAGGAGCCCTGGCCAGCGAGGGAGGCTCACAGACGCTCCCCAGCCACAGGGTGTGGTGTGGTCTCGAGGCACCAGCCACATCTGGGCTCCCCGTAGTAGCGCAGGGACGCCATGGGGCCGTCCTGGAGAGGCAGCCTCCGGCCGGGACCCTCGGCCGGCCAGCACCCCGACTATAAAGGGTCCAGTTGCAGCAGGAGGGCTTGTCTCTGCCGGCCGCTCGCTCCCCGAGGCCTGCCTGCCCTCTCTGACCTCTGGTGCCCTCTGCCCTCACACGGCGGGAACAAGGAAAGCCGCGTGAGGGGGCCCGCCGGGCTCACAGCTCAGAGCCAGGACCTCGGCCTGGACGGGGGCTTACACTCAGATTTCCCTTAAATTTAAATAGTTAGGCCTTATGGATGTTGTACATTCAAAACCTAACTTCTGAACCTGTTGAGTTCCGTGTTACAAACCCGGTTACGCCCTTTGTAAGCCTCGCAGACTTTAAAGTCATTTGTAAGGGGCCTCCGCATAGTATTTGGTCCCCTCCACAAACTCAGTCCTTTGGGCATTTTCAGCGTTCGGAAACGAACTTATAAAGGAGGTCTCTCTTACTTCCTCCTTAAGTACGTCAGCTTGTCTGGACGGAGCACAAAATCTCGGCGCCCGAAGAGCTCACGCACGCGTGAGATTGACTCTGTGCGTGTGCTGAACCCCGGGTTGTCTCCAATGTCCCGGGAACACAAACTGCCAATGTGTCCAGGTTCCACTTAATTCTGCCGACGCCGCCGCTCTGAGGCGACCTCTCCGCAGCCTTTCCGGGCCTCCTCTAAGTCTTCCTGTGGCGGACCGAGGTGTACCCACTTCCAGCTTTCAACAGGGGGCGCCCTGGCACCAGCCGTGGCCGCTGGGAGGTGGACAGCTGTGTCAGGACCCCCGGAATGCTGCCCGGTGAGGCCTCTGCAGAGGGGGCAGGGGCCAGGCTCCCTGGCCCTCCCACTGCTCTTGGGGTCTGCAGTGCTGGCCCCGAGTGAACCCCGAGTGGATTGTACCGTGCTTTAGCGCCAAAGACCCCTGAAGCCAATGGCACCCATGACTAAGTGCCTTTCTCAGTGGGAGACCCGTGATGCTGCGTGGCATTCCTGGGGCGGCACAACGGATAGGACCTCCGGCACAGCTCGTGGGGGCCTCTCCGGAGCTCTGCCTGACTTGGGATCAATACCCCAAAGGTCAGGCCTCGGGGCTGAGCTGGGTGCCCGGAACACAGAGCAGAGTGGCCCGGTGACACGTGACAGTTGGTACGTGACATGCGTCAGCACACACCAGCCCGAACCACCCTCGGGAAGACGGGCAGGAAATATGGGGAAGAGAAGAAAACAAAGTTCCGTTCCAGGAGAAGCCTCCCACGCAGCAGAAATGGGGAAACAGCTGAGCAGTGGTCCTGGCCTTGCCGGGCAGGGCCAGGGTGGGGACCAGCTGTGTGGTTTCTGCAGGAAACTGCCGCGAACGGCTAGGGATGGGTGGGGAATCTGTTCGCTTGTGTCAAGTGAGTAAAACTGCTGGCCACGGCTGCGTTCCGGCCACGCCAGGGCGGACACCTCCTTCTGGGAGCTGAGACAGAGGTTCTCTTTGCACCTGCAAGATGGTGCCGCTGTTCCTGGAGGCAAGCACAGAGACAGCGCATGTGGGGTTTTGTGTCCCTGCTCCAGGCAGCGTGTGGGCACCACCAGCCCCTGGATGATGACTGAAGGCGGGGGCTGAGAGGCACTCCCGCAGGGAGATGTGGGGGACGGCGGAGGCAGGCTAGGCTGGGGGGCGGCCACCAGAAGGGTAGGAGGAAAGCCTGCAGAGGCGATTCCCGCGTCCAAGAGAGAAGATTGTGGAAGCCGGTGAGGCCGGTCCTGCGCGGTCCCCTCCTCCACGCGCCCACGCCAGGCTGTGGATCTGGAGCCTCGGGCGCCCCCTGGTGGTCACACCTGGCTGCAGCGCTGTCGTCGCACAAGGCGCACAGGCTTCGAGGCAGAGCATGAGCTGCGGAGGCGAGGGGACCGCCTCCCGGGCACGCCGCGGTGCCCACGAGAGGACCTCCGCGCCCCCCGGAACCCCGACCCCGCGCGGCAACCCGCGAAACGACCGGCAGGGGGCGCTCACCACCCCACAGAGGACGCGGGGTCCGTGCACCGCCCAGCTCCTCGGCCCCGCCCACTTGACCACGCCCCTTGTCCATGCCAGGCCCCGCCCCTCGCCCCGGCTCTTCCCCCTTCGACCCGCCCCCAGCCCAGCATCAGGCCCCGCCCAATTCAGGCTCCTCCCCCTCGGCCCCGCCCCAGCGTGCCCTGCGTGTCGGTGGCGGCGCGGAACTGGCGTGGCACCGCGGCGGAGCGCGCGAGCGTCCTGGGGCGGGACTTCCGGCGGCGCTGGCGAGCGCCTTCCGGCCGCGCGCGAGGGTGGTCCGGCCGGCCTCCGGGACATGAAGGTGAGCCCCGCGGCGGCCGGCCGGGGTAGTGCCCGCGCCCCGCGTCCCGGCGCCGGCGCCTCCTCCTCGCGCGGCCTCAGTTCCCCTCCGCGAAGTGGGCGCGCGGGCGGCGCGCGGGAGAGCGGCGTGAGGCCGGTGTGGACGAGAGGGGGTGTGGGAGCGAGAGGACGTGGGCGACGGGCAGCGTGCGGGGGAGGACGTGAGCGGAGGCGCAGCGAGCCCGGGCGGAGCGAGCGTGGGCCGCGGTGGACGAGCGAGTGGGAGTCAGGTCCTGAGTGGGAGAGCGCGGCTTCGTGTGACAGGTGGCTGTGAGCAGGCGGTGCGGCCGGGAGAGTGGGGGCCGCCCGTCCCCAGGGGCAGGCGACCCCATGCTGGTTGGGGTGCGCTGGCCTGGACCCCACCTCGCTCAGTCCTCAGCCTCCAAAGGGTAGGCGTTGCCCACCGGGTCCCCGGAGCTGAGCCCAGAGGGGCCAGGGCACAGTGGCTGGTGGAGAACCCGCCCCTGGGGCACTCTTGTGTCCACGCCCTGGCGTCAGTGGAGCGCGGTGGCCACTCCACGGAAGGCGCCTGGAGACCTCGTGGTGGACTCCCGGCCTGAGCAGCACGTGGTCCGTAAATGGCGCCGGGCCTGCGCGCCTGCTTCCACGGGGCCTTCGCGCCCAAGAGCGCTCACCGCTCCCGCAGGACTCCGTGGCTCCGGAACTTGCACTCCGAGGCGCCGGCTGGGAGGAGTGACCGTCACACTGGCCGTTCTGTTGAAGACAAAGGCGGCTCAGCGCCCAGCCTGGTGTCAGGGAGGGACCCTCAACACACCAGTCAGCACGTCTCAAAACTGCACGCCCCTGAGCAGCAGAGCGGTCCCACGGTGACAACCAGCCTCTGGAGAGGAAGAGGAACGATGGGAGGGCATCACAGGACAGGAGCTCCGATCAGCACACGTACAACATGTGTCCACACTTGGCGTGTGCGTGCGAACTGGGCTGTGGCCAACACTGTCACTGTGGTCTTGGGTGGAAAACACGGTGACGTCACCGCAGGGACTCAGCCCTTTGGTCACGCGGCTGAAACAGCTCTTACTGTGGGTCTCCATTAAAGCACTTGGACGTCTCCCCGGGACCAGCTGTCCTTTGGGCACGAGGCTGAAACAGTCCCCCGGAGCCTGGAGCCCCAGATGGTGGCTCCACGCAGGCCTGAGGCCCCTCTAGCGGCCCCTGGCTTGGGTGTGTAGCAGCCTCTCTGGGTCCCTACACACCACACCCCCTCGCCAGGGCCGTCCCACACCAAAGAGGTCATGGGCACGTGGGGCGAAACACGCTCTGCCTGGCAGAGAGGCCCGGTGGACATCTCCATGCAGTGCCCAGTGGGGAGCTGTGGGAGGTGCCCGGACGGCCTCGCTGAGCACCCACACACCAGACAGCTCACATGGTAGTCCCCACCGCCCCGTACCAGACAGTCAGTCTGGAAAGTTCCCTGCTGGTCAGGGAGCAGCCCGACACGCCGAGTTCTTCCCCCTGGGTGTCTCCTCATCCCCACGCTGGCCCCGGGGCAGGTGGCCTGCCGCAGCGCCCGCCGGGCCTTGTGCTCGGTCTGGTCCTCCTTCCGTTGCCCCTGCTCCTGGCACGGAAGCCAGCGGGGCCTGTCTTCCTCCAGATTGGCCCCATCTCCACCCTTTTCTCTTTGGTCCCTTCCCAAAGTGAAGGTCAGAGGTGTGAGGTCAGGGGTCAGGCAGAGGGGTCTCTGTCCACCGCTGTGGCAGCATCGAGCCTGCAGGTTGCTGTGGGAGCGCTTCCTGCTTCGTTTCCTCCTTTCCATCCTCGGTGACCCTGACCCCACCCTGGAGCCGAGGAGACGCCTGCGGTCGTGGAGGGGGCCTCGCAGAGTGGGCCCCCTCCCACCGCTCCATGTGGCTCCTGCCAGCAGGTCCCTCCCATGCACGGCCTCACCTCAGTTCTGGAGCATGTGGAAGGAAGCACATCGTGCAGGCCTGTCCACAGCGGCCCAGCTGCCAGGAGCTGACCCCTCCCAGCTTAGCAGCTGCCGTCTCAGTCTGACCAGAGGGGTGATGGGTAATTCTGGGCAGCCTGTCCCTGCCATGGCCAGAGCCCCCTCCCTCAGGGCCCTTACAGACCTGGGGCTGTGCCCAAGGAGTCCGGTCTCACCGCTGTGGTGGCGAGGTGCTGGGCTGGGGTGCGTGGTACGGCAGAGGCTGCAGTCCTCGATTCCGACGCTGGCTGGTCATCACGGAGGGGGCGGGCAGAGGCTGGGGAGTGGCTCTTACCCCTCCCTCGCACCCTCTCAGAGTGGCCACGGCTGTTATGGTGAGTGCTGCCCTTGCCAGCAGCTCCGTGTCCCTTCTGTTCTCAGCCCTGGGACAGGCGTTGTGTGCCTCCCGGGGAGGGGGCTCCGGGCTGCTTGCCCCCAGGCCCTGTTCTGCAGCTGTGCTGTGGGTGTGTGGGGCACCACCACATGGAAACTGCCCAGGGCAGCCTGGGCCCCCCAGTCTGCCCCAGGGCACCTATCTCCCCAGGGAAGTGACAGCCCAGAATAGCGCAGCCTGTGCAGCTTTGGGAGGGGAAGCAGGTTGAGAGGATAGTGTCCGGGGGCCTGGCTCTGTCCACTCCTGACAGGCACACCCTGCCTGGCCAGGAATGCGATGGCAGCCCGCTGGTGTGGGGACTGGGCCCCTGGGCTGGGCTGGAGGGAGCACTTGCCAGGATCAATGTGGCCCACGTGCTCTTTACACCTGCACTTTTTTTTTAATCTTCACCCGAGGACATGCTTTTTATTGATTTTCGGGGAGGGAGCGTGGGAGAGAAACATCGATAAGAGGGTGAGACATAGATCAGTTGCCTCCCCCACACACCCGAACCGAGGATCGAACCCACAACCTGGGTGTGTGACCGGACTGGGGATCAAGCCCACGACCTTTTGGTGTACGAGACCATGCTCCAGCCCAGGGAGCCGCACTGGCCAGGGCCACTCCTGCACCTCTCAAAGCCTCAGCAGGGACGCGGCCAGGCTGGGCTGCTTGTTGCTCAGCTGCCCCACGGGAAAGACGAGGTGGGATCTGGGGGGCGGGGAGCGAGGGCTAACATGCACTGCACAGCCCGGGCAAGTCCGTGCCGGAAGGAGAAAACGCAGATGATGCCAAGGAGCCAGCACAGCCCACATGGCGGCGTCCCCTCCTCACTGTCCTCTGGAGGAGCACCGGACTTTTCAGTAAACCCGGACCAACCGTGCTGCGTGCGTGCGCTTCTTGCCATTGGTGGAGCCACGTGCCTGCCTCGTCCCAGCAGGAGGAGCTGCAGGCTGCTCTGCCACAGACTTCCTCCCGCGTCCCACGTGGGCGGGGGCGTTTGCAAAGCAGGATCTGTCATGAGAGGAAATGTGTCGGAAAGCGTGATGCTCATGGGCAGACTGTCACCCAGCAAGGTTTCTCCAGCCCGACCTCCCAGGGGCAGCTGAGGGGCTGCCCGGGGCCTCGGCCTCAGCCTGCAGAGCTCACGCGGTGGAAACGCTGCCGTGTTCAGCGTCCTTCCCTCCGGGTCCCGGAAGCCTCTGGGACTGGGGCTCGTGTGTTCCTCCCCTTCACGTCCCCGCTTAGCAGGTAGTGGGGCGTTTTTTACTGGAGTCTCTCCCCGATTTGTAAGAGTCCTTTGGGCGTTATGCATAGATAACGGGTAGGAATTTGCTAGCAAGTGTGTTCTGAGTACTTCTTTTCTCATTTATTGTTTCTTTACATATTCTTCATACACACACACACACACACACACACACACGTATGTATGTACACTAGAGGCCCGGTGCACAAAATTCATGCATTGGGTGGAGGGGGGTCCCTCAGCTTGGCCTGTTACCTCTCACTGTCTGGGAGCCCTGCGATCAATCGCCCCCACAGAGGTAGGCCCTGCCCACCCGCCACAGCGCTGCTGCTGGGTAGCCTGGCCTCTCTTTGGGGTGATCATGAAGCACCCCTGATTGATTGATCACCCCGCCGGCCAGTAGCCTGGGCCTCCCTCTGCAGGGCGATCATGGGATCATGGAGCGATGGCCAGGCCCCCGATGAATCGCATCGCACCTGCCTTGGCTGGCCTGGCGCCAGTGGGTGTCATAGCGTGGTCGTCTGGAAGGTCGTCCAGACAGTCATTCTGCTGTTCAGCCTTTCGGTCGATTTGCATGTTACACTTTTATTATTATAGATGTTATTATAGATGTATATGTATTTTGTCTTCTAAATGGAAGTTTCGTGTCCTCACGTGGTGAGCTCTGTTGGTGTTCTGTGACCTCTAGCGTCGTGCACACAGCTGGAACAGCCTTCCTACGCCGAGTTGGCGTGAACAGGCGCCCGCGTCTTCTCCAGGGTCCGTGGCTCTGTTAGTCGCAGTGAAGTCCTCTGGCCTGGACCGCTTTGTTTTGTTTTTAATAATTTTTTTTTTTCGGAGAGAGGAAGGGAGAGAGAGAAAGAGATGGATAGGAACCTCAATGATGAGAGAGAATCATTGATTGGCTGCCTCCTGAACCCGAAACCTGGGCCTGTGCCCTGACCAGGAATCGAACTGTGACCTCCTGGTTCATAGGTCGATGCTCAGCCCCTGACCGGGTTTGATGGGGAGGGAGAGCCAGCATTCTCCGAGCGGGCCGGCAGTGGTCAGCAGGGCCCGAGGCGGGAGGCAGGGAAGCCCCTCTGTCTGTCTGAGGGAAATGGGCCCGGCGGTGCTGGAGGCGGGCCTCGGGCCGTTGGGGCTGATCCAGGGCAGGGCTGTGTCCTGGGCCAACAATGCCCAGTGCCCTGAGGACCCGGCCCCGCTGTGACAAGGACCCTCGTCGGCAGAGGGGATGCCCCGCTGCTGTGGTCTCCAGGCGCTCTGCTCTCTCTGCAGCCCCCTGGACTCGGAGCTTGCACCCCCTGCGACTGCCCGCCATGAAGGCGCTCCTCCGGGTGCTCTGGCTCGCTCTGGCCTGCGGCTCTGCTCACACCACCCTGTCCAAGTCGGACGCCAAAAAGGCCGCCTCCAAGACCCTGCAGGAGAAGGTAAGGCGGCGTGGACACTGGCCGCAGGGCTGACCCTTTGCACCTTCTCTCTTCCCACTGGGACCCCGCGTCCCCGTGGCCTGGGAGCGGGAGGCTGGGGGCGTGGCCCGGTGTGCTGACAGGGCGGCCTCCGGGAGAGCTCCCTGCCCCTGGCCTGTCTCGTGTGACGATGTCCAAGTTCCTGCCCTCACCCGCTTTCCGCTGCTTTCAACACCAGCACTCGTCCTGGGTCATCTGTGCAGTCCAGTCGGAGGCAGAGCGAGTCTGCAGGACTGTCAGCTCCGCGGGGCGGGCCTCCCCCTGCTGTCGCCCGCTCAGCGGCGCGGGCGACCCAGCACAGCCCTGGCTGAAGAGAGGCCGCTCTGCCGGGTCCTGCCTCTGCCTGCGGGTGCTGACGCTTCCCGTTCCCTTCGCTCCAGACTCAGTTCGCAGAGAAGCCTGTCCAGGACCGGGGGCTGGTGGTGACGGACCCCAGAGCCGAGGACGTGGTTCTGGAGCATCGCAGCTACTGCTCGGCCAAGGCCCGGGAGAGGCACTTCGCTGGGGACGTCCTGGGCTACGTCACTCCGGTGAGCTGGGCCCCGGTGGACGGGGTTGTCCCAAGGGCACGGCGGTGGCTGGGTCTGAATGCTCACCTCCCCAGGCCCCCCGCCCTGGGGTGCAGTGGAATGGTGCAGGGTGCTCTGGGGGCTCGTCTGCCTGGCCCAGCTGCAGGGCTCACCGGCCTCTGTCCTCTGCCAGTGGAACAGCCATGGCTACGACGTCACCAAGGTGTTTGGGGCCAAGTTCACACAGATCTCACCCGTGTGGCTGCAGCTGAAGAGGCATGGCCGCGAGATGTTCGAGGTCACGGGCCTCCACGACGTGGACCAAGGTTCTCACCTTGTTCGTCTCCCGGCCCAGTGGGGGTGTGGTGTGAGCCTGTATGTGTGAGAACATGAGTGTGTCCGTGTGTGAACATGAGTGTGGTGACTGCCCGGGGTTGGCCTGCATCCCCGTCCTCCTGGCGGGTGGCGCATGATGTCCAGGAGGGGCGTCTGGGGAGGGCTGTTGAGCTTCTCTGAAGACTGAGTCCGGAGCAGAGGGAACAAGGAGAGGCGTGTGTCCGCCGTCCGCAGGCAGAGCGGCCTCTCGTTCAGCCAGGGCTGTGCTGGGTCGCCCCGTGCCGCGGGCCGGAGACCGGAGACCGGAGACGGCAGGGGAGGCCCCCCTGCGGAGCTGCGGTCCCTGCGATGTGCTCCTTCTCCCGAGCGCCCTGTCTGACTCGCTCACCACATGGCCGTCACAGAACGCGGGGCAGGTCCGGGGAGGAGCGTTAGTGGGCCTGAGCCTGAGCTTACATGGCTGTCCCGCTTTCGGGTCCAGAGAGGACACGTCGGCCAGGTGTAGAGCTTCGAGACTCGGAGCAGCTCCTCAATGCCAGGAGGGCAGCGTCCGAGTGTGGCTGTCCGACCCCCTCAGCTCCAAGCAACAGTCCCCGTGTCGGAGCTGCCAGCCCAGGCCGCTCTGCGGGGAGGCGGCCCCCGGACCTCTACATCAGTTCCCTCTGCTCTCGCCTCGTGCAGCGTTTTCCTCCATGGGGTGGGTGTAGGGCTGTGTCCCCGAATTGAGCGTCCTTTCCCTGTCCCATAGGGTGGATGCGTGCGGTCCGGAAGCAGGCCAAGGGCATCCGTATAGGTGAGTCCAGCCCTTAGGCCACGGGAAGGAGTCCTGGCTGGTGTGACCTCCTGTGAGTGGATGAGTGGGCCCCAGGGTGATCCAGCACGTTGGTCACTCCCCCGACCACTTAGAAACGTGGCCAGCCAGCTTTCGTGGCCCTGGTCCAGCCAGGGTCCTGTGGCCGTTATGCACACCGGGCCTCAGCCCAGCACGGCCAGCGCCTCCTTCACCAGTTTCTTCGCTCACCAGCCAGGGTCTGGGGCCCAAGCCCAAGAGTAGCACCAACCCCGCCCCGACCCCGAGAGCACAGCTGGCCAGTGAGGGACAGTGTCCCAAAGTGCAGTGGCATCCGTGGGGTCTGGCGAGTCTGGGGCAGGCTGGGAGCAGGAGCCAGGAGGAGGCGCTAGTGGAGACGTGCGGTTGGCGGCGTGGGGAGCCGTAGGCAGGGTCCAGTCTGGGTGGGAGATGGTCCAGCGGGAGCCAGGCAGCGAAGTGCAGAAGAGTGGGGTGTGGGCAGCCGGGACCAGTGCGTGTGGGCACACGGGCAGCATCTCCACCCTTCCTAGCCCGGGCCCGCTCTCGCCAGGCCCTGAGCTGCTGGGATGACCACGCTGGGTGCCCGTGGTCACTCTGCGTGGGGCCGAGCACAGGGGGTCACGCTGCCTGCGCGGGCCTGTCCCCCTAGTGCCTCGGCTCCTGTTTGAGGACTGGACGCATAAGGACTTCCAGAGCGTCTGGGACAGCGAGGACGAGATCGAAGAGCTCAGCAGGACCTTGCTCCTGGTCGCCAAGGTGAGGCCTGGCGCTGCCGGGCGGGGCCCTGCCTCGGGGGACGCACAGCTGTCCTCGGGCCCCCAGGCTTGGGTTGGGGAGGGACGTGAGTGGGCAGCACAGGCGAGAGCCCTGCTGCTCTGCCTTTGGTCTCTGTGGGGACCCCCACGCCCCCCTAAGAGAGGCACTTGTGTGCCTATGGCGTGAGCTTGGGCGTGAACTTTCTGGTGGGCGGGGGTGGCTGCCTTCCATGCTTCCCTCCTGGTCCCAGACCCTCCTCCCCTGTCCCCGTCCTTTCAGAGCCAGCATTTCGATGGCTTCGTGGTGGAGGTGTGGAGCCAGCTGCTGAGCCAGAAGCACGTGTGAGTGGCCGGGCGGCTCTGCCTCCGCCTCGCCCCGGGGGTCCCGGGGCGGCCAGAGGAGGGACGGGGAGCCCACTTGGGTGGAGACCTCGGTCCCACAGTCGCGGCTGTGATGGGCTGCCCTGCGCCTGCCCTGCGGGTGGTGGAAGGAGCAGGAGCCTCCCCGCGGGGCGCCCAGGCAGTGCCGCAGTCGGGCTCGCACACCAGCAGGAGGCGCTGCTGAGCACGAGGAGCCTGCCCAGGACCTGAGGAGAGGCTGGCGAGCACAGCCAGGCCTCCCATGGACGGCCATGGCCTCCGGGAAGGAACAGCCGCCCAGGGTGACCAGCAGGGCGGAGTGGTGGAGAGTCCCCCGCAGCAGCCACCGCCCTGGCCTGTCGGGCATGGGGCCACCCCACGGAGGGCAGGGACCGAGCTCTCCTGCCGGGCATCGTGGCCGCAGCTCCACAGAGGGGTGCAGCTGCAGCCCGTTCTGGGACTGGCTGTGCCTCCTTCCTTTTGTTTGCTTTCTTTTTTCTTTTGATTCATCTCTTTTAGAGAGAGAAACAGTAGTTTGTTGTTCCACTCACTGATGCATTCATCGGTTGCTTCCTTTACGTGCCCTGACGGGGATCAAACCGCAACCTTGGTGAAGCGGGATTACGCTCTAACCACTGAGCAACCCGGCCAGGCTGTCCCTCCCTTCCTGTCGGAAGGAATCCGCTCAGCACCAAGCCTGAGCCCTGTTCCTTTCGCCTTCCTGTGCAGGAGGGCGCTGGGCCCGGGCTCCGGTGTCCCCCTAGGAGCCAGCTGCCCCCCTTCCGTTGTGAAGCTGCAGGCGGCCTCGGCCATGTGGAGGCCGAGTCCCCACAAGGACCTGTCTTCCAGGGCAGGTGGGAGACACGCGTCAGGGAGCTAGGGGAGCGGCCCCCGCCCAAGGCTCAGACAGATGTGCCAGGAGCAGGCCCTCTGCCGGGGGGTGGGGTGGGGGGAGAGGGGGGCGCGCAGCGGCAGGGGTCCCTGCTCCCCGTGCTTAGACCCCTGCACCAGCAGGTGCTTCTGAAGGCTCCCTGTCCGCCCACCTGCCCTGGGCCGAGGCCGGTTCGGAGGGGGTGGATGGAGACAGGAGAGCCGTGCTGCTGGTCAGGTTTCCAGACAGCCTCGCACTCCGCGTCCACTCGGGCCGCACGGGAGGTCCTGGGGCACACAGGAGGGGCGCCACGGGCAGCTGTGGGCCCTGAGCCTGTGCCCGGGGGTGGGGCATCTTGTGCCTCCAGGGCAGGAAGTGCCGTAAGGGGTGCCTGCCGACCGCAGGCTCGGTCCGGTCTCCTGGGCTGACCTCGCGTTCCTTCCCAGGGGCCTCATCCACCTGCTCACCCACATGGCCGAGGCGCTGCACCAGGCCCGGCTGCTGATCATTCTGGTCATCCCTCCGGCTGTCACCCCTGGGTAAGGGCCACACTCGCTCAGGCTGGGGATGGAAACGGGCTGGCCGGTCCCAGGCCGCGTCCCTGCACCCACACCGTGAAGACGGGTTGGAAGTCCCTCAGTGTGAGGGATGGAGTCTTTCAGACACTTCCACTCGCCTCAGGCGAGCCCTGGACTCGGCGGCCACATCTGCAGCCCTGGCCCCGGGAGCTCAGGCAGCGGTCAAGGGCTTCCTCCAGAGCCTGGTGGGCGGCGCGGTGGAGGGGTCCAGGCGCTGTGGCTGTCATGTCTGCCCTGCTTCAGGCGCAAGGGCAGGGCCAGGGCAGGGCCGTGGGGAGGGGCCACAGAGGCCCGAGGGGACCAGGTTAGATGCGCCTCGGCCGGCGATGTCCACTGAGGACGTTCGCAGGTTGATGGACTCTCAGAAAAGACCCAGTGAGCTCACGGGGAGCCTGCAGACTCGGCACCTGAGACGGATGCCCCTTAAAGCAGGCGCTGTTCTGGGGAGAGTGTGCCTGGCTGCCCGCCCGCCCGCACTCGGCCCTTAGGCCCCACGGTGCCCACACTTGCAGGGTCCCCGGCCGGCCGGTGGGCTCAGTGGGTGGGCGGTCTGCAGGCTGGGTTTCAGACCTGTGTCCACAGCCGGCACCCGTCCCAGAGCGGGGCTGGTGGTGCTCCCCCAGGAACGAGCCAGCCGGAGCCGTGCCCCTCCTCCCCCGCACGACGTGTGCGTTCGTGTGTGCGGTACACGCATGTGGTGGGCCTGGCAGACTCGAGCACCGAGCGGGCTTGGTTGCAGACACACAGCACCCGTTCCCTGGGTCTCCCGGGTTCTTGGGTGGTTTGGGGGCAGCTCAGCGGTGCTGTGACTGGAGCCGGGACCCTGCCTGCAGCCCCCTCCCTGGCCTGCCCCAGCTTTCGGCCGGAGCAGAGAGCAGACTCGCAGTGGATGTGCTGAGGCGGGCAGAGGTGGACACCCCTGGAGGGACCGACCTCTGGGCCTGGCAGGGCCCCTTCCAGTTGGACCCCTCTGCCCAGGAACCTTCAAGCCCAGCTCCTGGCACCTCGGCAGGAGGTGGATGAGTGAGCTGGTGTCGCCGGCCCCTCCCCCTGTAGCCACCAGAGAGGAAGCTGTCGGTATGGTGGCCTGGGGGTGCTGGAGGGAGGGACCGTGGCCGCTGTGGCTGGGGCTTCGGGCACGTCCCCTGGCCCCTCCCCCCTCCCGGCAGCCAGGTGTGTGCTGACAGGTGTGCGCTCAGGGCGGGCCTGGCTGCGGTGCCCTGGGAGCCATTGTTACGCTTACCCTCCTCTGTGGCTCTGCTCCCAGCCTTTCCACAGCGGCATCCACTTCGCAGCCTGTGCTCTGGGAGGGGCTGCGGGCAGGGCGGGTGCCTTTGTCTGCTGTGCTGTCTGGGGCCCTCCCAGCAGTGCTGACCTTGCACTCTGCTCCAAGGTCACAGCCCGCCCCCCGGAGCCACCACTGTGCTCTGGTGGGCGTGGAGGCTTTGCTCCGCTTCACGCCCTGTTGGAGATGCCAGCGCGCAGCACAATGAGCTGGCTTGATGAGAGCCGGCGCCCTCCCGGGCTGGCCCAGGCATGTCCTCCTGGGCTCCGGCCAGCTCCTCCTGCTCAGCCTCACGGAGCTCACCTCTAACGCGGACCTGCTGCGCCCAGCCCCCACGCGCTGGCCCTGCCGCCGGTGCCCGCTCAGACATCCCGGTGGGCAGAGGTCCACCTTGATGTGGGCTGTTCCCCTCCCCCATCTCCTCTAGCCACACCTGGGTTCCCGTGGCTTCTGGCAGGCGGCCACCCCATGGTCAGGGAGATCCTGATGGGGTGCCCCTCTGCACAGAAGCCCATCCCACTCACCTGGGGCTTAGGACAGCCTGCACCAGAGTGGTGGCTCAGGGGACAGCGGGCACAGGCCACCTGTGGGTGTGGGACAGGCGAGGAGGGTGGCGTTGCATGCGGAAGGTAGAGGTCCAGGCTGGGAGGCTGGGGAGCCTGCAGGCCAGTGGTCCCCTCTGACCCTGTGGGGCAGGTGGGCTCATGCTGAGTGGACCAGCAGGGAGGGGCAGGTGATCGCTGGTGGGGATGGCTGGGAATGTGGGGAGCCGATGTGGGCCTCCTAGTAGTGGGCCGGCCTTCGCCTGTCACCAGTTAGGGGCAGAGGGTTGGGGTTCTTGGGGGTGGACAAGGCCCTAGAGGCGACCCAGTGGGCCGTGTGGCCCTGACCATGCTGCAGGCCGTCCCCTGTAACCGAGTGCTGAGTTATTCCCAGGAATGACCTGAGGTCCTGGAATGGCAAGGAGAGGGGCATGGGCTGCAAACCCCACCGCCAGCTGCTCTGTCCTCGGCTCGGGGGATGGCTGGGGGACTGGCAGGCTGTGCGATGGGCCCTGGTGGCCGTGCTTGTCTCGTGCAGGACTGACCAGCTGGGCATGTTCACAAACAAGGAGTTGGAGCAGCTGGGCCCTGTGCTGGACGGATTCAGCCTCATGACCTACGACTACCCCTCCCCGCAGCAGTGAGTGGATTCTGGGCCCTGTGCGCCCTGCCTGGGTGCACGCATGCTCACCGCCAGCAGGGCTGGACTCGGAAAGGCGAGGCCTGCCTCCCCACTGGCCAGCTCAGGACCACAGCTGCCAGCTGTCCCAGGGGCACAGGCCCAGCCTATTCTCCAAAGCCCAAAATTGGCCTGGCAGCCTTCCACGTTGGGGGCATGTGACAGATGGCTACAGACGGCCCCAGGGGAATGCTCTCCCGGGTGTCCTGTCCCCGGGTGGCCCGGCTGAAGCAGATCGAGACAGGAGTGTCCAGCAGGAAGGCACCGTGGGAGGCTCGCGGCTGCTGCCCCCTTCCCACTGTGTGCACACACCCTTGCCCGTTTGGGAGGCCCACGGTGGAGGGCCCAAGGCCTCTGCCTGACACTGAAGCCCACTCCTCCCGCGCCTTGCAGGCCCGGCCCCAATGCTCCGCTGTCCTGGGTGCGAGCCTGTGTCCAGGTCCTGGACCCCAAGTCCAAGTGGCGGAGCAAGATCCTCCTGGGGCTCAACTTCTACGGCATGGACTACTCGGCCGCCAGGGACTCCCGCGAGCCAGTCATCGGGGCCAGGTGAGCTGGGGCTCCGTCCGCAGGGCCGCCCCCTGTGCTGCTCCTCCCCGAGGCCCTTGCTCCATGGGCCTGCAGGTCTGCCAGAGGCGATGGGTGGGGCAGGCGAGAGGCCCTGGCAGGGTCTGACCACTTGGCAGGCGCCTGCAGGCAGAGCCTCTGAGCCTCAGAGTTGGGGGCCATGTTTGTACCACCCAATCTGGGACACCCTAGTGTTTCCTCCTCTGTCAGCGGGTGGGTGGACAGCCTTCATGATGTGAGTGGCGCCTACGCTGGCGGGGAGGGGCCCGCAAAGCTCCACTCTAGAGGCCCTTGTCACACGGACCCAGACTTCCTTCTGTGCAGCTCTGCTGGTGTTGGACTCTGTTCAGCTTTATTTTGCTTCCTTTTTGGGGAAGATATTTTTGCTGGGTATAGCACTCTAGGTTGTTAGCTTTTTTCCCGGGCCGTCACTTTGTCACCTTCCTGCTACGTGTCCAGTGGGCCACGTATGGAGGTGCTGTCCCTGCGTGCGGCTGTCTCTCCATGCGCTGCCCCTGCGTGCGGCTGCCCCTGCGTGCAGCTGCCATGGTGACTGTGCGGGGCCTGCATGGACCTTCCTTCCTGCACGTGGTTTGCCTTGGGCTTCTTGGATCTGTGGGTTCTTCTTACCAGATTTAGGAAGATTTTGGCAGTTTCTTCAATTTGCTTTCCCCTCCCTTTCTCTCTGGGCCTCGAATGCATGTATGTCAGGTCCGGGGCCTGTCCCTGGCCCACTGACACCAGGGTCCTCTGGGGACTCGTCTTTCCTTCTGTGCTCTTTGGGGTTTTGTTTCTGTCTTCACATTCCGTGGCTGCCGCCTGCCCTGTTTCATCGGCTCTTGACCCCCGGGCCTTGTCCGGTCACCATTGGCCCAGCGGCTGGTTCTGCATCTTTTCTCGTCTGCCCTGTCGCTTGTAAACGCTGCATAGGTGTTGGTCACCAGCCCTCGTCGGGCCTGCGCTCTAGGTGGGGCGCCAGGTGTGCATGTTGCCACAATGGGCGGCACCCAGCCTGGTTCTGGGTGCCTGTTTGGTCCCTGGAAACCACGTGAGCCGCTGCTCTTCTCAAGACCTGGTCCTGTCCGTGAGAGTGTGTCCAGAGACCGGTCGGGCGCGCTGCCGCCGCTGCTGTCCTTCTCAGGGGGCTCTGTGGTCAGAACCCTCGTTCCTGGTCAGAACCTTTCTGGGAAGGTCCCCTCCCCCCCACTCCGGCTCTATCCCCCCCACATCCCTGGCCTGCAGGGGTGTTGGCCTGAGAGACCACGTCCTCGCTCAGGCCACTGCACAGACACCGCAGACGGCACACACCACTCACTGCCCGTCCCGGAGGCTGGAGCCCGAGGCCTCTCCTAGGCGTATGGACGCCATCTCCTCCCCGGGTCCCCACGTGGTCCCTGCACGTCAGTGTCCTGATCCCCTCTTCTCAGGAGAACCCCAGTCACACTGGATGAGGGCCCCCAGTGACCTCACTTAACCCCAGTCACAGTCGGAGGTCCTGGGCTCAGACTCTAACACGGGGACCTGGGGAGGGGTCATCACTGACTCACTGAACGTGGGCCCAGCAGGAGCTCACTGCGGCGCTGTTGGAGCCCTAACCCAGCTTTGGGGTCAGATGACAAAAGGCTCCACGTGGCCCCCAGTGGCCCCCAGCCCCAACTGTTCTGAAGGGCCAGGGGCTGCGGAAAAGGCATTCTGACCTGAAGGTGTGTGTGTGCGCGCGCGCACGCGCGCATGTGTACATGTGTGCACGTGGAGGGGTGTGCACCTGTTCGCACACGCACACCGCTGTTCTCCGATGCACTGGGTCTGGCTGCTCCCAGCCAGGGATGGAAGGCTGTATTCCATCCGGGCTGCAGCCCCTGCCGACCCCTCCCCAATGTGCCCCTCCCTGACAGGAGAGGGGCCGGCCAGCCCCTGCTTCAGGGGGTCTGAGGGAAGCAGGTGGTGGAGAGGGGTCCCGGGGCCCAGGGTGTGGCTGGCTGCTGTCAGGGCGAGCTGCCTGGCCCGTGCTGCACCCCAGCCTCACCTTGGCAGGAGCAGATGCTGCCGCCCAGCAGGGCCTCCCGAGGGGCCGGAATGAATGACAAGCGGCTGCGGCTTGGGCCTCAAGGGCAAATGGAGGTCAGCGCCCACTTTGGTCCTGCAGGAGGGGGCTGCGGGGCACGTGGGTGGAGAGCCGGCCTGTGACGGGCAGGCAGGTCGGCTGGAGGCTTTCAGAACAGGCAGGGTCACGTCTGCCTCGAGGGAGGGCTGTGGTTTGGGTGACGCCCCAGGACCCTCCCTTTACCACCACCCCCCCCCTCCGCAGCCTCAGGCTGCAGGGCCACCAGGGCCCGGAGGGCACAGCTCCCAGTCTGGTGGGCTTCTGGGACCGGGGTGGACGGCCTGAGGGGCTCGCCCCGCCCGGCTTAGACCCACAGGAGCTCCTTTCCATGCCCCGGAGGCTCGGGCCACGGCCTCCACGGTGGTGGGGAGGTCGTCCTCCAGAGTTGGGGGTACTGGTGCCCACTGTGGGGAGGCCCCAGGCTTGGCAGGGCTGCCCTCTGCAGGCCTGAGCCCCCAGAGGAGGTGTGAGGACAGACAGGCCCACAGGCCCCACGCGGCCGGAGCCATGACGAGCCTTGGCCCTGGTGGCACTGCTAGCCCGCCATAGCGCCTTCCCTGGGGTCCGCGTCTCTGACCGGAATGAGGGTCGGCGTGGCAGGGCAGTGGGGGGTCAGGAGGGACGTCCCCTCCCTCCGGGGGCACCTGGAAGGCCGTTGTGCCCCACAGAGCCATCCCAAGCTTAGGGCAGCCTGTGGGCAGGGACATTGTTGATTGACAGCGATTCACTGCAGAGTGGGGTGACAGGTGTGGCCACCAGCCCAGTGAGCTGCCCACCATGTGCATGCGGCCCTGTGGGCCTCTGGCAGGACGTCAGGCCTTGGTCGAATTCTGGGCAGGGCTGGGCCCTTGGTCATGCCTCCTGCCCCTGGGCCCCCCACCTCAGTCCCTTCCTCTCCCGGCGCTGGCACCCACCCCCCGGCCTCTCCAGGTACATCCAGACCCTGAAAGAGCACAGGCCGCGGATCGAGTGGGACAGCCAGGCCGCAGAGCACTTCTTCGAGTACAAGAGGTGAGTGTCCAGGACGGGCCCTGGGCTGAGGGGCTGGCCCGGGCCCCTGGCCACAAGCCCACCTCTGCCCTGAGGGCTTTCCAGGTGACCTCAGACCTGGGCCCCAGGGGGAGGGGCCGGAAGAAGGGGGAGCCATTCGGTCCCACTGTCCTTTGCAGAAGCCGAGGAGGGAGGCACATCATCTTCTACCCGACTCTGAAGGTTTGTGGGCCGCCTGGGGGGGCGGGGGGGGGGGGGATGGACAGCCACAGCCCCGCCCAGTGACCTTGTACTCTGCGAGGCCGAGGTGGGCAGCGGGGGCTGTGCAGGTCGGACCTTCCCTCTGGGGACAAGGGGCTCGGGCCTGTTTCGGGGCGCGAGGGCCACCGGGCTGCGCTGGGGACGAGGCCATGACGCTTCCCTCTCTGCAGTCCGTGCAGATGCGGCTGGAGCTGGCCAGGGAGCTGGGCGTCGGGCTGTCCATCTGGGAGCTGGGCCAGGGCCTGGACTACTTCTACGACCTGCTCTAGGCCCAGCTCTGGGCAGACCCTTCTCAGCAGTGGACGCATGGGTGTGGGAAATACAGACTTTTCTCCGCCTTCCTGGCCGTGTCTGTTGCAGTCCTTGGGCAGGGCCTCCTCGGCAGTGCCGTGAGGAGACAGCCTGGCCGGGGCACCGAGGACAGTCGCCACCCCCAGGGCGCGGGAGTCCGGCCGCTGCAGGCAGCCAGTGGTTCCAGGTGGGTCTGGAGGCCTCAGGAGGACCAGCTCCCAGACCTGGACTCCTGGCAGGGGCGCCCCGCGTGTCACCCTGGGCCTCACAGCCAACAGGCCACCAAGTCCCCGCGGCAGGAGTGCCAGGCCACTGCCGAAGCCCGCTCCGACGCTGGGCCTGGCCCGTTTGGCAGCAGACCCCGGGAGCCCGTGGGTGCCAGCGCCCTGGCCAGTCCCCGCACCTGCGGGACAGCCACTCGCCCGGGATCGAACACTGGGGGGCACTCGGATTGAGGAGCTGAAGGACAGCTGTCCCCTCGGGGGGAGGCCCCTGCCCCCACTGCTCAGGGCCGCAGGTGTCCCGGGTGCGCGGAGCGCTGGTGGAGCTGGGCCAGGGCGGGCGCTGCAGGCTAGAGGGAGACAGCTTTGCTGTGACTGTTCTCCCCTCACTCCAGGCACTGCCCGCTGGTGTGTAAGAAAGTCCCGTGTGAACACTCAAGGTCGCAGCCTGTGCTAGTTTGGGAGGACATGGGGGCACCCTGTGGTCACTGGGTGGGTTGACCAAGGCAGGACCACGGAGCAGGCCGGATGGGGGTTGTGGGCGGGTGTCAGGTGCCCCACAGCCTGAGGCTCCTGAGAGGCCCACCCCCAACCTGGCCCCAGCCCCAGCCCCTCACTGCCCATCAGCCCAGGCCACAGGAAGCCACCCGAGGTGCTTGGCTGGTGCCGGGCCTGGCAGCTGCTCGCTCCCACGGCCCCTTTATTTGCAAAGTCGCACAGACATTTCAGGGCCACGTTCCCAGGACAAAGCAGGAACCCCTAACAGGCAGCAAGGAACCGCACTCCCCTTGCTGAGGACACCTGGGGGGCGGGGGGGAGGAAGGGAGGGGACAGAGATGCAGGGGGACAGACACGGGGGGGGGGGAGGAAGGGAAGGGACAGAGATGCAGGGGGACAGACACATGGACAGGTCGGGGCTCCTGGTGGTTCCCGGGGCCTCTGCTCATCTAGGGGAGGTGTGGGGGCTCGTCCTCAGGCACCAGCCCCACCTGCTGGCTGGCAGCTCGCCTGAGCCCGTGTACGTCACAGAGCCCACTCCAGGCACCAGCCCCACGGTGGGGGGGGGCCCACGGCCACAGGTGTGCCTAGGCATTGGGCCCCGGGGAGTCAGGGCAGTGACAAAGGGGGCTGCTGCCCACACACTTTATTAGAGGCACGGGGGGGGGGCGGGGGGGGGCCTGCCCGGCCCCACATGGAATGTGATGACGGGGCTCCGCCCCCAAGCACCGGGGCCAGCAGGAGGCCCTCACCCCACCCCAGCCCTGTGAAGGGTCCCAGGGAAAGCTGCTCTGGGGAATACGTGGGTGTGGACGCCGAAGGCGCCGGCTGCCCCTCTGGCACGTGCTCAGAGGCCCACAGGGGACGAGGTCATCTCCCCGGTGGATGGCATCCTTTGGCAGCGAAGCAGGGTGGCAGGCAGGGCAGCCTATGCGCAGTAGGTGTCGGCCTTCACTACCTGGCAGTACATGGTCATCGCGAAGGTCAGGCCCAAGATCTGCGGGGACACGGGGGGTGGGTGGGGGCCCCTGGGCTGAGCGGAGCCACAGAGCCACATCCTGCCTGCGGGCGCCCGGCCCCTCCTTGGGATGGTCCCCCACCCTTGGCAATTTGGGTCCATCACAACCACCTCCTCAGCCCTGCAGGCATAGTGGGCACCTCGGGACTCCTGGGACTCAGCCCCAGGCCCGCCTCTCCCTGGCATGGCCAGCCTGGGCTCTGCAGGCGGCTTCATGGCGGCTGCATCGTGGGTCAGCTGCCCCCTCCCCACCTGCCAGGCCCCAGCACCCTGCCCCTTGCCCATTCATCCAACTGTAATCGTGTTCATCGGCTCTGGCTTCGAACCCAGGAACGGTGGCTGCCCTGATGACCAAGGTGACTGACACGGCTTAGCCCCCTGGATGCAGACACTCAGGGTTCCGTAGGGGGAGGGGACAGGGCCCCCAGCTGGACCTGCCATCAGGGCCTGGGCTGCCCACCTCCCTCTACCCTGGCAGCCCTGTGAGCACCACCCGCTGGGCAGGGGCTGCAGGGGCAGGGCTGGAAGTGCCCAGGGTCCTCACAGAGAGGTGTCCAGGCTGCGCCTCATCCACTTCGCTCATGCAGGGTCCCTGTCCACCCCCACGGACCCACCTCTGCCTGGGGCGGGGCTCCACGGGGACGGGGCTCCACGGGGGCAGGGCATCTGCGGCTCTGTTCCCTGGGGCCTCAGTGGGGAGCTGCCGCCCTCCGTACCTGCACCAGCGCCGTGCACAGCCCAAAGATGCCCACGGCCAGCAGGTTCTCCTGGAGCCACATCTTCACTGTCTCGTAGCAGGGCTGGAGAAAGGGGGGTGTTAGCGGGGCTGGAGAAAGGGGGTGTTAGCAGGGCTGGAGAAAGGGGGGTGTTAGCGGGGCTGGAGAAGGGGGGGTGTCACCGGGGCTGGAGAAAGGGGGGGTGTTCGCGGGGCTGGAGAAAGGGGGTGTTAGCGGGGCTGGAGAAGGGGGTGTCACCGGGGCTGGAGAAAGGGGGGGTGTTCGCGGGGCTGGAGAAAGGGGGTGTTAGCGGGGCTGGAGAAAGGGGGGGTCACCGGGGCTGGAGAAAGGGGGTGTTAGCGGGGCTGGAGAAAGGGGGGGTGTTCGCGGGGCTGGAGAAAGGGGGGGGGTCACCGGGGCACAATGCTGCGAGGCTGGCCCTCTACCCCCAGGTCCTGGGGCCAAACCGGCAGACGGGCGGGACGGGCGCCGGCTCACCGCCTTCCACCAGGTGCCAGGTGCATGCAGCCCGCAGCTCTCACTGAACTCCAGGCAGCAGGAGTCGGGCACGCGCGTGGCATTGTAGACCTCGAACCAGTCCGTGTAGTTGGAGACGCCGCAGCAGCGGAACTGCGGGCGGCACCAGGCGGGACCTCGCTGAGGGGCCCACGCCACACATCCAGCGCCCACAGGTCCAGCACGCCCCACCCGCCACGCCTCCTGCCCCATGCCCCACAGGCCGGGCCTCCCACACCCTCATCCACACGCCCCCTCACGTCGGTCTGGATGATGCTCCAGGCGTTGGTGAGCCCCACGTTGCCCGGGGTGCCGTAAAGGTGCAGGCCCTTCTTCAGGTCGCCCTGCGCATACCTGTCGATCTGCAGGGGCCACGTGGTCAGCAGGGCCTCCCCGTACAGACCCACAACGCCTGCCCTCGCCCCTCCCTGGAGTCACCTCCCCCCAGAAGTCCCCGCAGGGCCCAGGGCTTAGTCCTTCCATCTCCCGGCCCCTGGGTGCTGAGCACTGGAGGAGTCAGACACAGCAGCCCACTCAGCTGGACGCACAGACGGACAGGTGCACAGACTCCAGCTGGGCGTGCCCACCGGTCAGCACACACGACCGCACCATCGGCTGAAGGCCTTGAGGCTTCTACGCCCCGAGTGAGGAGCAAACCAGGCCCCGTCCCCCAGGCCTCCAGGAAGGACCCGGCCTGGAGCGTGTCTGGTGCCGGGACAGGAAGCGTTCCCCACAGAGTGTGGTCCTGCCCAGGCGCGGGAGCCAGCTGAGCGCCCAGGCGCAGGAGGGCAGATGAGCAGGAAGTCACAGTCCCGGTCACAGCCCCGGGAACAAACGCGTGAGTGAGCCCGGACTGACGTAAACGGACGGTTAAGGGAACAAGTGGGAGACAACTACCCCCAGGGAGCTGGGCGTCCGACGAGGGGCCGCTGAGGCAGCCGCTGGCCGGCACCCTGGAAGCCGGTGGCCGGGGGCTGACCTTGTCGGTGTAGGCGAAGAAGAGGACGGTGACGGTGACCTCCAGCAGGAACACCAGCAGCAGCAACACGAAGAACTGCAGGGGGTGGGGGCACAGGCTCAGCACCCCAGCCCTCCAGCCCAGCCACCCAGCCCTGGAGCACACTGTCCTGGACCGTCATGGTCACGGTCATCCCGCCTGAGTCCACCTCCAAGGCCGCGGCCAGCCCGGGAGCATCTCCACAAAGGGCCCCAGGGCGAAGGTGGGGGTGCGGGGCAGGAGCTGGGGTCCCGAAGGGGCGGTCTCGGGAAACAGGCCTGTGTGACGGTGGGCACGTGTCCTGACTCGGGAGGCCCCTACCTAGCTGTGGCCCTGTCTCAGAGCAGCCCACAGCCCAGGAGGTGGAGCCATGAGTGGGAGCCTGAGCCCCACGCCCGCCCGCCCCGCGCAAGCCCCGCCCCACGCAAGCCCCGCCCCGCTCCCCGCACAGGCCCGCCCCGCACTCACGGTGAGCAGGAGGCACTTGTTCTCCTTGATGGCCCCGATGCAGCCCACGAAGCCGATGGCCATGATGAAGGTGCCGGTGACGATGAGCAGGTTGGCGGCCGACAGGGACGGGAAGGAGGAGGACAGGGTGGCGAAGTTCCCCTGCGTGGCGGCCAGCCAGATGCCCACCCCCAGGATTCCGCATCCTCCCAGCTGGGCCGAGGGGCAGGGGAGAGGGATGGTGAGGCAGCAGCAGGGGCGTCCAGGCAAGCCCGCGTGCACCTCGAGGGCCCCCTCCCGGTCTTGTCCCGACACCCCGATCCACGGCCACCGTGACGGACAGCAGGGCCCCACACCAGGGCTTGGTCACACTGGTTGGGGGGAGGCGCTGGTCTGAGCACTCGCTATCATGAATGGGGCGCCTGTTGAGACAGCCTGGGCAGTGGGCCCAGAGCACCCCCAACCCCACCCTCCAAGAAGCACCCCCCGCCGCCCCAGAACACAGCCTGCACCTCACGCACCCACACCGTGTCCAGCCCAGCCTCGACCTGAGCAGCCCAGGGAGCCCCACCCGAGAGGCAGGACCCTACGCGCTCGCTCTTCCTAAATCCTGGCTTCCTGCTGGGTGGGTGGCCCAAGACCCCAGGTGGGCCGCCCACAGCACCCACAGGTCCCCCAGGAGTGCAGGCCGGCATGGAGCGGAGCCTGCTCCCCGCCCTCGCTGCCTCCTCCCTCAGCCACGACAGCTCTTACCGGATTTCATAATTGCTCATTATTACAAAAACCAATTAAAATGAGAGGAAGAAGGGGGAGAGGCGGGGCGGTGATGAACCAGAGAGGGCTCTCGGCCTCGCCTGGTGGCGGGGCGCCCAGGGCCAGCGGCTCCAGCTCCCTCCCTCAGACATTGAGGCCTTGGGCTCTGGGTCGGCTCGGGATGAAACGGAGGCTGTGTTCCGGGGTGCAGGCAGCCCCACGAATGCTGGCCAGCACTTGGGGACCGACGGCTGATGGCCAGGCAGCCCTGGGGCCCTGCCCCACGCTAGGACTGGACAGTCGTGGGACCCTGCGCGCCCCCAGGGCCCAGGAGCGTCCTGCCAGTCTGGTCTCGGCCCCCATGGGCTTGGCCTCAGGGCAGCCCCGGGCACAACTACCCCTCAGAGTGCTCACCTGCCCACCCAGGACAGCTGGGCCGCCGACGCCAGGGGCAGTGTTCCTTACCCGGGCCCCCAAGACCTGCATCACCCACAAAAGCCTCCCGAGCCCAACAGCCAGACTCGTGCCCATCTCCCAGACAGTGAACCGAGGCTGGGCGATGAGCCACCCGCCCGCTCCCTAGGCCTGGGCCTCAACCGCGACAGGGACCCACAGCTCAGGCAGGCCCTGTGGGCTGAGCCCCCCCCCCCCCCCCAGTCAGCCTGGCCACAGGGCGGGGGCGTGGGGGCGGCAGCTGCCGCTCGTCTCCATCACTGTCTCCATCACACACGGTGCATTAAGCCTGCTGGCTGGCAGGAGACCACAATTACCGGGGGCGGGGTGAGCTCAGCCCAGGCCTCCTATGGCGTCTGGGGTCCCTCTGGGCAGCACCGGCTGTGCCCCTCCCAGAGCAGGTGGGGGCTGCAGCGGCCGACGGGAGAACCAACCAGGGGCAGGAAGTGCAGGGAGGGCCCCGTGCTTCCCGGTACCGAGTTGGGGGACCCGGGTGCAGAGGCTGACCAGCCCCGGCACTGCCCGACCGGCCTGGGGGTTCCCTGTGTGACAAGCGCCTCTGCCCCGCGTGGGATTAGAACCTTCGAGGCTTCGGCACAGCGGTCCCGATGGAACGGGACTGGGACCCGGCTACGGAGGCCGGGCGCCCGGGGAGGCTGCCCGGATGGAGATCCGGGAACCCTCTCACTGGACACATCACCTGGTGTCTGCCCCCCACACACACTCAGCAGCTGGTTCCTCATACTCCGCACACACCCAGGCACAGGCACGCACACACACACACCCGGACCATCCTCACCTCAGAGCCAGGCGTGGGCACAGCCCAGGCGGGCAGGGTGCTGACTGTAGGGAGATGTGTGTGCCCTCACGTGTAGGTGGGCCAGAGGCAGGTCCCACCAGCAACCAGGGATGGCGCTGTCCCTGGTGCTGACTGCAGGGGAGGCCACCAGCGCCCCTGGGCACCCTGAGCCTGTCTTCGGGAGCCGCCACTCGGGGCATCACAGGGCACAGAGGAGGCAGGGGTGAGCACGGATTCATTTCATTCTCCCGCCTGCCTGCCTGCCTGGCTGAGCCCCAACTTGTCCCCATGCCCATCGGGACACCCAGCACCTCATCCCCATGGCCTCTGGGTCTCGTGGGATCTCTAAGGACCCCGTGGGGGAGGGGAGGAGACTGTGGCTGGGGCCACCCGCTGGGGCACTGTGTGCAGGAATAACGCCACGCAGACCCGCACGGGGGCAGGGAGGGGCCCACCTCTCTGTGGAGGAACTCGTAAGCCAGGCCTCTGGACGGAGGACAGTGACCCGCTGGATTCGCTGGCCCCTCACCGGTTCACAGCGCTGGGCCTCAGGCTGAGCCCCGGTGGGTGAGGCTGCCTCTTGGGGCCGGTCCCTGACAGAGGGGAGGTGCCGAGCTGCTATTTAAAACCAGACTCTGCCTCTCTCTGCCTCGAGGCTGTGGATGGCTCCTGTCGGCGGGAAAACAAGAGCACGCTGCTCCGAGGGGAAGCTGCCGGGCAGCACAGCCGTGGGGACGAGGAAAGAGACGGCGGAAGGGGCCGTCCGGGGTCCGGGCCAGGAGGGGTGGGCCCCACTGCCAGCCCTGGGGGGCGTTTCCTTAACGGACACTCCACGAAATGCCCTGGCCTGCAGCCTGAGGTGGAGGAGAGCCCCAGACACACGCCATCCACACCGGGGACGTCAGACGCCTCTCACCGCTAGTGTCACCTGTGACGACGCACGCACCCTCACAGCTCCCAACACGCGGCCCTGTGCCCGGGACCCCCACCCCCGGGCCCTCCACATCAAGCACATTTACACAGAACAGTCACCAAAACTCTCTCTGAGCACGCACGAACGCTGCACGCCTGTGCTTAATAAAATTACCTGTAATTTCGAGATGTTTCTGCGTATGCAGCTTTTAAAACATTTTGGCAGGAAAATTACAGCCTCCAAGTGCAGGAGAAAAATGGGCCCCATTACATGCAGACACAGAACAGCACAGGCAGGAGGATAAGCCGGCCTGGCTCCCCCAGGCCAGAGCTCCCAGCCCTCCCAAGGCAGGCCAGCCAGACGGCGAAGCTGGGGACCCAGGACGCCACCCCAAGCTTACCAGTGTCCACCCTGCACCTCCCCAGCCGCTCGCTCACGGCCTGGGGCACGGCTGGACCCACTCCCCAGCTAGACAGAAACCCAGCTGGACCACAGCAGACCCTGAGCGCACGACAGCCTGGGAGGGGAGGGTCCAGCCTGCCCCACTGACCCCCTGCCTCTCACGCACCCTGCCCTCACCTGTCCCTGGCTTCGACCCGCCTTCCTGCTGCTGCTTCCTTGTCTGCGTGTTTTCCAGTTGGCCTCGGGCATGGCTGGGATGCCACCACCTCCAGGCCCAGGGCAGGTGGGTGCCAGCAGGACCTCTGCCGACGGCTCTCTGGCCACACGGCTCAGGGTGGCAGATGGCCGGGCAGCAGGCCATGTCCTTGGAATGGGGGGGAGGGCTGGGTGCCCACAGGGGCCAAGCCTGTGCCCAGAAGCCCCTCACCTGGCAGCCGGCACAGCCTCGGTACGGGGGCTGGCATGGTGGAGGGCACCATCTACACGCCGTTCAAGAATGGCAACATCTGCCCCCCGGCTGCAAGTCAGGTCTGCAGCTCCCACGGAGGGTCGGGGGGCTGAGTGAAGGGGCTGGGGTCCCCCACCGTGGCCGTAACCGGCGTGGCGGAGCCTGAGCTGCTGGGGACGCTCCGGGGGACTCGCAGGCGAAGGCCCCGCCTGGGGACCCCGAGCTCTCTGCGCACAGGCCCGCGTGAGGGACCCCTCTTCTCCACACAGGCAGGTGTCCCGGTGGCGAGGGCAGATGGGGGAGAAGCAGGGACCTGGCCATGGCCCACCCCACTGCCCCCAACCAGTCCACAACCACATGCCCACCCTGCGACACCTGTGGCTGCCAGCTCTGGTCCCATGCGCACCGTCACCGCTACCCGTGCCGGTGCCCCTGCCGCCGTCTGCTCGGAGCTCCAGCCGCACCCACCGCCCGCGGGCTCCGGGCCTGGCCCCCCTCTCCCAGGAGCCCCCGGCAGAGAACAAACTCTTAGGGTGACCTCCGAAAAGCAGGCATCTTGGGCAAGAGCCGCCTTGGGTCACACCCCACATTTGACCCCAGGCTAGCTGCCCCCCAAAGTGGGAGAGAGAGAAGCCAGGGCCCAGGATGGAGGGAGGTGCCGAAAGGTAGACCTGGGTTTCTAGGCAACTGTCCTCAACTGGACCGCATGCAAATGAGCATGCAAATGCAGCCTCCTTCCGTCCACAGCCCAGGGAGCGAGAGCCACGCCCCTTGCTCCCAGTTGTGGAGGAGGAGGGTTGGCCCAGGAATTAGTGAAGGAACCGGGAGTGACCTTGACATCCTCTCCAGCAGCCTCCCCCGCCCAGCCTGTGGGTGGAGGCCTGGCCAGGCTCCTCCGACCTGGGCAGGTGTGACAGCGCCGCCTTCCCCGCGGCATGGGTCTGGGCGGCAACTGTCCCCACCCCGGGGGAGGGGCCACCTGACACACACAGCACCTCCGGGCTCAGCAAAAGTTCTGGAAGCTGCCCCCCGCCTGTTGGAGGAGGAGGCAGCAGGCGAGACACCCCGCAGACACTCAGGGTGGCCGTCCGTGCCCACAGCCCACTCAGTGTCCGAGCCCGCCACCACCCACAGCGCACACCCCTCTCCCTTCCCAAGCGCCTCCAGAGACGGGGGTACTTCACCCCTACAGCCCCTCATAAGCGGGGGTCCCTGGGACTGGTAGGTGGGTCCACTTGATGGGGGGGGGGGCGATAAAGAAAGAACTCAGGCTGCGGGACGCAGGGAAGCAGAGCGGAGCACCAGCCCAGCACACAGACCATGCGGACCCCTGGCAGGTGCCCCGGGCAGCCCTACCGGGCACGCTCGTGGGGGGCATCCCCCTCGGGAAGAGGCCGCCGCCCAGCTGCCCAGGGTGGAGGCCGGCTGGACTCCCCGCCCCCGCGCGGCACCCGCCGCACCGGCCGGTCCAGCCCTGGCCGCCGGCCAAGCAGCGACCCGGGGACCTCGCCTCTCCACCCGCACGTCCCGCCCCCTCCAGCCGGCGCAGGTTCTCCCGGGCCCCCCCGAGAGCGAAGGCGCCCCGGCCCCGGCCCCGGCCCCCGCCGCGGCCACTCACCCAGAAGAGCAGGTTGAAGGCGAACATGAGGTACTTGACGCCCTGGAGGCAGCCGCGCGCCATGCCGCAGCGCTGGAGCTCTAGGAGGAAGATGAAGGACAGGTCCAGGTAGAAGACCACGTACTTGGTGCCCTTGGGCGGCGGGGAGCGCGCCGGGGCCGCCTTGGGGCCGGGGCCGCCGTGCAGACCGAACGGGCCGCCGGCGTCCCCGCCGTCCCCGCGCCCGTAGAGGCTGCTGTAGCGCCGGAAGGGGCCGCCGCGCGCGAAGCCCGGCTCCTTGCCCTCCGGCGACGGGCTGCGCCGGTACGTGGACTCGTCGGTGCTGGAGCGGCGCATCGCGCCCGGGCCGCCGGCAGGCTCAGCGCCCCGCGCCCCCCGCCGCCGCCGCGCGCCGCATCCCGCCGGCCCCCCTCCCGGCCCCCCTCCCGGCCCCCCTCCCGGCCCCCCTCCCGGCCCCCCTCCCCGGCCCCCCGCGGTAGCAGCCAAGAGCCCCCCGCTCGGACCCGGCGGGTCCGGACACCTGCCCGGCCCGCCAGCCGCAGCCCCGCGCCCCGCGCCCCAGCTGAAGCCCCGCCCCGCGCCCCCCGCCAATCTGCGCCCGCCCCGCCCCCGCGCCGACCCTCCCCGCCCGGCCCTGCCGCCGGGCAAATCCGACCGCTCGGCCCCGCGCCGGCCAATCCCAGCCCCGGGCGACGCCCCCGCCCGCCCCGCCCGGCGCCCCTCACGCTCCCCTTCCGGGCTCGCTAGGGAGGATGGAGCTGGCGGAGGGCCGGGGAGCCATTGGGGGCGGGAGGGGCACAGAGAGCGGGGGGGGCTAGTCCCAGCAGCGCTCAGCCCCAGGAAGGGCGCCCCGGCCTCCCCCGGCCTTCCCCGGGCCGCCCTGCGCGGGGCCTGGCGGGGCTCGGGGACCTCCAGCCGCACAGACGGAGCTCCATGCAAATGACAGTGACCCCATGTTGTCCGGTGGGACCTGGGGCGGCTCCGGACCAGAGCGGGGTACAACGCAGCGCCAGGGAGTGCAGCCCAACGCGTCTCGGGGTTCCCACTCTCCGAGCAGCCTCCCCTACCCCCACCCTGGGCTGGGCGAGGGCTGCCCTGGGACCCCAGAGCTCCTGCAGCGCACAGCGTGAGTGGGGAGGGCGCCTGTGGTGGCAGGGGTCGGCCTGGGGTACCCAACCTGGGGGACAGTGCGTGGGGAGGCTGGGGGGAGGCAGAGCTTTGACTTAAGAGTCAGGGTGAGAGAGGGCAAGCGGGGAGGGAGTCCTGGGTGCTGGGGAGGGCAGGGGGGGTCACACTTCAAGGCAGGTCTGGGAAGTTTTCAGACTTAAAGAGAGGGCCGGAGCCCTGGCTGTGTTGCTCAGTGGTTAGAGCATCAGCCCATGGTCACTGTTCGATTCATTCAATTCCCCGTCAGGGCATGTACCTCGGCTGCAGGTTCGATCCCCCGCCGGACTGGGGCACATGTGGGAGGCAACCAGTCGATGTGTCTCTCTCACAGCGATGTTTCTCTCTTTCCACCCCCTCCCTTTCACTCTCTCTAAAAACCAATGGGAAAATATCCTCCAGTGAGGATTAACAAATAAAATGAAAATAAATAAAAAGTGCCCGGCCCCCTGGCTCAGTGGTTGAGCATCGACCTATGAACAGGGAGGTTACGGTTCGATCCCCAGTCAGGGTGATGACTGGGGACCCACAGACAGGCCCACTCCGGGCCCAGAGATCCACCCCGCCCTGCAGCACCCTGTCCCTCTCCAGCCGGGGCGGCTGGCAGCCCCGCCCAGGCCTGCCTCTGCGGCAGGGGGCCCGCACGCGACGTGGACAGCGGGCCACGCGGAGCCCTCGCGGGTGTGACGCTCCACGACCGCCTTTGTGAAGCTCGTGGACCAAGGGCCCAACTTGCACCTGCACCAGCCCGGGCGGAAGTCCGAGCCCAGGACCGCCCACACACTCGGACTGGACCCGAGCCAGGTCCCAGACACCCAGTGACTTGCACCCCCCAAACATGCACCCACGCCCCTTGTACTGAAGATGCTGGCCAGAGGTGGGTGGGGAGGGGCCCGGCTCCCAGGGCAGGGCCTCCGAGGACAACAGTGGGTTCCGGTGGCCAGGGCTGGGTGGGGCAGTGACGGGCAGGGCTCCCATGGGCTCCCCTCCAGGCCTTCATCACACTGGGGCTCAGGCGGGGAGAGGTGGCGGGGCGGCAGGGGGGGGGGGGGGTCGGCTTGGGTCTCCACATTGGGCCCAGCACCCCGGATGCCCTCAGTTCCATCTCCCTCAGCCAGAGCTGTCCCAGCGTCCCCCAAAAAGTCCCGCCACCCCCACTCCCATCTACCAAACCCTGTGCCATCACTCCAGGTGAGCAGGTGAATCTGAGATGAAACCGGAAGACCCAACCCAGCACCAGGGTCAGTTGGGGTGTGGACACAGGTGGGGACTTCCCCCGGGATCCTGTCCCCCAAGTCCAGCCCCTTCCTGCAGCAGGTGGGGCTCCCGCAGAGCACATGGGGAGGCAGCCAGACCTGTCCCCACGGGCCGGCCAGCAGTGACGTACCTGGGCTTGCACGGGAGTCAGGAGGTGTGCAGTGGCCCTGAGGCCGGGCCGGGCGGGCGCGGGGTCAGCAGGGCCAAGGCAGGCGGGCGGGAGCTCTGCGGAGGCAAGACGGGCAGGGTGAGGCTGCACCTCGAGGGGGTGGGCAGGGCCTGGGCAGTGAGAGCTCCTCAGAGGCCCCGGCCCCTCCTGGCTCTACCAAGGCTCAGCACCAAGGACCTGGCCAGGAAGCGGCAGCCCCGCCTCAGAGGTGGAGGCCTGGGGCGGAGGGACAGACAGGCGATTGACTGCGTGGCCCCCTGAGCCCAGCAGTGGCCGCAGGGCCTGGCCGCCCACAGCCCAGCAGGGCAGCCAGCTCGGGGCGGAGGGCCGGCGGCAGCTCTGAGGCGGCTTTGAGGAGCCGGGAGGCCCAGCCAACACAAACAGGCCTGCTTCAGCCCCGCGGCCCGGCGCCCACCCAGCCCCCAAGTGGGGGAGGGGCACGCAGACACCAGGCTGGCACCCCCTCCGCACGCAGGACCCAGGCGGGCTGTCTCCCTGACCCAAACCAGGGCCTCGGGGGCTGGGAGACACCTGCTCCAAGGAGGGGTCCCTCCGGAAGGGGCCACCAAGGGCCCCGTTCTCCTCCTGGGCCCCCCAGGCCAACCCGAGCTCAGGGCCTGCCCCGAGGCTCCTCCTCCTCCCCCCCTCCGGTGTTCCTCAGCTGGAGGCCACGTGGCGCCAGAGGTGGAGGGGGACACAATTAGGACCCTGGGGGAGGGGTGCCTGCCCACCTACCAAGGCCCTGGGAGCACCGGGCCTCAGATGCCCGGTGTATGCCCACCCCACCTCCGTGAAGGCCTGCGCCCCCGGGCCCCGTAGGGAGCCCACATCAGGCAAGGCACCGGGCGGGGCGGGCAGACAGGGACGTTCTCAAAGGCCGTGCGCCCAGGGGTGCCCAGTAGGTCATGAGGTTAGGGCCACCCAGGCTCCAGCACCCCTGCCACACCACACGCACGACGCCCCAGCCCCGGGGCTAGTGTGGGTGCAGAGGTGGGCGCCCCGCTGACTCTGGGGAGGAGCCCACGCCTGAGTGTTCAGGGGCCCCGCCCGCCCCACCCCGCGCATCCAGGGTGAGCACACAGCTAGCCACAGCACCGGAGCCACTGGCCAAGCCCGGGCCCACGTCCCCACAGCCACGCTCAGACCCGCCAGCCCCACAGCTCTGGTTCCCCAAGGGGAAACTGAGGCTGTGACCCAGGGCCAGTGGGCGGGGCCTGTTTCCAGGACAACACGCAAGGCCAGAGTCCCAGCAGCGAAAACTTCAATCTTGGATTTCCCCTCATCCCCTGCCTGCCCTCAAGTGACCCTTGCTGGCAGGAAGCACAGCTCCTGAGTTCCAAACCATGTGAGCACAGCTCCCCCCTCACGCCCCCCATTACTGGGACAGGACACCCTGCGCCCACCCTCTGGTCCTCCCCAGAAGCCCGGGCCATATCTGTGCTGACACTCCGCAGAGGGGGTCAGCAAGGGCCCCCACGAACCCTGCAGGCGGGCAGAGTCCCCCCCACCCTCACCAGTGCCCGGGCCCCCATGGCTCCCTCCTGCCCCTGGCCACCCTGAAGAGAGCCTGGCTCTCTCCTCAACGTGCTCCCCAGTACACGCTCACCCGCAAACACACACACACACACAGCCACTCAGGGCCAGGGGACGGGGCGGGGGGGGGGGGGGGCAGGGCTGACCTCTGAGGCTCCCCCGGGCTCCTGTGGTCCAGCCTGGGCAGAGCTGAGCTGGGAGGACTGAGAACCCAAGTGCCCCCAGGGGCCTCGGCGCCCCCGCGCTGGGGCAGTGCGCACGGGCTGGGACGGGCAGCCGCTCTGCTCCCCATGGCCTCTCCTGGGAAATCAGGGAGCTGGAGGGAGGAAGTTCGGGAAGAGGATGCTGCCACCGCCCCCAAATCTACATCCGGCTCTCAGAATTCCAGGAATGTCAACTTGGCTCGGTGCGGATCAGGGCGGAGACTCGCTCCCCTCACTCCCAGTAAACAAAGGCTCCCTCCGCGGAGCACTGGTGGGCAGGCCTGGCCCCTCCTCCAGGAGGCCTTCGGCCCCCACCCCCTCCCCATGGTCCACCCGCGGACACCCCCAGGCCCTCCTGGGCTCCCTCTCACCTCCACCACTTCTGGCAGCCTCTGCGGCTGAGCCTGGGTCTGACCCCAGGCCACTGTGACTCAGGGCCCCCCCGAGCCTGCCCATCTGGCCAGGGACAGGATGTACGTCCAGTCAGTGGGAGGGGGGTTGAGGGGTGTCAGGGAAGGGAAGTTGCTTTGGCTCGTGGCTCTGCACGTGGCAGGATGGGGGATGGCAAATGCCATTGGGGAAGCGGTCCAGGGTCCAGGCAAAGGTGGAGGCACAAACTCCAGGCGGGCAGCAGCTCTGGCCAGCTCTACCCCGGACCCAGAGGACCCTCAATCTCCCTGCCCCCCCAACTAAGGTCTGAGAGGACAATTAGCTGACACCTGGGACCCAACAGAGTCCCAGATGTCTGTCCCAGGCCAGCGAGCCTGCTCACACCCTAAGCCACAGGTGCCACCTGGCAACACAACCAGCCCCGCAGCCCAATGCTCGCCTCCCGCAGGGAGCCTTCCCTGCACAAAGCCTACGCCCAGCCCCAGCCCAGGATCCGGGGGCTCACCCCACCCCATTTCCACACACACATTCTCCTTCCTGTAAACCCTCCAGGCTCCTGCCCCATCACCTCTGGCTCCACCACCTACCCTGGCCCTAGCCCAAACCTGCCTCCTGGAGCTACCCTGCAGGTAAAACCTCCAGGCCCTGCCCGGGGTTCCCTTTGCCAGGATCCGTCCTTGTTCACACACTCAGGCTCACCCCTAGTGAAACCCCGTGTTCTTCAAGGTTCAACTCAAAAGGCGCCTCTTCCGCGACGCCCTCCCTGACCATCCTCTCCGCCCCGCTCCTGTCCTCACAAGCGAGGTCCGACGCCCTGAGATCGCGGGACCCAGCACAGCCTGCCCTGGGGCGGGTGCAGACCCATCCGGCCCCTCTCCCGCAGCCCCTTCCCCGGGAAGAAGGGAGGAGGGACGCGGGCGAAGCGATGGACGCGGCGCAGGCGGGGAGGAGCCGCCGGCCGAGCGCGCCACGGACCGATCGCCCCCCCGCCGTCGGCTATTGGTAACTACCTGGCCGGGGCCGGTATCGAGCGGGCGAGCGGGCCGGGCGGCACCCCGAGGAGACCCCAGAACTCAGCCACAGAGACCCCCGGGCCTCGGGCAGGGGCTCCGGGCAGGGGACCCCTTTCGGGGCCGGGCCAGGAGGGGCGGCGGGAAGACCCGCCCGCGGCCGCGCCCAGACCCTCCGCCCCCGCCGCGGGGTCGCCCCGCCACTTGTTGCTGCGGCTCGGCTCGGGGCTAAGCGCTCGGGCTCGGAGTCCACGCCGGTTCTCTCGGGCCCGGGCCCGGGTCTGGGCCCGGCTCCGGCGCCGCGAGCGGCGGGACTCCGGCCGCATCCCCGCGGGCGGACGCTGTACCTGCGCGCGCCGTCCGCCCGCCGCGCCGCTCTCAGCCGTGCGAACACGAGAAACGCGAACCGCGCCGCCGAGCCCTTGCGGCCGCGCTCGGACGCCGTAGGCCGGGACGTACCAAAGCCGCCGGCGGGGGGCGCCCCCCGCTCCCGCCGTGGCCGCGGGCCCCCTGGGGCCGCCCCGCGCGCGCGTGAAGCAAGCTCGCCGCGTCGGGAAGGGGAGGCCCACGGCGCCGGGGCCCGCGGGGCAGGAGGGGGCGGGGCCGCCACTCCCGCACATGGATGCGCCCGGGGGGCGGGGACTGAGGCCCTAAAGCCGCCGGCAGCCGAGCGCCGCCGCTGCCCCGCTGTCGCCATGATCATCCCCGTGCGCTGCTTCACGTGCGGCAAGATCGTCGGCAACAAGTGGGAGGCCTACCTGGGGCTGCTGCAGGCCGAGTACACCGAGGGGTGAGGCGCCGGGTGGGCGGTGGGAGTGTGCCCTGCGGGCCGGGGCGGACGTGGGGCCGGGAGCAGGGGTTGGGGCTGGGGCTGGGGTCGGGCCTGGGGCGGATGTGGGGCTGGGGCCGGGGTCGGGAGCAGGGGTTGGGGCCGGGGCGGACGTGGGGCCGGGAGCAGGGATTGGGGCCGGGGCCGAGCCTGGGGCGGACGTGGGGCCGGGTCGGGAGCAGGGGTTGGGGCGGACGTGGGGCTGGGGGCCGGGACCTGGGCGGACGTGGGGCCGGGGGCCGGGGCCGGGTCGGGAGCAGGGGTTGGGGCGGACGTGGGGCTGGGAGCAGGGGTTGGGGCTGGGGCTGGGGCCGGGCCTGGGGCGGACGTGGGGCCGGGTCGGGAGCAGGGGTTGGGGCGGACGTGGGGCTGGGGGCCGGGACCTGGGCGGACGTGGGGCCGGGGCCGGGCCTGGGGCGGACGTGGGGCCGGGGGCCGGGACCTGGGCGGACGTGGGGCCGGGAGCAGGGGTTGGGGCGGACGTGGGGCTGGGGGCCGGGGCCGGGGCCGGGCCTGGGGCGGACGTGGGGCCGGGGGCCGGGGCCGGGTCGGGAGCAGGGGTTGGGGCGGACGTGGGGCTGGGAGCAGGGGTTGGGGCTGGGGCTGGGGCCGGGCCTGGGGCGGACGTGGGGCCGGGTCGGGAGCAGGGGTTGGGGCGGACGTGGGGCTGGGGGCCGGGACCTGGGCGGACGTGGGGCCGGGGCCGGGCCTGGGGCGGACGTGGGGCCGGGGGCCGGGACCTGGGCGGACGTGGGGCCGGGAGCAGGGGTTGGGGCGGACGTGGGGCTGGGGGCCGGGGCCGGGGCCGGGCCTGGGGCGGACGTGGGGCCGGGGGCCGGGGCCGGGTCGGGAGCAGGGGTTGGGGCGGACGTGGGGCTGGGAGCAGGGGTTGGGGCTGGGGCTGGGGCCGGGCCTGGGGCGGACGTGGGGCTGGGGGCCGGGACCTGGGCGGACGTGGGGCCGGGCCGGGAGCAGGGGTTGGGGCGGACGTGGGGCTGGGAGCAGGGGTTGGGGCTGGGGCCGGGGCCGGGCCTGGGGCGGACGTGGGGCCGGGCGGGGAGCAGGGGTTGGGGCTGGGGCGGGGGGAGGTGGGGCAGAGGCCCGGGTCTACGGGCAGGGGGCAGGCTGCGGCGGCGGCACTCACCCCGATCCCAGGTGACCTGATGGGCTCTCAGTCCCAGAGCTCAGCCCGCTCCCAGGACAGCGTTATCCCCCTCCCCCTGCAGTTTGGGGGACGGAGGGGAGTCGGGCATCAAGCCACTGGTGTTAGGGCTTCTGGTATCCTCTGACCAGCCAGGGCGCTTCTCCTCCAGGGCAGTTAAGCCCTCAGCCTCCTCCCTGTCCACCTGCTCCCTGACCCCCTCCCTGCTGTGGGGCCACCCCTGGCCCTGGAGGCCCCCCTGTCCTCTAGGGGCGGGACAGCTTCCTGAGACGGGCTGTCTGTCATCGCGAGGCTCTGCAGCGCCTGTTTCCTGTGCTCGCCCCGCAGCGCAGTCACCCCCGTGCCTGCTGCCTCTGTTCCCCACTAGCCGCACCTTCGTCCGCTTTGGGGTCGGCTAGGTCCTGACCACATTTGGGGGCCTGGCGTGTGCCAGCGTGCCACAGGCTGTCAGAGCAGGTGTGAGAAGAACAGGGGAGCCAGGGATGGGCAAGTGTTTGCACTAGACCCCGAGGAGGCTGCTAGGGTGCCCACGACCCCTCCCTGCGAGCCGAGCCCGGGCAAGGACCTGCGGCCTGGGCTCCCCTCCCCATCCCTGCACATTGGGGCCAACGGTGGGAGAATTTTCTGGAGGCCTCGAGGGTGAATGGTCTGGGTCCCAGGGAAATTGGGGGCTCTTATTGGCTTGGGAAATGGGCGAGGCGGCTCCCTAGAGAGGAGAGACCTTTCTCTCGCCGTGGCGGGAGCAGAGCTGAGGGGAGACCCCACCGCGGCCGCGGGAGGCTGGCGTGAACCGACCGCAGCCTGCTCTCCTCCCGCAGGGATGCCCTGGACGCGCTGGGCCTGAAGCGCTACTGCTGCCGCCGCATGCTGCTGGCCCACGTGGACCTCATCGAGAAGCTGCTCAACTATGCGCCCCTGGAGAAGTGACCGTGCAGCCCCAGTGGGACCGCGGCAGCGCCTGGCCGGAGACCCTCGCGCTGCGGTGTGGGTAGCCGGGAGCGGTGCCTGCCCACAGCTGTGGGGACGTTTGTCTCCTGCTCTGGAGGGAACCATCCAATAAAGGTCTTTGCAGAACCGCGTGGAGGTCCTAACCGCCAGTCTGGCTCTGTGTTCTGCCTCAGGCCAAGGCCTCGTGGGGGTGAATGTTGGCCCTCACTGCCTGGGAGGAGGGAGAGCCATCCCCATGGCAGCTCGCAGCCTGGGGAGTCTCCCTCAGGAAGGGGGTGCTCTCACAGCCCCAGAGACACGAGCAGCAAGAGCGCGGGCACTGGCACCCCCACCCCGTGTTGTGGGTGCTGGTCAGGCCGAGCGCAGAGCTCCCTGCACCCTCTCCCAGGATTTAGGAACCACGTTTTCTGGGCCCTGAATAGAGTGCTGCTGAGGTCCTGCTGCCAGAGCTTCCAGGCTGCACCCAAGCGCGTAGCCCCCCTCCCCCCCCCACCCCCGCCCAAGTTCCTGCCGAGGGGAGGCAGCACCTGGCGCCTGGGCCAGCCCTGAGGCCCCGCAGGTCATGGGGCCCTGATGAGGCTCTGCAGGTGGTCGGGCTGCCGGGCCTGGGCGCTGGCCTTTGGTCCTGTGGGCCAGCCAGCAGAGTGTCACCCTGGGGAGGGGCGGGGGGGCCAGCAGGGCGTCACCCTGGGGAGGGGCGGGGGCCCTGATGCCCTGCGGCCAGCAGGACACAGAAGCCCACTTCAGAGCAAGGGAGGCAGCCTCCGTCCCGTGGCCCAGACCTCTGAGGTGGGGTCTGTGGGGTGGACAGCCCATGCCTTGGGGGCAGGAGCTGGGCGGAGGGTGAGTGGCCAAGCCCTGGCTCCCATTAACAGCACATCCTGCCAGACCCCAGGCCTCGCTCCTCTCCAGCCGGGTCCCAGCCGCCATCTTCCCAGGTGAGGCCCTGCTGGGCCTGTGCCCGCTGTGCCTGCCGTTGGTTCCCTTGAGTCCTGTCAGACTCGGCGCACACCTGGCTGCCCTGGCCCCGGGTCTGCCCCCCGGCCCCCTGCCCGCCTTGTGGCCGTGGGTGGGTGGCTCCGTCCTCCCTGCGAGATGTGAGGGCTCAGGACCAGACCCATCTCGTAACGGAAGCACCTGAGTATCCACAAACGTTTATTGAGCACCTGCTGTGTGGCAGGGCAGGTCTAGTCATACAGCAGTGAGTACAAGCCCCCCCAAGCCCCTGCCCCGGGGTAGGGGAGACGACAGTGAACATCGCGGCCTTTTGGTGATGGGAGCAGCAGGACAGCGGGCTCAGCAGAGGCACAGGACCCGGGGGCGGCACTGGGACGGGTGGCCAGCACACGGAGTCCTCACTTGCAGCCAATCTGCACCGCCTGCACCTACCCCCAGCATCACCCCTCCCAGGCCTGCCCCGGCCACCATGTGGGGGTGTGTCCAAGGGTGGGCCAACCCAGCCCATTTCTGTCCACACCAGCCCCTCCAACTAAGCACAGGCACCAGGGAAGTGGCCTGGCGGGGGTGGGGGGGCGGTTATGACAGAACCCAGGCCCCCCACATAAGCAGAAATGCTGGGTCCCCCCAACTGCAGGAGGGGTCCCTGCCTCAGGATTGGTATGCAGCAAAAGGCACTTGAAGCTCTCTCTAGGGGTGGGGGTCCCCAGAGGTCCCGGTGATGGCACGTTGGTGGGGGCACGGGCAGAGGGAGGGGGAGGCGCCCGGGGACCCGGCTCCCTGGCCGGCAGTAGCGCTCAGTAGTCACGGGGGAGATGCTCGCACGTGCCCGGCGGGCCGGCCGCGGGCGGGGTCAGTAGTGCTCCAGCTTCAGGCTCTTGTACAGGCAGCAGGTGAAGATCATGCCAAACACCTGTGGTGAGGAGCTGGCATGAGGGCCCCGGCCGCCCGCCCGCCACCTAGTGCCCCCGCCCGCGCCCCGCGCCCCCAGGCCGCACCTGCACACAGGCGATGCCGATGCCCACGGCCCCGATGACCCGCAGGTGCTCCTGGATGAAGGTCTCCAGCTTGGTGATGCAGCCGCCCTGCGGGCGCAGGTGGGGGTGGGCGCTGAAGGCAGGCAGGTCCCCACACCCAGCGCCCCTCCCCCGGGGCCCAGGTCCCCCACCTACCTCCACCTTGTAGATGTTGGAGGCGTGGTCCCGCTGGCCGCAGTGGGCCACCACGGTCTTGCAGCAGCTGTCAGGGACCAGGCGGCCGCCCGCCTCCCCAGAGCGGATCCACTCGCTGTCCCGCCAGTCCTGGGAGTTGTTGCTGCCACAGCAGTGGAACTGCAGGGAGAACGCGGCAGCTGAGTGCCCACCCCACCCGCCCTGCGGGCTCCCTCGAGGTCCCAGAAAGGCCCCCCTGAGCCACCCGCCAACCTCCTGCTGCAGTTTGTCCACGGCACTGGTCACGCCCTCGTGGCCCGGCTGGTGGTACCGCTTGGTCATGGTGTCCTTCAGGTTCTCCTTGAGCTCCACGTTCAGCTGGGGGCAAGGTGGTGATCACGTCAGCCATTGTCTAAGGCCCTCGGGGCGGGGCAGACGCGGGAGACGTGTGTGGAGGACTGGGGGGGGGGGGGGGCGGGTGGAGAGGGCCAGGCTCAGGTGCTGCTGAGGTAGGGGTCAGGTGGGCTGGGAGAGTCCCCCAGGTGAGCCTGGGGAGCGGTGGGGGCAGCGAGGGAGCTCCAGATCCTAGGAACACCTGCTTTCCCCATGAGCCCCTACAGTGCACCCTACCCCCTGCGACCCAGCCCTCACTCCAGGGCCTGATGGCACAATGGTCCGCTCTGGAGCTCGGGGGGTCTGTGTGTGCGTGTGCGTGTGCGTGTGTGTGCGTGTGTGTGCGTGTGCACCCCCGTGCGGCCTGTCCGGCGCCTCACCTGCTGGTAGTAGACGTAGGCCAGGATGCCGGCCACAATCTCCAGCAGGAAGATGATGAGCAGCAGGATGAAGTACTGGGCAGGGAAGGGCACAGTGAGCAGGGACACAGACACCCCCATCCACGAGAATTCCTGGTGACGGCTCCACAGAGTGGCCCCCCTCAGCTCCCAAGTGGTCACAGAGTGAGGGCTCCAGATAGCAGGCGAGGGCTTCCCTCCCCGGAGGGCCGGGCAGGTGGGAGGACACCCCCGGGGAGCACAGCAGAGGCGATCCTGCAGTGTCACACTCGCCCCCCCTCAGTCCCTTCTTCCCCAGTCAGGGCCCCAGAGCCAGCCCCAGCCAGCCAGCGGGGGAGGCCCCCCCCAGACCCCCCACCCCCAGTGCCAGCGGTGTCCTGCTGACCGGGCGCAGCAGATTCCGCCGCTCCTTGAAGGTGGCACAGCAGCCCAGGAGACCGGTCACCATGACAACAACGCCAGCCACCACCAGGATGTAGGCTGTGGCCAGGTAGGTGTTGGAGGCCAGCAGGCTGATGTAGTCACTCTTCAGGGCCAGCGTCCAGACGCCCACGGCCATGACGGCCAGACCGGCCAGCTGTGGGCACAACGGTCAGTCACCGCGTGAGCCCAAACCGGCCCCTCCAACTAAGCCCAGGCAGCAGGGATCCCCGAGGTGCCATCGCCTCCCCCAGGGCCAGGGGAGGCCGTGCCGGCGCCTCACCCAGAAGCAGCAGTTGAAGGTAAAGAGCAGGTACTTGAGGCAGACGGTGCCGCACGTGGCCTTCTTCTCGTTGAACTCGCCCATCCTGGTGCTGGGAGGCGGGGGTGGGGGTCAGAGCCCTCACCACCGGGACTGACCGGGAGGACAGCCAGACACCAGAGGGGCAGAGGGAGGGATGCCGAGGCCCAAGCAGCCACTGGCCCAGGGCACTTCGTCGGGGGGCAGAGCAGGGCCCCCCTCCATGACAGCCAGGCCGATGCCTGCTGCCCACAGCCCTAGGAGGCGGGAGGGCCTGGCTCCCCTGACCAGACCCCCGGGCACTGCGGGCGCAGAGGACCCCAACCACCACCGGCTGACACCCCCACTGGCAGCCGGGTAGGAGGCCCCAGCAGGCACCTTGTGGTGAGCTCATGCAGGCCCCGCCCACCCCCCACCCCAGCATTCCCCAGGCCCCACGTCACAGGCTGGCGGGAACCTACCTACCGCTGCGAGAGGGGTGGAGGCCCCTCAGAGACAGACTGGCCTACCCCTTACTCGCCATGTGGCCTCAGGAAAGCCCCTCAGGCTTCTGTTAAAGGCCAGACCTTCCTTTCTTCCTCCAGAAAGAGTGGGCGCTGTGGCCCTGGCCAGTTTGCCCAGTGGTTAGACCGTCAGCCCATGGAGCAAAGGGTCTCGGGTTTGATTCCCAGCCAAGGACACGCACCTCTGCTGTGGGTTCCCCAGCCGCCGTCGGAGCATGTGCCGGAGGCAACCAATCGAGGTGTTTGTCTCACATCGATGCTTCTCTCTCTCTCTCTCTCTCTCCCCCTCCTCCCTCCCTTCCACTCTCTAGAAATCATTGGGGAAATGTCCTCGGGTGAGGATTTAAAAGAAGAAAAAAGGAGCGGGCACTGTGGAGGGTCCAGGCAGGCAGAGCTGGCAGACACCGCCTCCCCCGGGTTTCCTCGTTGCTGGAAAGGGGACAGGCAGCTAACGCCTGTGAGAAGCGCAGCTACAGGCTGTCCTGCTCGGAGGCTCCCCAGCCAGGAGCAGCAAGCCGGCCCTGCTGCGAGGTGACTACACGGGACGGGACGGGACGGCAGGGAGGGCGGTGGGACGGACGGCGGTGCCTGGGGCCACCTTTCCAGACAGCAACACCCACAGCTCGCCTCACCCGCCCCGCCCAGCACTCACCTGGCTGGCAGGAGTGGCTGCTCCGGAAGGCAGGTGGACAGTCCCCAGGAGGTCCCACTAGAAGGGCAGCGACAGATCAGAGGTCTGGCCCGCTCCGCGGGGCTGGCTGCCCCAGGCGGTGGCGTCCAGAGGAGGCATAAGTCACTGCCAGCAGCAGCCGGGGGAGCGGCCAGTATTTCGGTCTGAGCCAGGGAGGGGCAGGGCAGAGGACATTTCTGGACAGACCGATCCTCCTAGGAACCCCGCGCCTCCTCCCTGCACCCCACCCCCGGCCTTGGCGCCAGACCTGCCCGGCCCTTCCCCCACGGAGCAGCCGTGCCGCAGCCTGCGGAGCCCCACGCGCGGCACACGGCCCCTGGGCCTGCTCGGAGGTCCCGGGCCTCCGGACACAGACCCAGCCCCCGCGGCCGCACACGGGCCACCCGTGGGGAGGGGCCCCCCTTTCCGGGAGAGTCTAGCGGATGTGAATCCCCAGGGAAAGGGCGGCCAGAAATAGTTCCTGCGGCCGGGAACAGAGCCGCCCCACCCCGGTCCCTGCACCCCAGCTGGGCCCTCGGAGGCCCGCGCAACGAGGAGGGGGACCCGGGATGGCTCCAGCCTGGCCCTGGGAGGAATCCCGCGTCACCGCGATGAGGTCACCGCCGCCGCCGCCCGCCCACCCACTTGCACCGGGTGGTGGGCGGGCCTGCGGGCGGAGGAAAGGGGACCGGCGACCAGGAACAATGAGTGGGATGCTCAGGTGGGGCCCCTGGCCCGAAGGGACCGTCTGAAGGCCGGTCGGAATGCGCGGGAGGCGTCCCGCCCTCGCCCTGCGCCCCGCTCCGCCCGCACAGCCTCCTGGTGCCCGACTCCCCTCCGGAAAGGGCCTCCCGAGGCTGCGGCCGGGCCTCCGAGCCCGCGCCACGCAGGACTTGGGACTCTCGGCCCCTCCCGGCCCGCCCGGCCCGGCCAGGTGGCGCACTCACCGGACGCGTCCGAGTCGGGCGGGGATAGAGGCTGAGAGCGCTGGGAATGCACGGCCCGCTGGCGGCCTGCGAGGGAGGTGCACCGGTCGCCTACGGCCCCGCCCCGGCCCTCAGGCCCCGCCCATGTCGACAAACCCCGCCCCGGCCCTCAGGCCCCGCCCATGGCCAACAAACCCCGCCCCAGCCCGCAGGCCCCGCCCACGGCCAACAACCCCGCCCCAGCCCGCAGGCCCCGCCCACGGCCAACAACCCCGCCTACGGCCCACAGGTCTGAACGCACGCTCTGCGCGGGCGGGCGGACGGGATACCAGCCGGTGCAGGCGCCTAGAGAGGGTCTCTAACGGGGCTGTGCAGGCCGGGCGAGCTGCAGCCCAGGGGCCTCCACAGCCTGGCAGGGCCCAGACCCTCAGGAGACTGAGCTGGGGCGGGGAGGAGGGGGAGGCAGCCAGGCCAGCCAAGGCCCGGACTCTGTCCAAGACCCTGTTGTCCTCCAGGCCCAATTCTGCTTTCTCTCCTCCCAATCCAGGTTCCACCCAGAGGCTACAGGGGTCAGCGGGACGGATGGCCTGGCGTTCGGAGGCCTAGGGTCCCTGTGAGACACTCCAGTCTGGAGGGCGTCTGGCCTGGCAGTGGTGGGAGGGCTTGAAAAAGTCTTGCGGACCCACTAGACTGGGAGACTGAGTTGGGGGGGGGGGGTGTAAGGAGGGAAGACCCCCAGCCCAGCCGGGTCTGAGTCCCCACAATCACGGGGCAGCTCTCCAGGGACAGCGGGCAGCACTCCCCCACCTGCCCTGGGCTCAGCGGGCAGCTCCCAGCTCCCCAGGCAGGACCTTGGGCATGGCAGATGGCACCAGGCCTGCCCCAGGAGGCTCCACGCAGGACGGGCCCGGCGCCGGTGGTTTACCCAGAGCTGCGTGAGGGTGGCGTGGCAGAGATGGCCACCTGAGTGTGGACTGGGAGGAAACCCCACCAGTGCGCCCTGCGGAGCCTGTGGGCCTTGGTCCCCGTGTCCCTATGGAGAGGCCTGTGGGACTTCAGGCTCTGATGGTGTGAGGGCTTGGGGTCTGACAAGAGAGGCAGGGACGCCCCAGACACAAACAAGGACCCCCAGCCCCAGCTCAGCTCGGAGGGTGGTGGGCCTGTGCATTGGACCCGGACACGCGATGCCCGTGGCTCCCCACACTCAGGAGGTCCAGAAGGCCGCAGTGTGGTTGGTAGAGTTTATTTGGAGGAGGGGTTTTCTGCTGGACAGAGATGGGTTTGATGGGGGATGGGGACAGGATGAGGACCAGCAGGGGGGCACAGGGGAGCCTGGTCCCCCTCCCCCCATTAGTTCCTTTATGTCTGCAGGCAGGCAGGCCAGGCAGTCCACTGGGTAGAGCCCACGTCCTGGACGAGCAGCCCCGGCCATGGTGAGTCACTTTCAAAGGGCAGTTTCTTCAGGAACGCCCAGTGAGTCACCGGCTGGCTGGTCACCGGGCACCGTGGACTGAGCCACATCTGGGGGGTCCAGCCCAGTTGCTGCAGCAGCAGCAGCAACAGCAGCAGGTGGGCCCCGGCAGGCAGGCCGAGGCCAGAGCCCTCCTGGGGCCGCTGCCCAGCTGCTTGGTCTCACAGGCGTCCCTCTCGTCTCGTAGCCGCGTGTTCAGCTCCCTGGGGAAGGGAGTCCAGGGGCTCTGAGAGGCCTCAGGAGGCAGGATTTTAGGGCGGGGAGTGTGGGCTCGGACTCTCCCTCAGACCAGGCAGGGGCTGCAGCATGAGGGAGAGAGGGAGGGCAGATACCAGGAAGCCTTCCTTGCCGCAGCCGGGCAGTGGGCAGGGGTGTTGGGGAGCTGCACGGAGCCCCTTCCCTCCACGGCTGAGCCAGACCGAACCTGAGGAGCGCCAGCTGCCGCCCGAGGCTGAGCTTCTCCTTCTGCATGTTCCTCGAGACAGCGACCACGTCCCTGCGGGCGGGGGGCGGTGACCGGGGTGGAGGGAGACTCCTGGGGCGCTCCACGACCCCCCTAGGGGACCCCGACCCACGGAGACCCTGGCGGAGAGGCCCAGGCTTGGGATGCGGACGGAAGCGGCCCAGACCTGAGCCCCAAGCGCGACCCCCCGCCGCCCCCGCTTCGACGCGCCCGTGGGCCCCACCCCCTGTTCGGGACACGCCCCTGAAGGCCACCCCAGCCCCTGGCACCGTAAGGTCTGCTCCTGGCGGCCCAGCACTTCGCCCTCCAGCCGGCGGAGCTGCTCCTGCGCCGCCTCCAGCTGCGCCCGCAGCGCCTCGTTGGCCAGCCACAGCTGCGCGTTCTGCGCCTGCGCCTCCAGCTGCTCCGCGGCCCGGGTCTGCAGCTGCTGTTCCAACTGGGGGGGCGGGGGGGCGGGGTCGAGACTAGAGAGGAACCCCCTCTGCCCTGGGAGGCCGGTGTGCCTCTGGCTCCCAACGATTCCGAGGTGGGGACACTAAGGCACAGGGGACCTCTGGGGGGCATGGTGACGGTGGGATGGGGGCAGGGCCGGGCGGTCCGCCCCCTTCCCCGGGGCGTGGGCCGGTGGCCGCTCACCTCCCGCTGCCGCAGGCCCGCGCGTTCCAGCTCCTGCTCGCGGCTCTGCAGCTCCAGCTCCAGGCGGCCTCTCCGCTCCTCCCGGGGAAGGTCCTGGGACGCGCCGGGGGCACCTGAGCCTCCGCGGACCGCGAAGGGGCAGGGGCCGGGGGTGGGACCCGCTCCGAGGAGGCGGGGCCAGGGAGGCGCGCGCGTCTGGGATTGGGCGGGGCGGTAGCGGGCGGGGCCGCGGGCCCACCTGGCTCCTCAGGCGCTGGCGCTGCAGTCGGAGCTGCTGCTCGGTCTCCTCGTACAGACAGCGCACCTCCCTCTCGTGCTCGCTCTCCCGCCTGGGGTTGGGGGTGGGGGTGGGGGTGGGGGTGGGGGTGGGGGTGGGGGCGGGTGGGGGACGGGGTGAGACAGCTGCATGGAGCCTGCCCGTACCGCAGCCCCAGCCCCGCCCCGCGCCCAGCCCTCACCGCCGCAGCGCCAGCTCCAGGCCGGCTCGCTCTCGGGCCGCCTCCTCCAGGCAGGCCGACGCACGCATCAGCACGTCCTCCAAGTATCCCAGCAGCTCGGGTCGCTCGCGCTGCAGCCGGGTCCAGAGCAGCCGCACCGCCCGCTGCCTGGAAGAGCGGGCGGGGGCTGAAGCCAAAGTGGGGGCTCCGCGCCCGCCCCCGAGATGACCTCCGCGGCCCCGGACCAGCCAGGCGCATTGGCCGCCTTCAGGGCCTCCCTCCTGTGGGTGATTTCGCCCCTGCCAGGGGTCTGCGTGTGCGCCGCTGGCTGGGCAGCGAGGGGTCATGTGTAGGCGGGGCTGTGCCCGGGTGTAGGGGCCCGAGGCCCTGTGCCCCGCGCCGCCCCACAGCAGCCCTGACCGCTGCCTCCTAAAATGCAAATTCTGCGGGAAATCACACCCGCCCGCCCAGGTGGTGGCAGCTGAGCGGGAACCGCAGGGCCAGACCCGCCTGGGGACCATGCCCAGAGCAGGCAGCAGGCAGACCAGGGAGCTGGGGCAGGACCAGCGCAGACTCACTCGCTCAGGACCCGGGCCACCCCCAGCTGCTCCAGCGCCGAGAGGAACCTCTCCTCCTCCTCCTCCTCCTCCAGGGAGCCCCCGGGACCTGGCCCCTCAGACCAGCCCGACTCAAAGGTTTCCTCAGCAGCCCCAGAGGGCTGTGTGCCCGGGGCCGACTCTGCCCCCACAAACTTCCCTGTGGGCATGGGAAAGAGATCACCGGACTGTGGGTTACCTCCCGGGCTCAGCCGCCCCCGCCCCCCCCCCACACACACACACATCCTGCCCTTCCCATGAGCCCAGTTTCCTGTTTTCCTTCCTTATTCCGGGTGGGTTCTCAGCCTGGGAGCGGGAGGGGACTGCACCAGGCCGGAATGGACAGCTGGCTCCCAGCCGACCTGGGTTCGGCTCAGCAGCACGGGGGGGGGGGGGGGGGGGGGGGCGCAGGAGGGACGGCGGCACCCGGGCCTCAGCGCGGGGGCTTTCTGTGGGGCCTCCCCGCGCGGCCCCCACGTGCACCAGGGGAGGGTCCCTGGGTGGGGGTCAGGGTGGGGGTCAGGGGACGGCTCACCCAGGCCGAGGCAGAACTCCCGGGCGGTGAGGAAACCCGTGCCGGCCTGGTCCAGGCTTTCGAACACAGCCTCGAGCTGCTCGGGCGTGAGGAGCAGGTCGCTGTGCAGGCCCTGCGGACAGAACGGGGCTGAGCGGCCAAGGCCAGCGCGCTGGGCAGCCCCTGGGGCCGGGGACTCACCTGCAGGTCGTGGCGGGTGATGAAGCCCTTGGCCTCCTTGTCGCACAGCAGGAACAGCTCCTGGGCCTGCGCCAGCACGGCTGCCCAGGGCCCCGCGGAGCCTCCCCCCTGCTCCCCCTCCTCCTCCTCCGGGGGCTCCCCAGGGCTGGCCATGAGAGCGGGGTCTCGACTGTGGGGTGCTGTAAAGACAAGGAGGAGTCAGGGGCTGAGCAGAGCTCATAAGAAAGGGGGGGCGGGCAGAGAGGGTAAAGGCCCAGGGTGGCTGGGGGCTAAGCTGGGCCATTGGGACACAGGGTTGGGCAGAGGAAGGTGGGAGAAGGCCTGGCCTAGGCCCAGGGAAGAGGCAGCTGGGAGGGTCTGGCCCGCTAGAGGGAGACGCTGTGGGCTCGGGTGTCACGGGCCGGGTGGTGCAGGCTCTGGGCCTGTGAGGACTGTGAGGGAGCTAGAGCCGCGGGCCCAGGAGGGGGCCCGGGAGAGGGCTGGCTGGGAGAGGGGCAGTCTCGGGGGGAGGTGGGGAGTCCATGGAAGGCCTTGTGCTGGCAGCTGAGGGCACAGGCTGGGGTGAGGGAGTGGCCATCGGAGGAGCTGACGGGTCCTGGCGTTGGGGACCGGAGCCGGGCGGAGGGGCTGACCAGGAGGAGCACTCAGCCAGTCCCGCCTGCTGCTCAGCCCGACCTGGGCCCGCCCGCCCTCCACCAGCTGGCAGGTGGCTCGCCCCGCCCACCGCGGCCCGGGCTCCCTGGGCGCGGGTGCAGGTGCAGGGCCCGGCCGGACAGGGTGCCCTCCAAGGCTCCGGGCAGGAATACCGAGATGCTGGGCCCTGCAGGCTCCTCGGCACGAGGCTCGCCCCTTCCAGACTCGCCCCCTCCTCGGCTCAGAACCTCCGCGGTCTCCCTCCCGCAGGGCGCCTCGCCCTTGATGCCCGAATCCATCGGAGGCCCCTGTCTTCCCGCCCCGGGCGCGGGTTTCCCGGCACCTTCCCCAGCGCGGCCAGCCCGCACCCGGTCTGACGTCCTTCCCGGGTCAGAGCGTGTCCCCCGCCCTGTTCCCGGGGGCTGAGCGGGACGCGCTGTCCGAAGGCCGGTCTGCGGGAGCGGGACCGGGCACACGGGCCAGACACCCCCACCCGCGCCACCGCCGCCCCGGCCTCCGCGGGCGCCCCGGCCGGAGGGCCATGCCGGCGGAAGCTGCGTTCCGGCCGGACGCGGGGAGCGGGAAGGAAGGGCCGCCGGGCGCCGCCCCGTGGGGGCCCCGGAGCCCTGACCGCCCCGCGCGGGGTGGGCGCGCCCTGCAGGCCCCGGAGGCGGCGGACCCGCGAGGCGCCTACCTGCGCGCTGCGCCGCCGCCGCACCTGCCACCGCCTGGCTCTCCTCCCGGAAGGCGGGCGCGGCGGGCGCGGCGGGGGACGCGGGGCGGATCGCTCCTGCCGCTCTGCAGGCTCCGAGACCCCGGCGTGGGCCGGCCCCGGGCGGGCGGGGCGCCGCCGCCGCTGTCCCCGCCTCTCGCCTCGCTCCCCACCCTCCCGCGACCGGCTCCTCCCGGCAGAGACCCCGCGGGCGGAGGGGCGAGGTGACCGGCTCCGGGGACCCTCCCTGTGCGGGCAGGTGAGCAGGGGCAGGTGCTGAGGATCCCGATTTCAGGCGCTAAAAAGTGCAGGAACCCGCGGCGGGAAATACACGACACCTCCGACCTGTCCCCGGAGGGAGGGCTTCGCTCCCATAGTTCCCACTGCGTTTCTCCCGTTTCTAACAATACACGTGACACCCTAGAAAATGACATTTAAATCCACAGAAGACGCCCGGAGGTGTGAGGGTGAGCGAGGGGTGGGCCTGCCGCTGGGCGGGCGGGCTGAGGAGCTGGCGGGCGTCTGCGGAGCCCTCCCTGCGGGGGAAGAAGGTCCCCCCTCTTCCCCGGGCTCCCCGGCCCGCTGCCCCCGCACCCACCTGGAGGCCTGGCCCCGGGCTGGAAGCCTCTGCTTCTCCAAGGCCCGGATCCTGCTGAACTAGAACAGGTTGGGCCGATAGGACGGGACCTTGAGAGAGAGGGGGGCGGCCCCTGGCACCCGGAGCGCCGGGGACCTGCCCAGCCGGCTCGCCCAGTCCTGCCGTCCCACTCCACCGTTATTGTTGGCTGGGGGCTGCCGCAGCCGCCCACACAGCCCATGCATGTTGGGGGGAGCAGGGGGGCTGAACCGCAGGACTGAGGGCTCTGGAAAGTTAGCCCAACGCCAGGCTCTGTCCCAGCACCCTCAGCCCCTGGCTCCTGGCCACCAGGGAGGCCGGCGGGGTTCCCCCCACTGCCCAGAGCCGAGGGGACTTTCAGGAAACCATGTCTCTCCCAGACCGAGGCCCGGCCCCTCCAGCTCCGATTCACCCTATCCCAGGCCGCTCCTGTGTATTGGCAGGAGACTGGGCCCCGAGGATGAGGAGGGGTTCAGGGGAGCAGGAACACGTGTGCACCTGGCCAGCAAGGCTCACACACAAAGCCCTGCGTGGAGCGGGCATGGGGACCCGCACCCCGCGCGGCCCAGCGGGCGGCCCCCCCCACGTCACCACGGAGTGGAGGTGCGACACCGCCTTTTGTAAACACGTCTTTGTTTTTATTCAGCGAGGATCTTGGTCTCAAATGTCCCATGGCCCTCGGGGAGCTGAGCCCGGGGGTCAGCCAGCAGGCCTCGGGCTAAGGGGGCACCTGTGTGTGAGGCCCACAGCGCCGTTAGGGGGGCCCGGGCCGAATGCTGGCCTCCAGCAGATGGGACCCCTGGCAGCCGGGATGGACGCTGTACCCACATGGGTCAGCTGGAGGGGTCACATACACGGAGGACGCAGGGGCTGAGCCGTGGCCTTTATTACATCTGCTTCAGCGAAAATAAATAAGTCTTCACACATCTTCAGCATTCTCCAGTGAAAACCGCGAGGGAGGAGCAGGTGCAAAGTCCGAGGGAGTAATACTGCCCGGACCACCGGCCCCCTGCCCTGCCCTAGGGCGGGCCTGGGGGTGGATGCTAAGGCACAGGTGAGGGGCCTCCGCGGCTAGGGGAAGGGTGCTGCACGCCCCGCCTCCTCAGTGCAGCAAGTGAGTGGTTTGTGGAGGAGCCGACAGCCAAGTCCCTTCTCCCAGCTGGGAGCCCCATCTCCTCTCCCCCCAGGCATGGAGGGAGGTGGGGAGGGGGGTCTCAGATGACCCCAGGGCCCCGCCTCATGGGGCAGGGAAGCTGGAGGGCCTGGCCCTCAGCACTGGGACCCCGGGGGGGGGGCTGGGAGGGGGGGAGCGAGGGCTCTCAGCAAGGGGGCGGGTGCTGCGGGGTCGCGGGGCTGGGGCAGGCGGGGCTGGGCGTGCGCATGCGCAGGGCATCGGGCGGGAAGGCCACGTTGGTGCAGAAGAGGCCGAGCAGCATCTGGCGCTGGCACTCCTCCCACTTGGCCAGCGTGTCCACCAGGGAGAGGTTGCTGCGCATCCAGCCGGGCAGCGCCTCGCAGTAGGCGGCGTACGACAGCGGGACAGAGGGCAGCGACTGGACGCGGCGCAGCTCCGCCTGCTCCGCCAGCCTGCGGGGGGGGGGGGGGGGGGGGGGCTTCAGTGGGGAGCCTTAAGGTGAGGCTGTGGCCCCGTGAGCACAGCAGCCAGGGGCTTACCCGGTTGGCAGGCGGCTGCCCAGCTTCCTCTTGGCACGCATCACCAGGTACTGGCAGATGCTGCCCGTCTGCTCCTTCATCCACCGGATGTCCTCGGGCACGTCGGGCAGCCACTCCAGCAAGCTGGGGCGGGTGGGAGGCACGGCCTCAGGGTCAGCGCCTGCCCCTTGCCCACCCCCACCTTTGGCCCTGACATCTCCATCCTCCCCGCCAGCTGCCTCTTCCCTGGGGTGACCGCCACTCAGGAGTGGGCCCACAGCTGGGCCCGGGCTCCCCTCCTGCCCGCCCCGCCCTGTACCGGATGGTGAAGGACACGGCGCTCTCCAGGGGCAGAGTGTAGGGCATCATCATGGCTGTGGCCAGACGCACGGGCAGCATGTTGGAGAGGGTGGTCAGCAGGTCTTTGGGCTCCATGCAGGCCTCCAGCAGGGCTTGGGGGGAGCAGAGGGAAGGCTGACCACCAGTGGGGAGGTGGGGCCAGCCCTGCTCTGCTCCCCCACCCTCCCCATGGCCCTCTGCCCTGAGCCCGCCCCCGACGCGCCCTCACTGAGCCGCCCCCCACACACACCCTGAGCCCGCCCCCCACGCGCCCTCACTGAGCCTGCCCCCCACACACACCCTGAGCCCGCCCCCCACGCGCCCTCACTCAGCCTGCCCCCCACACACACCCTGAGCCCGCCCCCGACGCGCCCTCACTGAGCCCGCCCCCCATGCGCCCTCACTCAGCCCGCCCCCCACTCCCTCACTGAGCCTGCCCCCCACGCGCCCTCACTGAGCCCGCCCCCCACACACCCTCACCGAGCCTGCCCCCCACACACACCCTCACCGAGCCCGCCCCACACACACCCTCACCGAGCCTGCCCCCCACACACACCCTCACTGAGCCCGCCCCCCACGCACCCTCACTGAGCCAGCCCCCCACGGGCCCTCACTGATCCTGCCCCCCACGCACCCTCACTCAGCCCGCCCCCCACGCGCCCTCACTCAGCCCGCCCCCCACGCACCCTCACTCAGCCCGCCCCCCACGCACCCTCACTCAGCCCGCCCCCCACGCACCCTCATTGAGCCGGGCGGGCAGGTGCTCCAGGATGTGGTCCTCCACCAGAGCCCTCTCCACCGCCCGCACCGCTTTCTCCTGGTCCTCCTCCTGGCGGGCAGGGGGCTGGGCAGGGGGCAGTGCCAGCAGGGGATTGGGCCTGTCCAGGAGGCCTGGGAGGGGGGACCAAACACGTGTCAGCTCAGCGGAGGGGCCATGGCGCCGCCCTCCCCCCCCCCCCCCCCGCCCCCGGGCCCCGCTCACCGTTCTTCCGCAGGAAGCGCAGGCCATCCCGGTAGCCCTGCTTGCACATCTCCCGCAGCACCTGAGGGCAGGGCAGTGGGCGCAGGCGAGTCAGACACACCAGGCCTGTCCCTGGGGTCCCTGCAAACCACCCTCCCCACCCCCAGCAAAGGGACCCGGGACTCAGGACAAGATGAGGCTGGAGAGGCTGCCCCAGTGGAGAGGCCGTGGGGCCACAGGCTCCTCCCCAGCCTCAGAAGAGGTTGTCCAGACCCCCTGCCGTCACTCAGGAGCGGCCAGAGGGCAGCCTTCTCCCCCAGGGCCAGGGCCAGGACCAGGGCCAGGTGAGGAGGCGAAAGCAGAGCGCGGGCTCACCATGGGCTCGGGCGGGAATAGGGCCTTGGAGAGGCGGTAAAGGTTGCGCAGGTTGAACTGGATGCTGGTGTTGGTCACCCGAAGCTCGTGGATGTTGGTGGAGCTGTCCTGCGGGCAGATGTCACTCTCGCCCGAGAAGGGGGACACGGTGATGGTGTTCTTGAGCTCATAGAGCGGCAGGTTGTCTGAGATGCCACCGTCCACGTAGCGCTGAGGCGGCAGGGACACAGGGTCACACGGCGAGGGGCCTGCAGAGGCGGGCTGCCCAGGGGCCCCTCCCTGTGGCTGTTTCATCTGAGCTTTCCCCCACCAGGCACCGGCCACGGCCTGCCTGGGCACTGAGAAATAGCCAGACATTGGGGGGAGTCGGGGGAGGGGGAGCTACAGGAAGTGTGTGTGGCCTCAGGCTGGCCCGGCTCTTGAGTAACTCCGGGGGAAGTGAGGCAACAGGCAGTGGCGGGAGTGAGGGGCTGGGGGACACAGATGGCTTCCTCCCTCGTCCCTCAGCACACGGCAGTGTCTCGTCACCCAGGAGAGGCACCCAGACGCACTTACCACGCCCTGGAGGATGGGCGGGATGAGGCCGCAGTACACGGGGATGAAGGTGCTGCAGACGTTGGCCTGCGGGAAGGACAGAGCGGGCGGTGAGCCGGGGCTCCGGGGCCCGGCTGTGCCCCGGTGTGACCCCTGCAGGGCCCACCTGGATGAGCTCGTCCTTGGAGCTGAAGTGGTAGATAATGACGTTCTCGCCGTCGGAGACGCGGGTCAGGGAGATGCCCAGGCGCCCGCTGGCGCGCTCGTGGCAGTCGGCGGGCAGGGTCTTCATCAGGCAGCTGCGGATGGTCTTCACCAGGTTGAAGGAGGGGTGCAGCGGGCCCAGGAACCGCTTCCGGGCCTCCTTAGACACCTCGATGATGTTGGCACCGGCCTCGCCTGGGGCAGCAGGGCCAAGGGTCAGGGGCCAGCACTCCTGGACTGAGCACCCCCGATGGCTCCATGCCCAGTGCCTCAGGGCACACCGACGCCATGCGTGGCATCCCCTCCACCCGGGAGGAATCCCAGTGTCCAGCAGGGGCCTGGCCCACAATTGGGACTTTTGCCACCTGCCCCTGAAGAGAGAGGCAGGCCACCGCCCCCCCCCCCCCCCCCGGGAGGACAGACACTGGGGCTGCCAACTGGGGCTGGGCCTGCCCTCTGCCCTCTGCCTGGCATTTCCCAACAGCCTGCCCTGGTCCATGAGTCACCAGGCCTGGCCGCATGTGGCACTCAGCCTGGGGAGCGGGCGGCAGAGGCTCAACTCTGACCAGCCTCAGCCTTTACCCACTTGGCCAGATCCAGACCCGCTAAACCCAACACAGCCCAGGGGTCCCACAGGGTGGAAACAGTGGGGTCCCACCGCAGCCAGGAGCAAGCAGCCCCCTAACACTCTCTTGGGGCCGTGGGGCAGCCGAGGATAAGGCTAGAGTGGGAGGGGCCAGGAGTGTCGGGGCAGAGGGCCCTCCTCCAGGACCACACCCAGGGCAGAGTGAGCAGTGCGGGCGGCACCTGCCACCCTGGGGGCTCCAGCCCCCGAGACCACAGTGAAAAAGAGGCTTCCCGCCCTGGCCGGTGGCTCAATTGGTTGGCGTGTTGGTCTGCACACCAAAAGGTTACCGGTTCAATTCCTGGTCAGGGCACATACCTAGGTTTTGGGCTCATTCCCTGGTTGAGGCACGTACAGGAGGCAACTGATTGATGTTTCTCTCACATCAATGTTTCTTTCTCTCTCTCCTTTTCTCTATAAAATGAATAAAAACAGCCCTGGCTCGTTTGGCTCAATGGATGGGGTGTCGGCCTGCGGACTCAAGGGTCCTGGGTTCGATTCCGGTCAAGGGCATGTGCCTTGGTTGCAGGCACATCCTTAGTTGGCGGGGGGGGGGGGGGGGGAGGCGGCTGATCGATGCTTCATCGATGTTTCCAACTCTTTATCCCTCTCCCTTCCTCTCTGTAAAAAAAATCAATAAAATATATTAAAAAGTAAATAAAAAATAAAATGAATAAAAACATATCCTTGGGCCCTGGCTGATTTGGCTCAGTGGATAGAGCCATGGCCTGCAGACTGAAGAGTCCCAGGTTCGATTCCGGTCAAGGGCACATGCCCAGTTGCCGGCTCGATCCCCAGTGGGAGGCATGCAGGAGGCGGCTGATCTATGATTCCTTCTCATCATTGATGTTTCTATCTCTATCTCTCTCTTCCTCTCTGAAATCAATAAAGATATATTAAAAAAAAAACCATATATCATTGGGTAAGGGCTTAAAAAAAAAGACAGATTATGGTTGATAATCTCTCGTTATAAAAAAAAGAAAAAGAAAAAGATGCCCTGGCCAGTGTGGCTCAGCAAATAGAGCTTCAGCCTGTGGACCGAAGGGTCCCGGGTTCAATTCCTGTCCAGAGCATGTACCTCGGTTGCAGGCTCCTCCCTGGCCGGGCCCTGGTTGGGGCATATGCGGAAGGCAACCAATCAATGTGTCTCTCTCACATCGATGTTTCTCTCTGTCTTTCCCTCTCTCTTCCACTCTCCCTACAAATCAATGAGAAAATATCCTCGGATGAGGATTAACAAAAAAGAAGAGCCCTAACCGGTTTGGCTCAGTGGATAGAGCATCGGCCTTCGGACTGAAAGGTCCCAGGTTCGATTGCGGTCAAGGGCATGTACCTTGGTTGCGGGCACATCCCCAGTAGGGGGTGTGCAGGAGGCAGCTGATCGATGTTTCTCTCTCATCGATGTTTCTAACTCTCTATCCCTCTCTCTTCCTCTCTGTAAAAAATCAATAAAATATATTTAAAAAAAAATAAAATATATTAAAAAAAGAAAAAAGAAGCCGAAACCGGTTTGGCTCAGTGGATAGAGCGTCGGCCTTCGGACTGAAGGGTCCCGGGTTCGACTCCGGTCAAGGGCATGTACCTTGGTTGCGGGCACATCCCCAGTGGGGGGTGTGCAGGAGGCAGCTGATCGATGTTTCTCTCTCATCGATGTTTCTAACTCTCTATCCCTCTCTCTTCCTCTCTGTAAAAAATCAATAAAATATATTTTTATTTTTAAAAAAAGAGAAAAAAAAAGAAAAGAAAGAGGCGTTCTGAGAGTGGGGTGTGGGGTGGGGGAGGAGTCATGTCCTCAACTGGGTACCAGGGACCTGGGTTCTCTTTTTCCTTTTTTTCAGAGAGCAAGGGAGAATGAGAGAAAGATAGAAACATCAACAATGAGAGAGAATCATTGATGGGCTGCCTCCCGCACGCCCCACACTGGGGACTGAGCCTGCCACCCAGGCATGTGCCCTTGACCGGAATCGAACCCGGGACCCTTCAGTCCGCAGGCTGACGCTCTTCCCACTGAGCCAAACCGGCCAGGGCCTGGGTGTCTCCGGAGGCTGAGGCCAGCGTGGGGACTGAGACTCTGGTCTGAAGGCCTCCTGAGAGGGAGGGGTCAGGGCCCCAGTGGTGGACCCCCTTCCCAGGAGTGCAGAGGCATGCTCCCACCCCACCCCCTCAGGGCAAAGGTCATGGGCAGGGAGGAGGCAGGGGAGAGCCCTGCACAGGCTCCTGCAGGGCGGGGCACTGATGACCCCTGGGTCACCTTGCTGCCCGGAGGACTCCTGGAGGACTCCTGTCAACACTCAGGCCCCGCCGGAAGTGTGTGAGTGGAGGCGTCCTTCCCGGCACACTCAGCCTCTGCCCGCCCCACCGCGGGGCGGAGCGCCCACAAACTCCAGCCACCCCATGCAAGGGGCCCAGGCGGTGGGCCACAGCGGGGACCAGGCCCCCAGTGGGCGGCACGCAAGGTGGCGGAGAGGCCGGGCTCAGGCCGGACCCGTCTGGCTCCTGCTCCAGGGGCCCGGCCCCCGGAGAGCATCAGGCCTCAGCCGAGCTGCTCTTCAGAGGCCACCCCCAGACCCGGGCGCCCTGGCAGCCGGGGAGCCAGAGCCTCAGGACACGGTGACCGCTAGCACCTGGTCCCGGCACCCGGCACCCGGCCGGGGACGAGGGGGCAGCGCAGGCCCCGCCCCCGCTCGCACGGCCCCGCCCACGAGTTCCTGTCTCTTCCCAATAACACAGCCCCGGCGGCACCTGCCCGCCCCCGCGTCCGCCCCGGAGGCCGGCCGGGGCGACGGCCGGGCCCCAGAAGCGCCCAGGACCCGGCACCCCAGGAGCAAAACAAGCCAGGCCCCGCCCCCGGCCGGCACCCCGGCCGGCCCCCCGACGGCCCCGCTCACCCAGGCAGGCCCCGGTGACCAGCGCCGTGGCCGTGAGCGCCCCGGCCGAGGCGCCGTAGATGTGCGTGGCGTTGGCCACCAGGAAGGGCGCATGCTCGCGGAGGCAGGAGGCCACGCCGATGTGGTAGACGCCGAGGAAGCCGCAGCCCGCGAACGAGATATTCCACGTCGTCTCCCGGGGGGACGTCGCGTCCTTGGGGAACATCGCGGCGGCCCGCCGGCCCGGGGTCTCCGGAAGCCGGCCTCGCCGTCCGCTCGCCGGTAGCGCGGAGCCGGCCGCCCGTTCGCAGTCGCTCTGTTTCAGGGTCTCCGCCGTGGAGGCGGCGACGCTGCGCAAGGAGGCGGCGGAGACGGTGTTTTTAGAGGTTGGTGGGCGGGGCCGGCGCGGGGCGGGGCCGTCACGCGCGGCCCAATCGGGGCGCGCGGGGAACGGCCGCGCCCTCGGGGGCCCTGGAGCCCCGCCCCGCCCCGGAGGCCCCGCCCCCGGGCCGGAGACACCCCCTCCGCCGCGGTCGGGTCCTCTGGGCCCGGAGCTGCCCGCACCTGCGGCGGCCAAAGACTGCGGCCTGGCCCCGGCCCACTGCCCCTTCCCAGGCGGTGGGCCACAGCGGGGACCAGGTCGTGGGCGGCGGAGGGGACCCAGAGGCCGAGGAGTGTGGGGAGGAGTGAGGCCGCCGGCGTCCGTGGGCCTGGGAGCCTCGTGGGAGTCTGGACACTCGCGAAAGGAGGGCCCTGGTGTTTGGGCAGCCCCCTCCGACTCCCTCATGGTCCGTCTTCGACACCCACTCCCCAAGCCAGTGACCCCAGCACCCACGACTCATCCCCAGACTGACCCATAAGCATCCAGGGCCGGAGGCTCACACACAACCTAAAGAGCTCACGCCAGCGCGGGGGGCCACCCCTGAGGCCCACCCCCCAGCCCACCCCCTCCCCACGGCCCCTCCGCACCTGGGCACCAACCTGGGTTCTCCCTGCGCCGACCCCAGCTCCTCAGGCCGAGCCGTCTACTCGGGTATGACTTGGCCCCTGCCCCGCCCCCGCTAAGTGTCCCAGCAGGTGATGTCAGCTCCCTCCAGTTCCGCATTTTTCTCCTGGATGCCGGTGCCACAGGCCTAGCCTGGTTGGGATTCCAAGCCAGCCCGGCACCTCACCCCGGGAGCTGGTCTACGCTGGGGCGGTGGGGAGGCAGGGTGCCCAGGCCGGGTGCAGCCCCCACCAGCCCAGGGTCAGGCCCAGAAGCCAGAGTAGGGCAGGGCGCGTGGATAGTTAACTCGGAAAGGGCACAGGGCTGCCCTCAGGCTACCTGACCGCATGTGCACAGGCCCTGGGTGGGATGGGGATTGAGAGGGGAGCCGGGCTTGGGCACCGGGAGAGGGAGAAGCAGCAGATCTCACCGAATGAATCTTAGAAAGACTTGCCCTCTCTCCCATCCCCCAAGGCCTGGGATGCAGGTACAGTGCCAAGGGTGTGGCCGCATCAGGATGGCCAGGGCCTCTGGTGACTGAGTCCTTGGGGAGGCTGCTGGAGGCAGCAGGGGGCAAAGAGCGTGGCACAGTGGGGATAAGGCCAGCCTGGGAAGTTCAGGGGTTCACCAGGGTGGTCAAGAGGGAAGCTGGGCCCGGCCGGTGTGGCTCAGTGGTTGAGCATTGACCTATGAACCAGGAGATCACGGTTCAATTCCTGGTCAGGGCACATGCCCAGGTTGCGGGCTTGATCCCCAGTGTGGGGTGTGCAGGAGGCAGCTGATCGATGATTCTCTCATTGATGTTTCTCTCATTGATGTTTCTCTCTCTCTCTTCCTCTCCCTCTCTTTGATATCAATAAAAACATATTTTTTAAAAGGGGGGAAGGGGAGCTGGGCAGTGCAGGCTGAGCCAGAGACTGAAGTTCCTCCCCCAACCTGCTCCAAGGAGAGGCTGGGGTTAGCCCTGCCTGCTTCATTGGGACCATGGGGTCTTGGGGGATGGCGCTGCCCCGTACAGAGACCTCTGCCCCCATTTCCACACCAGGGTTGAACTGTTTTGGGTACAGATCCCTCCCTTCGGGCCTCTGGGACGTCAGCTCTGGAGCCAGGAACAGGGCGGCCCTTCCTGGAATCCTGGCTGGGGCGGGAGGAACCCCTGGTGTCTGGTGTGCGATGGCTATGCCAGCGGGTGTCCACGCCTCTCCCACGGTGTCCTCTGGCCCACACAGGGCCCTTCTCCTCAGGGCTGGAGCATAGCCTTGTGAGCTCTGCCCTGGACCCTGGGCCCACTTCTCTGCTGGGCCTCCTACCCCAGCCCGGGACGGGGGCCCCACCCCACATGCAACTTGCCCCTCACAGCTCGGGCCGCTAGGACTCTGCAGTTGTCCCACTTCTCTTGGCCCCATGTCCCACCCACCAGAAACTTGGCTTCTACATCCTCCCATAAGGCCCTGGGCCCGTGGTTCCCAATGTGGGGCACACGCCCCACAGGGGGGCAATTCCAGAATGAGGTATTAACAGTCAGTTTCTTGCATTTCTTATGGTTCTAGGGGCCTCATATATATTTATGTATTTCAGTTCTCTATTATGGTTTGAAACTGCTGTTTTTTCGTATCACTTCATATTATTTTTTAACAATTAGTTATTTCTTCCTCAGGATTTAAACTGTCCTTTCATTTTTCTTCTTTCATGGATGCCATGTTCTTTGGAAGCTTGTTTAGACCAAGTTTATGGCCTTTTAGGCTTCCTCCATGTGAATAGTTCACTTTTTGAATAAGATTTGTGTCACAAGGGGCATCAGGATTTGAGATGCTTAGGTGGGGCGTGGCCAGAAGGCTGGGGACCCCTGCCCGGGCCCTGCTCCTCTGGCCTTCCTTCCCTCACCCCTGCCCTGGGGCCTCCGCAGGTCTTGGCTCCTTGCCTGAGGGAGGCCTCGTGTTCTCATTGCCTTTTCCATAGAACTGGCCCACAGGGGAAGGCTCTTCACACACGAGCTGTACAACCCAGCTAGCTGCTGGCCAGGACCTCAGGAGGGGTAAGTGTCTACTGAGGGACCATGGGTAAGCCCACCCTAAAGGACTGTGAGCACGTGGCCCAGGTGCGCTCATGTACCCCCCATTCGCCCAGCAGAGCAGGTGAGAAACCCAGGGACCACACACAGGCCACCGTCTTGGGGGAACTGGTGGCCTCTGCCCACCTCAGAGCAATGGAGACCAACCACTGTTGCTTTTTAAGAAACTCATTTATTGATTTGAGAGAAGGGGCTGGAAGAGAGAAATGTGGATGTGCTGTTCCGCTTGTGTTCACTGGCTGATTCTTGTGTGCCCTGCCAGATCAAACCCACCACCTCGGTGTGTCGGGATGATGTTCTAACCAACTGAGCTGCCCGGCCGGGGATGCCCACTGTGGCTTGTCTTCCTGGGGGCTCCCTGAAGGCGTCACCCCGAGTCCTCAGGAGCCAGGACCACTCAAGGAGGCTGGTGTCCCTTCCTGAGCCCGTCCAGGCTCCGCAACACCCAAGACCCACAGGAAGTGTCCCCGCCCCAACACCAGCTCTCGGGCCAGCAGCGGCGCCTCCCTGGCGTCCCACAGCTGCCTTGCACGAGGCGAGAGTGCAGAGGCCAGGCTCTAACAAAAGGTCACAGGCCCCTCAAGATAAATGTAAAAAGGATTTTATTTGCAGGGGAACGAGACTAATCAAACAAGCCAAATCCCATGTCGTCATCCGACTCCTCGGACTCCTCCTTCTTCTCATCTTTCTTCTCCTCGGCTGTGGGGAAAAGACCAGTGAGTGAGGCGACCAGTGCAGGCCAGGCTCCCAGACGCTCCAGCGCACCCGCTGCCTGAGCCTCCACTTACCTGCAGCTGGGGCAGAACCAGCAGCAGGAGCTGCAGACCCCGGGGCGGCGGAGACCGCCACAGCCCCTCCAGCGGGAACGCTGGCCAGCTTGCCAATACCTAGGAAGCAGAGAAGGGAGTGAGAGCAGAACAGCCGCTCAGACTAAAGCTCTCCCACACAAGAGGCTCCACCACGCCCCAGCCCCAAACTTCCCATCTGGGAACTGGGCTTCCAGGAATTGGCCCACAACAAGCTGGGCAAAACTCCCTACCCTGGGGTCAGGTTGGACAAACATGTTTATGACCAGGCAGGGACCTAGTCTGCTGCCCAGTGTCCAGATACGCATTCCCAGCAGTGAGCTCAGAGGAGGCTTTTGGCTGAGCTGGCTCTTGTCCTGGCCAGTCACATGTCCAGGGACAGGAATGGCTGCCCAGCAGCGCAATTTCCAAACAAGTACCATCACCTCCACCCTGATGTCACCGGAAAGCCATCCACCCCGCCAAGGGAGCCCGGGCCTGTGGTCACCGCTGACGCCAACCTCCTTACAGAGGGCACGTGGAGAGCCCAGTTCTCCAAACCCCGGGGCAGGGCAGCCAGGCCCAGCGGCAGCACAGGCGCCCCCTAGCGTCCTCTCGAGTGTCTAGAAGTGCCCCTGGCATGAGCCCGCGGAAGCCGTGCTCACTCCTCCTCGGGGCGAGGCCTCTAGGCTGCTCTGGTCCACAAGCGAAACCTGGAAGGCCACAGGCGGCCAGCAGGAATTAGGATGGACCATGGAAACCGAAGGCCCTGCACAAGCTCACCCTGGGCGATGACATCTTCAATGTTCTTCCCATTCAGCTCGCCGATCACCTGGAGGAGAAAACCATGGCCAGCTGTTACCAGGCACCCGACCTCACCCCCTCCTGGAGCCAGGTCCCACTAGTTACCACGCACACGTGGGTTCTCCACACCGAGACAGCTACAAATGTGAACTTACACATCTAAGTTACTGCCCAGAAACAGATGCAAAAATATCGTAATTTGTACCCAACATATGTCAAAATAACATCTTAATTAACTTGGGTGAAAAAGAATGGCTCTCAAATACACCCCCGTTTACATTTCTTAGATTACGGCAGTTACTACAGCATTTTAAGTCACACGAGACTTCCACTGTGCTTCTACTAAACCATGCTGGTCTCTCGTTTCCTTGGGGCTGTATCAAGGCCTCCAAACCACACTTTCCCCTAAAACACACTCGGATCGGGTAGGAGAGGGACCCCTTTGTGCAGAGTGTCGGTCGGCCGGGCCCGCCGGGCGGCTACCTTGTTGAGCCGGTCGTCGTCCGCCTCGATGCCCACACTGTCCAGGATCTTCTTGATGTCCTTGGCGCTGGGGGAGGCATTGCCCCCGAGGGCGGCCAGCAGGTAGGAGGCAACGTAGCGCATCCTGAGCGGCGGAGAGAGCCGCGGCGTTACCGTGAGGCCTCCCGCCCCCACCCCGGCCCGAGCGCGGCCGCGCGTGGCCCGGCCTGGGGGACCCCATCGAGGCCGCCCCGCGCCCCGCCCGCCCCCTAAGGCCCCCGCCCGGCCAACGGCCCAGTCGGGTCGCTCCACTCACTCGGCGGCGGCGGAGGGGCCTCACGCGTGCGACCTCGGCGGCGTCAGGCAGGGAAAGGAAGACGCAGGCGCGGGGGGCGGGGGTAACCCGCTACCCAGAAGCCCCCGGGAGCTACACTCCTTGCACCCTGAGGGCGCCTGTGAGTGACGTCACGAGGCGCTCGGCCAATGAGGACGCTGGAGAAGTCATGGTCCGGTCCGGACCCGCAGCCGCCCCAGCAAAGGCGAAGGGCAATTCCGAGGCCGCCTCCTTATACAGTGTGGGGCGAACGTCCCCCGAAACCCCTGCGGCGGCGGAACGAAGCGGGGCGCGAGCCCGAGGGCTCCCTGCATGCCACGCGGGGCCTACACACTCCCAACATGCAGCGCGGCCGCCTCGCCCGCGACGCCTTCCTTTGCGACAGCGGCCAACGCAGCCAGGAACTACAAGTCCCATCGTCCAGGGCGGCCGGAAGCGCGAGTGCGCTGCTTCCTGAGGGAGCGACACGTGGGTCCCACTGAGGCTGCGCAGGTTCGGCCGGGGCGCTTCCGGCTCTGGCGGTGCCTGGCCCCCGGGACAGAGAGGCTCGCGTCCGGTGGGGTCGAGCCCTAGCCCTGCCTGACCCAGCGAGGTGGGCGAGCCGCTCTGATGTCGCGGAGCCGAGCCGTCTGGGCCCAGTGGCTGCTCCTCTGCGCTGCTCTGACTGTCGGCTCAAATCTGACCTCCGTGTGCACGCGGACATCGGCACGTGCCACCCGTTCCTGCTCCATGTCGGACCCTGCTGCGGCCTGCGGCCTGCGTCCCGGGAGGCAATAGACCCATCCCGCTTCCGCAAAACTTGGGTTCTGGCGCGACGACACGCGGAGTAATAAACAAGGATGTCCCTGGCCGAGATAGACCCTGAAGGGATGAGGCAGGGACATTGAGCTGAAAGATGAGAAGGAGCCGGCCCTGCTAAATCCCGGGGCGGGCACCAGGCAGTGGGGTCAGAGGCGAAGGTCGGACGGAGATGGGTCCCCAGGCGGCAGCCAGCCCATGGCGGCCTAACAGAGCGAGCCTCGGGTGTAGTGCATCAAACGCCGTTGTGTTAACGCAAACCACACAGTCGCCCTGAAGCATCCATCTTCTATAAAAACTGCTGTTTGAAATTTTAACCCTGCTTCTGTAGATGCGTGCTTGCTTAAATAATAAGGAAAATAAAAGACTACTCCCACTTCCGAGAGGCCATTAAACCTTCCCCGGACGAAGTTATCAGTGCCGGCACCAGGCCAGGCCTTTGGTGAGGTCTCAAGGCCCCAGCACATACGGGCTCTTTAAGAACTTGCAAAGGGGGCCGGAAACACCCCATATTTGGGAGACAAAGAAGGTAACACATACAAATAGGGAAAATTCCTCCATGTTGGGGCCCAGAATTTGAGAGACATCTTCCTCTGGACCGGCGCATAATAAATGTAACTCCATCTCTCTAAGTGTTGCTTGCAGCCCTAGGCGGCGGGCGTCACCGGAGTTCAGACACAGACATTTTCTTGCTCAAGGTCACACAATTGGGGTCAAGTGGGGCGACCATCCTGGCAAGGATAGCCCTTCATTACAATCAATAGTGAAGTGGCATGATGTGATTGATTTTTAAAATCTATATATTTTTTATTGATTTCAGTGAGGAAGGGGGGGGAGAGAGAGAGAGAGAGAAACATCAATGATGAGGGAGAATCAATGATTGGCTGCCTCCTGCACGCCCCACACTGGGGACCGAGCCCCACAACCCGGGCTTGTGCCGGGACCAGCAATGGAACCATGACCTCCTGGTTCACAGGTCGACGCCCAACCACTGAGCCACTCCCGTGGGGCTGATTGATTGACGTAAGTGGAAAACAATACATAAAGTTTACCATTTTAATTAGACAATTCGGTGGTACTTAGTACATTCACATTGTTGTAAAACCATCACCACCACCCTCTCCAGAACGTTCTCATTTTCCCAAACTCCCCGGCTCCGGTGGCTGATTATTTTACTTGCTGTCTCTGGACCTGACTCCTCCCGTGAGAGTAACGGCCCAGTATCGGTCGCTCTGTGTCGGTCCTATTTCACTCAATATCCTCCAGGTTTACCCACGCCGTAGCGTGTGTCAGAATGTCCCTCCTTTTTAGGGCTACACATTGGTGTGATTGGCTTTTAAAAAGGCTTTTCTGGGGAAACTGAATGGGGGTGGGCAGGGGCCGGAGAACGGAGGTCCGGCAGCTTCTGCCCATCCTGCGGGAGGGATGGCGGCTGGGAGGTGGCGGAGAGGGTGCACGCGGCGCGGGGTGAGGCAGGGCGGGCAGAGCGGGATGTGTTCATCTGTCCCTCCACAGAGCACCTCCTCGCGGGTGAGAGCGCGGGTGGAGGCTTTCTGGTTTGAGGGTCTGGGCGGGGGAGGCGCCCACCAGCTCCGCGGCCTTGGGCGAACGGGCCTCTCGGAGCCTCCTGGCGCTCCCTTCTGAGATGCAGACACACGCGGAAGGAGGCGGCCTGGGGGAAGCCTGCTGGGGCCCCTGCCCAGAGCGATCACCACGGCGCAGGGTGACGGGCGCTGAGGAAGGACAGGCACCCGGAGCAAGGGGCGGGGGTGGCTGCGAGGCCGCAGGTGCGGTCAGCCCCCAGCCCGTCCGCCTGAGCGTGGCCAGCCCGTTCACACCCGGACGGGAACGCACAGCCCCAGCGCCAGCCGCGGGCGAGACCTCGGAAAGGGCGGGTTTCGTGGCGCGCAGCGCGCACCGCCGGACGCGGGCAGGGGCGCTGGAGACAGCTGGGCGGGCGCGGAGCAGATGGGGTCGGCGTCCGCGTCCCCGGGGCTGCAGGCGGGCCGCGGGCAGGCGGGGCCGGGCGGGACGGGACCCACAGGCGGAGGCCCGCGGACCCCGGGGGCGGGGCCCAGAGGGGGCGGCGCCCGGAGTCCCAGCCCGCCCGGAAACGCGCCGGCGGGAGCCCGGGCGCGCAGGGCGCACGGAGCCGGCCGGGAGGGAGCGCAGGTACGCGCGGCGGGAACGGCGGGTGGGGGAGGTCTGCGCTCCCCGGGCCGGGACCCGCCCCGAGGCCGCCTGAGTCCCGAGTGCGCCCTGCACCGCTCTCCGCTGCCGCCCGAGGTGTGAACGGGCTGGGGCGGGAAGACTCCTCCAAGGGCCAGGGAGCGGGGCAGCGGCTCAGACCCCAGTCTCCTCTCCCATTCGCTTCTCTGGCACACTGGGGCTCGATGGATCGCCCATGGCCTGGGACACCGCCCCCACGTGGCAGATGACAGTCCTGACCTGTCAAAGCTGTTGAGTGAAGGTGGGAGGTGGGGCTGCACCCAGGAGACTCCTGTGGGGCTGGGGGGGGGGGGGGGCAGGGGGAAGAAGGGGACAGCCAGGATGACCTGACAGCTCTAGAGTCCCTTGTCCAAATTTCCAGAAACTTCCCACCGCCCTCCTCCCCGCAAGCAGGTTCCCAGGCGCCTCCGCACACAGGTCACACTGCTTGCTGCCCTCCGGCCCTGGGCTGCCGCTCTCCAGCCCCGTTTCATGTGAGCTCTGTCCGGCCTGGGCCCTGGGCCCTGGGCCCTGGGCTCTAGGAGCTGGAGTGGTATCAAACCAGAGTCCTCATGCCACTGACCGGGAGGAGGGTCCAGCCCCACTCCTCCCCTCTCCTCACCCTGACTCCGCAGCCTCCGGGCCCTGCCTGAGCAGGCCTGCCTGGCAAGCTGGGACATGTCCGGCCCCCGAGGCCTGCCGGTGGGCGATGGCCGCGGCGGAGGAGGAGCCGGAGCCCCGGGCGGCTGCTGCAGAGGATGCTGCAGACACTGCGGATGCGGATGCGGATGCGGGTCCTGGGGCATCCCTTCTCCTGGCCGGGAACCGCCTGAGCTTGGACCTGCACCCCGGGGGCTGCCGCCGGCTGCTGCGCCTGTGCGCCCGGCACCCCCCTCAGCAGCTGGGGGTGGAGTTCCTGCAGCTGAGTGCCCACGAAGACCCCCGGCTGCTGGGGGCCGCCCTGGCTCAGGTGCCGAGGAGCCTGCCGCACCTCCGCTCCCTGGTCCTCAAAGGTGAGCCCCACCGGGCCCCGGCCCTCTCCCGCCCCATCTCTAGCTCCTGCCTCTGCTTCTTGGTCCTCAAGGGCAACCCCCATTCCCAGCCCCTGTTCTCCACACACCACACCCAGCCCTCTTCCCCCACGTGACACGGGCTGCGCCCCCGCTCCCGGCCCCTGCAGCTGCGTGTGGTGGCCCCGGCAGACTGCAGGGTGCCTGCTTTCATGGGGCAGGTCGTGGGTGATGGCTCCCGGCTGAGATGAGCCTTCAGTCCCGGTGCCGGCCTCCCTCCACCTGCTGGTGTCTCTCCACGACCTCCATCTGTCTGTCCTTGTCCGGCTGGGTAGACCTGGAGGCCCTGGCCCCGCTGCAGGCAGCTCCCTCCCTGGCTGAGCTGGGACCTGGGACTGAGGGCCACACCCGCCTGTCACCTTCCCAGGTGGGCAGCACTGGGACGCGCTGGGCGCCTGCCTGCGGGGCTCTCTGACCACGCTGCCCGCCAGCCTGAGCGGCCTGACCCGCTTGGCCCACCTGGACCTGAGCTTTAACCGCCTGGAGACGCTGCCCGCCTGCGTCCCGCGCCTGTGCCACCTGGGCGCCCTCCTGCTCTCTCACAACCGCCTCTCAGAGCTGCCTGAGGCCCTGGGGGCCCTCTCGGCCCTCACCTTCCTGTCCGTGACCCACAACCACCTGCGAGCGCTGCCGGCGGCGCTGGGGGCCCTGTCCGCCCTGCAGCGCCTGGACCTCTCCGAGAACCGCCTGGACACTCTGCCCCCGGAGGTCGGAGGCCTGAGCAGCCTCCGGGAGCTCAATCTGGCCTCCAACCGGCTGCAGAGCCTCCCGGCCTCCCTGGGTGAGTACCGCCATGCGTCCTGGGCTCGCAGGACTGCAGGGCATCCCCCAGCCACTGCCTGGCCTCCACTCATCAGCCCCTCTCATCCTCCGCGGGCCGGGACCCTGCACTCACAGGCCTGGCCTGGTGCTCAGGGCGGGGGGGGGGGGGTGCGGGGGCGGAGAGGTCCCCCCTGGCCCTAAGCAGCGCCTGCCCACAGCGGGGCTGCGTTCCTTGCAGCTCCTTGTCCTGCACAGCAACCGCCTGGTCTCGGTGCCCGCCGGCCTGGCCCGCCTCCCGCTGCTCGTCCGGCTGGACCTGAGGGACAACCAGCTCCGGGAAGTGCCCCCCGAGCTGCTAGACGCCCCCTTTGTGCGCCTGCAGGGGAACCCCCTGGGCGAGGCCCTGCCAGACTCCCCCAGTCCCCCAGGTAGACTGGTTGCTGGGGAGGGCGGACCACAGACGGGACACAGGCCGCCCCCTCCTCACGCTGTCCTTCCACAGGGTCCCCTGCGGCCCCGGGGATGCCCAGGCTGCTCCTGACCTCAGAGCTGGACAGGTGTGTGATGGGGGGTTGGGCCAGAGGAGCAGCCGGACACCTTACCCGTGCCCCGGGATCTCCCAGAGGCCCCCAGGGGCCAGGCTCAGACCTGAAGCCCCTCCGGGTCTGACCTGATGCCCGCCCTGTCCTCACGCAGCTTCCTCGTGACCCCCCAAGGCTGCTCTGTGACCCTGGCCTGCGGGGTCCGCCTACAGTTCCCCGCCGGGGCCACGGCCACCTCGGTCACCGTCCGCTACCGCCTGTGGCTGCCGGAGCCGCGCCTCGTGCCCCTGGGTCCCCACGACTCGCTGCTCAGCGGGGTCCTGGAGCTGCAGCCCCACGGGCTGGCCTTCCAGCAGGCACGTCCGGCGGGGCTGGGGGCCGGTGGGGCGGCCGGGGGGGTCGGCCAGGTGTGGCCTTCGTGCTCACCCCCCGTGCCCGCAGGAGGTGGGCCTGTGGCTGCTCTTTGTGCCCCCACGGGCCCGGCGCTGCCGTGAGGTGGTGGTGAGGACCCTGAGCGACGACAGCTGGAGCGACCTGGAGACCCGCCTGGAGGAGGAAGCACCGAAGGTGAGGCTGCCGGGAGGAGCACGGGGGGGGGGGGGTCCTCCAGGACCTGGCTCCCCTCTGACCCTGTTCCCTCGGACCCCATCCCCATGCCCAGCGGCTCTGGGCCCACTGCCAGGTACCCCACTTCTCGTGGTTCCTTGTGGTTTCACGCCCCGTGTCCAACGCCTGCCTGGTGCCACCAGAGGGGACATTGCTGTGGTCCTCGGGGCATCCGGGGGTCAAGGTCACATTCCCCCCTGGAGCCACCGAGGAGCCTCGTCAAGTCCGAATGCAGGTACAGACAGGGCAGCGGCCGGGGGTGCGGGGTGCCTCACGCGGGGTGCTGAGGCGGCCTGTCGCCTAGGTGGTGCGTGTGGCTGGCAGAGAGCTGCGGGCGCTGCTGCGGGAGTCCCAGGCGGCGGTGAGCCCCCTGCTGTGCCTCTCCCAGAGCGGCCCTGCCAGCTTCCTCCGGCCCGTCACCGTGCAGCTGCCCCTGCCCCCCGGTGTCACAGGTGAGAGAGGCGGCCGTGTGGCCTGGGACGGGCGGCCAGAAGGGGAGGAGGCCCTGTGGGAGCCTCAGCCTGAGCCCCTCCCTCCCTCCCTCCCTCCCGCAGGCCTGAGTCTGGACCGCGCCCGCCTGCACCTGCTCTACCGGGCGCCCCCTGCAGCCACCTGGGACGACATCACGGCCCAGGTGGCCCTGGAGCTCACCCACCTGTACGCGCGCTTCCAGGTCACACACTTCTCCTGGTCAGTGGCCCCCCGGCTCCCGCAGCCCCCGCCCCCCCTCCTCTGCATGCGCAGCCCCGCCTCACCCCCGCCCCCCCAGGTACTGGCTCTGGTACACCACCAAGACCTGCGTGGGGGGCCTGGCGCGGAAGGCCTGGGAGCGGCTGCGCCTGCACCGCGTGAACCTCATCGCCCTGCAGCGGCGCAGGGACCCCGAGCAGGTCCTGCTCCAGTGCCTGCCCCGCAACAAGGTGGGGGCCGGGGCTGGGAGACGGGGATGTGGGGGTGGGGGCCGGGGGTGGGAGGACGGGGATGTGGGGGTGGGGGCCAGGGATGTGGGGGTGGGGGCCGGGGGTGGGAGGCCGGGGATGTGGGGGTGGGGGCCGGGGCTGGGAGGCCGGGGATGTGGGGGTGGGGGCCGGGGGTGGGAGGACGGGGATGTGGGGGTGGGGGCCGGGGGTGGGAGGACGGGGATGTGGGGGTGGGGGCCGGGGGTGGGAGGACGGGGATGTGGGGGTGGGGGTGGGGGCCGGGGTGGGCTCTGAGCCGTGGGTGCCCCCAGGTGGATGCCACCCTGCGGCGGCTGCTGGAGCGGTACCGTGGCCCCGAGCCCTCGGACACCGTGGAGATGTTCGAGGGCGAGAAGTTCTTCGCTGCCTTTGAGAGAGGCATCGATGTGGATGCGGGTAGGCCCTGCCCCTGCAGGTGGGCCCCGGGGTCTGCCCAGACCCCCCCGCTGACACCCTCCCCCGCCCCACAGACCGCCCGGACTGTGTGCAGGGCCGCGTGTGCTTCGTGTTCTACTCGCACCTGAAGAACCTGAAGGAGTTGTACGTGACCACCGCCCTGGACCGGCAGGCTCAGGCCGTGAGGGGCCAGGTGGGCCGAGGGCTGGGGCCCCCAGGCTGCCTGCCCGGGCCGCCGGGAGGCCGGGGCACTGAACCCTGTCTCCTGCCCCAGGTGTCCTTCTACCGGGGGGCCGTGCCGGAGGAGGTGCCCGAGGAGGCGGAGGCAGCCCGGCAGAGGAAGGGGGCGGACGCCCTGTGGATGGCCACTCTGCCCATCAAGCTGCCGGTGTGGCCCGGGGTGGGGAGGTGAGGGGTGGAGGGGCAGGGGTGGGCCTGGGGCAGAGGCCAGGGCTCACTGCGCCCGCCCCTCCCCACAGAGACTGCGGAGGTCTGAGGGCCCGGGCCCGGGGCAGGGAGCCAGCCTCTCCCTGGCACCTCTGAACCTGGGCGATGCTGAGACCGGCTTCCTGACCCAGAGCAACCTGCTGAGTCTGGCCGGGCGCCTGGGCCCTGACTGGCCGGCCGTGGCCCTGCACCTGGGCCTCTCCTACCGGGAGCTGCAGCGCATCCGGCACGAGTTCCGGTGGGTGCCTTTCAGCCTCCGGCTGCCGCGCGGGGCCAGCCTGGGGCCTGGGCCCCTGCGGCCGGGGGGCCCCACTGAGGCTGCTGAAGTGCCTTCGGGGACCAGGGGGGTGGGGCAGGGCAAACATACCGAAAGGGATGGTCTGGCCACACCTGGCCACGGCGCAGGAGGCCGGCCCGGGGGGGTGTGGCAGGCAGTCCTGGGTGGGCCCCTCCGTCACTGAGCCCCCTTCTCCCCAGGGACGACCTGGACGCCCAGATCCGTCACATGCTGTTCTCTTGGGCTGAGCGCCAGGCGGGGCAGCCAGGGGCAGTGGGGAGCCTGGTGCAGGCGCTGGAGCAGAGTGACCGGCGGGACGTGGCGGAAGAGGTGCGGGCTATCTTGGAGCTTGGCCGCCACAAGTACCAGGACGGCATCCGCCGCGCAGGCCTGGCCCCCGGGGACCTTGCCCCACCTGGGCCTTCGGCCTCACAGTCCCCGGAGCCTGCCCAGGCCTAGACTGACCCTGCCGACGCTGGCCTGGCCCCACGTGTGCTGGGGCCGGGCTCAGAGGGCCCCACCTCCGAGTCCTCCCTGTGTGCGGGGACAGTGACCTCCGTGTGCAACAAACACGCATGTCTGGCTGCTGTCTCAGAGCTTGGTTTGTTTGTTGGGTGGAGATCAGAGGCCTGGCCGCCGCTGGGGGGCGGGGGGGGGGCCTCCGGTGACCTTGGTCCTGCCCCTGGCCCGTGCCCAGCACCTCCTGTGGGTCCTGATCTTCCTGGGAGAGGGAGGAGCCGCGGCTACAAAGTGACGTTTGCAGCATCTTGGATACAAAGTCACCTGTGTGCGGGCTTGTGCACCCGCCCCGTCGGCTGAAGCGGCCCAGACCCTCGAGCCCTGTGTGGTCCCATCGCTCCTCCCGCCCGCGGGACACCCTTTCCCAGTGCCGCGGCCGCCGGCCGGTCCCGCGGGGCTGCTCCCTGGGTCCCGCCCACGCAGGGGCGCCGGCAGAGGCCGCGGGGTCGGCCAGGGTGCAGTGGCCACGCCGGCCGCGAGGGGGCGCCGGAGCCCGTGTGCTCCGGGCCGGGGGCGGAGCGCGCCGGGCGGACGCACTGCTGCAGCGGGGCGCACGGCAGGCGGGGAGGCGAGCGCGGCGGCGGCGGAGCGCGGTGAGTGCCCCGGCCGCCCCTGGACGGAGCCCACTCCGGTGCGGCCCGGCTGCGGGGGCGAGGGGCGCCGAAGTCGGCCGGGGAGGTGACCGCTGCTGGGACCGGGCGGCCGTGGGGGACCCCGGGCGGCGATGCTCGGATCCCTGCCGCCGGGTGTGGGAGGCCGTGCTCGGCCCCGAGCGGTGACGGGCGCGCTCCCCGCGCACACGTGTCCCTGCGGGGTGGTTGCCTGGGGCCGGAGCCCCGAGGCCAGGCCGGGGGCGGTCACCCGTGGGAATACGCCGGACGTGTGTGGACACGTGCGTGGCTGGAGTCGCCATCGCCTAGCGGGGACAGCCCGGCTCTGGCTCCAGGCCCGGTTCGGACCTGTCCAACAGGACCGGGAGCTGAGCCGGCCCCTGAGCGGATCCCGCGGCCCCCACCCACGCCGCCTCTGTCCGCGGGGTGGCGCCGCTCTCGCCGGCCGAACGGAAAGCGCCTCCCCTGGGTCGGGGGACGGGGCAGGTGGGATGGGGACGGGGGGCCAGTTCCAGGCGCCGACCCTCAGCCCCATCGCCTGTCAGGGGCGTGGGGGGGTCAGCGGCGTCATTTGTGGGCGTTTTCCCGGGGCGCCTGCGAGCGGCGCATGGCCCGGGGCCGCCCTGAGCTGCCCGCCTGGCTGTGGGCAGAGGGGCGGACCGTCAGGGCTGGGGCTGCCCAGTTTCTATGGCAACATGGGGTCCAGGGCAGGGCCGTCCACGGGGTGAGGACAGAAAAGGGGGGTTCAGGGTCAGAGGGTCCCTCTCCAGTTCTCCCCAGACAGAGCCCGCTCACGCACTGCTGTCCGAGTGTGGTGGTGGGTGGGGGACCCCAGGGCTGTCTTCTTGGGCTTGGGGTCCCTGGCTTCTGGGCCTGCCTCTCCCCCCCTTAGACAGTCCGTCTGGATTGCGGGATCCCCATCACCTAGGCGCCCTAACCCCAGGTAGGAGGTGGGGCCAGGTGATGCCCCGGAGGCAGGGTTCCCTCAGTCCTCAGAGGGCGGTGCTAGGCCTGGGCCCTGGGGTGCGGCCCCTGCCCCCTGGGTCCGGGGGCAGGAAAGAGCTGGCTGTGACCAATGTACCTGGAGGGGGGAGGGGGAGGGAGGGGTCAGGTTGAAGTTCAGAGGGCAGACTCTTCGTGTGCTGGGCCCAGAGAAGCAGGTCCAGGCAGAGGCCCTGGGGTGTGAGCTGGCGCTGGGGGAGGGCGGACTCGGCGGGGCAGAGGGCTCTGGGATGCCCGTTATCGTGGCCTCTGGACCTGCCGGGTCAGCAGGCCCGTGGGTGGCAGCCAGTGGCCCCTGAGACCCAGCCACTCCCGCCCGGCCTTTCTGGTGGACAGGAGCGTCTCCCCGTGCCCAGGGCCGGTCTCCCTGACCCGCACCTTCCCCAGTGGACACACGGTCCCACAGCCCATCTCCACCCCACGGCTCCCGGTCCCCGTAGAGGCCCCCGGGGGCCTGAGCACAGAGCCCCGTCCTCAGGGAGCAGAACCCACCGGGCAGCGGGCGCAGTGGCCAGGGCTGGGCTGGCATCCCTGGGGGCCGGGGGCCTGGCTTGACCTGGTCAGCCGGGGTCAGACCCACCGCCCTGCGGGCCGAGGCTGCCCGAGGCGCTGTCACACCCCCTCTCCTCCCTCCGCTGCCGCCACCGCGGGAGCCTCACCCCGAAGTGAAAGAGAAAGTCCCCCCCCCCGCCCCTCCCCGCCTGGAGACCAATCCCCGCCCCGGCACCTCCCTCGCCGCTAGGGCTCCGCGGCCGCGGCCGTGGCCTCAGAGGAGAGCCTGCACCTCGGTGAGCTGAGCGGGCGGCGGAGGCGGGGGCGGGACGGCGGGGCGGAGGGCCTGCGGGTGGGCAGGCAGCCTGACCTGGGAAAGGAGGTGAAGGTCACCAGCCCTCGGAGGGACCCGGGGTGAGCCAGCTGGCGGCGGCGGCTCTGTGGGTGACAGCTCAGGCATTGGCTGTGCCCCCAGGGGAGGCCGGGCTGGCGCTGGCTCGGAGTCCTGCCCCTCGGGAGGGGGGCCCCATTGCCCCCACGGGAGAGCGGAGGTGGGGAGGTCAGCCATCCACCTCCCAGCTGCCCCCCCTTCCCCCCCCCCCGGCCGATGGGTTCTGGGGTGTGTGTGTGGGGGGGGGGATGAAATTCCTGGGAGGGTGGAGAGGAGGGTGGGGGCAGGGCTGGGCGTGGGTGAGGATGGTGCTTCCCCAGAGGGAGGAGGTCTGAGGGTCCGGCATGGGGGTCCTGGGGGAGACTCCGACCCCTTTCTCTGCTCACGGATGGAGCTGAGGGGGGGGGGAGCCGCAGCCCAGTCCTGGGTGGAGGGGGCTGACCCGGCTGGAAACTGTCCCCTTCCTTCCAGCCCCTGCCGCTGCCGCCCCCCCACCCGGGCGCTGGCCCTTTAAAGACGGCGCTCTGTGCGCACGTGAGCGCGAACGTGAGGAGGTGCCGGCAGGACACGCGGTGGGGGGCCTGGAGGGGAGTCTGCATGCCCGGCACCTCCCCCAGTGCCGCACCCCAGGACGCGTCGGTGCCCCAGCCTGGGTGGTGGGGAGGCGCCCGGTGCCCCTCGTGAGGCGTCGGGGGGGGGTGCCTGGTGGCCCGCCCCACCCGCCGATTCCAGCCCCCTCTTCCTTCCAGGCCAGAAGGGGGTTTGAGATTCCCAGCCGGTGGCCGTCGGTCCCACCTGCCACTCCTCCGTCCTCACCCCGGACTCCGCCTCCACCTCCACCTCCACCTCCACCCCCACCTGGGTGCCGCCGGTTAAATGGCTGATAAGCAGATCAGGTGGGGACGCTCCTGCCGCCAACGGGCCCCGCCCTCCCCTGCCCCCTGACCCCTGCCCTCCCCCTGCCCCCTGCCCCAGGAGGCCGCAGGGCCTGACACCCCCTCTCCCACAGTCTCCCAGCCAAGCTCATCAATGGCGGCATCGCCGGGCTGATCGGGGTCACCTGCGTGTTCCCCATCGACCTGGCCAAGACGCGGCTGCAGAACCAGCAGAATGGCCAGCGCATGTACACCAGCATGTGAGTGCGGGGGGGGGGCGGGGCGGACTCCTGAGCTCCACTCCTGGGGCCCCCACCCTGTGTAACCAAAGGGGAGGCTGAAGAGAGGACAGGCCTGGGGGTGCTGCTACCTGCGCGGGCTGGAGCCATCGCTGCGCCCAGCTCACCCGTCCCTTGGCTGCAGGTCTGACTGCCTCATCAAGACCATCCGCTCCGAGGGCTACTTCGGCATGTACCGCGGTGAGGCTCTGGGTGGGGAGGGGGTGGGAGGGAGGGGGGGGCAGGCAGCAGGCCTGGGCTGTGTGCGTGTGGACTGTCCCTGCACGGGGGCCATCCGCTGGCCCTGGTGCTGGAGTCCGGGGCGTTGGATGACAGGTGGGACCTGGAGAGGGGCAATTCTCAGCATCCACCCTCCCTGTCACTCCACCCCCACTCACTGCCAGCGCCTGGCATGGCAGGACACGTGTTTCTACCACTGGCTACAGCCTCCTTCCTGCCACCTTTTAAAATATATATATATTTTTATTGATTTCAAAGAGGAAGGGGGAGAGAGACATCAGTGATGAGAGAATCATGGATCGGCTGCCTCCTGCACGCTCCACACGGGATCGAGCCTGCATCCTGGGCACGTGCCCTGACCAGAATCAAACTGTGATGCTCAGCCACTGAGCCACGCCAGTTGGGCATCCCCTGCCTTCTGAGAGCGGCAGGGCCCTGTCTGCTGGGAAACAGGGCGGTGGGGGGGGGGGGCGGGGGGGGAAGTCCTGCAAAGCCGCTTAGACAGTCCCCAAGCCTGGATCTCCCAGGGCTGTGCAGCCCTGACGCTGACGGCAGGAGGGCTTGCCACCGGCCCGGCTCCAGCCCACGGGCGAGACTCAGGCTCGTCCAGGCGTGCCCTCTCACCCAGTGCCCTCGCCAGAGGGAGCCCCCTCTGTCCCCCAGGAGGTGTTCCTCAGGGCGCCCACCTGGCCGGAGCGGGAGGGTGACTTGGGGGAGAGCGAGCAGAGTGCCGGGAGGAGGCAGCACTGCCCTGTCCCTGCCTGGTCCCCGCCCTGCTTGGCACCAATGTGGGTGAGAGGGCAGGAGGCGGCGGCCAAGGATTGACTGGGGTAGGGCTCAGCCAACTGGGAAGCGAGTGCTGGCTGAGAGCCTCCCCACCATGATGTGCCCACAGGAGCCGCCGTGAACTTGACCCTTGTCACCCCCGAGAAGGCTATTAAGCTGGCAGCCAACGACTTCTTCCGACATCACCTCTCCAAGGACGGGTGAGGGGGGCCGTGCCTCCGGGCCAAGGACAGGCGTGCCCTCCCGCTGCCCCCACCTTGGCGTGCGGGGCCTCCTCTCCCTGCCGCGCTCCTCCTCCTCCTGTGTCCCGTCCTCCTCGTCCTTGTCCTCCCCCCCCCCCCCCGCACTGGGAGGAGTGAGCAGGCGCTGTCTGCAGCTCCAGCCCCCGTGGTCCTTGGCCCTGGGCCACGGCCTGCGCCCCCATAGCTGGGATTTGTGGGCGATGACCAGCTTTCCTCTGTCCCCAGAGGGTGGGCTGAAAGGGTAACCCCTTGGGGCCCTCGAGACCCCCAGCTCCTCCATCTGTCGCTGCTCGAGAAGGGCCCCGCCTCCCTTCCCGGTTCCTGCCGCGGGGCCATCTGTTTGCCGGGCTCGGTGCCCGCGCCGGAGGGCCTGGAGGGGTGTGTGAGGCTGAGGGGTGCTGTGCCCCCACAGGGCTGCGTCTGCCTCCACTACTCCCGTCCCCCTTCACACCCAGGCGCAGGGGCGGCTGCCTGGGCAGCAGGGCCTCCGACTCTGTCCGTGACCGCCCCCCCCCCCGCCCCCCGCCCTGCAGGCAGAAGCTGACGCTGCTGAGGGAGATGCTGGCCGGCTGTGGGGCCGGCACCTGCCAGGTCATCGTGACCACCCCCATGGAGATGCTCAAGATCCAGCTCCAGGACGCCGGCCGCATCGGTGGGTGGCTGGGGCAGGGGACCCAGCCCCGGGGGGGGGGGGGGCAGCCGCCTGGCCGGTCCCTGCCCGCGCCTTGAGGGAGAGCCAGCTGTTGTCCCTTCCTCTTCCTCCCCAGCCGCCCAGAAGAAGATCCTGGCTGCCCAGGCCCAGCTCTCCACACAGGGGGGCACTCAGCCCACAGTGGAGGCCCCCGCCGCCCCCCGGCCCACGGCCACCCAGCTCACCCGGGACCTGCTCCAGAGCCGCGGCATTGCCGGCCTCTACAAGGGACTGGGGGCCACGCTGCTCAGGTGGGGAGGGCGGGGAGGGCGGGAGGAGGGGGAGGGTAGAGGGAGGTGGGCCACCCCGCACCTCCAGTCACCGCCACCCCCCCCCCCCGCAGGGACGTCCCCTTCTCCATCGTCTACTTCCCCCTCTTTGCCAACCTGAACCAGCTGGGCCAGTCCGCCTCCGAGGACAAGTCCCCCTTCTACGTGTCCTTCCTGGCCGGCTGTGTGGCTGGGAGCACGGCCGCCGTGGCTGTCAACCCTTGTGACGGTCAGTAGGGGCCCTGGGCCTCCCTCCGGCTGGGGGTGGGGGTGGGGGTGGGGGTGGGGGTGGGGGTCCGGGGGTGAGCGGCCCCCTGACCTGTGCCTCCCTGCAGTGGTGAAGACTCGCCTGCAGTCGCTCCAGCGCGGGGTCAATGAAGACACCTATTCCGGGTTCCTGGACTGCGCCAGGTAGGTGAGGCCCCTCGGCGGGGGGTGCAGGGGAGGCTGGCCCCGGCTCTGACCCCCGCTTCTCCACAGGAAGATCTTGCGGAACGAGGGTCCCTCCGCCTTTCTGAAGGGGGCCTACTGCCGCGCCCTGGTCATCGCCCCACTGTTTGGCATTGCTCAGGTGGTCTACTTCCTGGGCATCGGGGAGACCCTGCTGGGGCTGCTGCAGAACCCCCAGCCCTGAGCCTGGCCCCCCCACACCCGCAGGACTAGAGTGGGCCTGGGGCTGGGCGGCGCGCCCAGGACCAAGCCGGGGAACGTCTCCGCCCCTCCCCGTGTGGATGGGGTAGGAGGAGGGGTGCAGGGCCCACACACACGGCCTGGGGGGTCCTGCCTGACACCCACTGGGATCAATGAGTTATTTATGTAGAAATCACAGACATCGTCACATTCCCGGAGCCAGCCCTGCCCCAGCTCCACCCTGGCCTGGGCACCCCCAGGGACAGAGCTGGTCTCTGAGCTGGGGGCTCCCAGGTGAGGGCTGGGCAGGGTGGACCCTCCCCTCCAGGCTACCGGCCCGTCCCCGAGGCGCAGCCCCTCGTCCCCAAAGGGGAGGCTGCACAAACCTATTTATTAACTTGCCGAGCACAAGTGGCTCTGTCCAGCCCTCTGTCCGTCCATCGGTCCAGCCTCCCCACTGCTGCTCTCACCCCGGCCAGCCTTGCAGGAGAATCGGGGTCTCCTGTCCCCCATTTTGAGCCAGGAATTCCAGGCAGGCGGGGGGTTCACACTGAGTCCTGACTCCCAGGGAAACCCCACCCCTGACTGTGGGACCCAACCATCCTCCTGGTGGGCCCCTCTGCCCCACCCCGACTGGGGGCCCAGAGTGCGTGAGAAGTCTGTGTGCGCATGGGAGAGCCGCTGCCCTTCCCACATGGCCAGGCAGTGTGTGCGTGCATGCACGTGTGTGTGTGTGCATGCACGCACGTGTGCGTGTGTGTGCTGTGTAAACCTGTGCCCCCGCTGACCCTGTCCAGAAGTTTCTCCAGCCCAGCCCCTCTCGCTGCACCTGCAGCTGACCCCTCTTTGAGACCTGCGCCCGGGTCTGACCTTGGCCAGTGGGAAGGGCAAGCATGACCAGTATGGAGCCAGGGGCCCCTGCTCTGTTTGCAGGGGCGGGGCCACGAGCTGCCCTCCAGGCCGCCCTGCTCTCTGGGCCCGTCCGCCCGCTGTCCAGACCCATCCCCGTTGTGAATGGAGGCAGGCGCCCGCCCTGCCACCCCTGCCGGGTGATCGTGCTGGTGCTGTGTCCCCCGCCACCCAGGCCCCTCTGAGGAGGCCCCTTCCCAGCGACACTACCTGGGGCCGAGGCCTGGCCCCCAGTTCACGGTTGTACCCATCACATCTGTTGTACCTTGGAAGCTGCTGCTGCTGCTGACAGATTTATATTTTTTTTCTTTTGAGGAGTTTCAAGAAGTGACTTTTTGTGTCTTGTCATGTAAGAAGATAAATAAATATTCTAAGTAGATGCCTCCTCTCTGAGTCTCTGTTAGGGGCTGGGGGGGAGCCCCCTCATAACTGGCTCGGGTCCCGTGCAGGCCGGGGTCCCCCTGGCCACTCACTGACGGGCACGTTGGCCTGACTCCCGGCTGTCTGGGTTGGGGTGCGGGGAGGCCAGCCTGAGTCCCTCGCAGCCTGACCCTAACCCGCTCTTGGGATTAACAACAGCCAGACCAGGCGGTGTGGCTCAGTGGTTGGGCGTCCACCTATGATCAGGGTGGATTGGTTGGGGCACGTGTGCGCTGGATCCCAGCGTGGGGCGTGCAGGAGGCAGCCAATAGTAATTCTCTCTCATCATTGCTGTTCCCCCCCCCCTCTCCCTCTCTGAAATCAATAAAAATATATTTTGGGGGAAAACGGAGCGGGGGTGGGGCCCCCGAGTGCCCGGTGGTCAGGGGCGTCCGCCGCGGAAGGCAGCGGGGCGGAGCCTGAGCGGATGAGGCCCCGCCCCCTGCATGCGCAGGAGCACTGCATTGTGGGAAACTCCCGGTCCTCTCAGCCGCAGCTGCTGCTCGCCCGGCCGAGGCCCCGCGTAGAGCAGCCAGCGCCGAGGTGGGAGCGCCGGGAGCCGCAGGGTAAGGTGGCGGGGCCCCGCGGCACCGGGCCGGGCGGGGGGCGATGGGGGCGCTCAGGTTGAGGCGGTTCCCTGCCCTGAAGGTCATCCCTCTCCCGGCACAGGAGCCCCGGGGAGGGGGAGCGGGAGGGGCAGCCGGGTGACGTCAGTGTGAGCTCAGAGTAAGCGAGGGCAGTGGGGCCAGCAGACCACCTGCCCTCCGCACACTTGACTCCCAGCTGCTGGGTGCGCCCCCAGAACGGCGGGGCCGGCGGGGTGAGGGCTCTGCGGCCTCTCCCTGGGACACCCCCATCACGCTGTGACCTTCAGGCGACCTTCCATGTGGTTCGTGTCCCTGGCCCCCTCCCGGGGCTGGGGGGGGTGGTTCGCATCCTCCCAGGGGAGCGGCGGACAGACAGGGTCAAGGTCTGCAGGGAGGGACGGCCGAGGCCCAGGGGCCAGGCACCCAGCCCCCTCCCCCTGCCCTGGGCATTCAGGGTGGGGCCAGCCTTTGTCACAGCCCAGACCCCCCCTCCGCCTGGCCCCACTGCTGAGGCTGAGTGACAGGGTGTGTGCCCTCCCTAGGCCAACCCGGGGACGCCCTCTGCCCCCGCCCCCCGAGGCAGGGGCAGCCGGTGGCTCAGGAAGGACACCCTGCCCTTGAGCTGGAGCAGGTGAGGCCGTGCCGGGTGGGCGCAGGGCAGGGGGCCGTCACTGCCCTCCTGGCTTCGGCCTCCTGGGGACGCCGCAGGGTTTGCATCCCGGTCCTGTGGCCTCGGCCACGCCCACCCTGCCGGCCCAGAGAGCCCAGTTCCAGGTTCTCACCCTGCCCTGCCCCTCCGCCTGGACCCGTCCCTCTGAGAAGGGCACATGGTCGGTGCTGCCCAAACCCATCCTGGCTGCTGCCCACCCCCCCTGGCCACACACCCTCTCGGGGCTGGTGGCTCTCGCTCCCTGCCAGGGCCTCCCCACCCTGGGCCAGCGTCCTGGCCACGGCTTGAGTGCAGGGAAGACCATTTTACAGACAAGGAGACCTGGTCTCCGCGCCCCCCCCCCCCTTCGGGGCCCAGAGCCCTGCCTGTGCGGGGGGGCGGGGGGGGTTTCTCAGGGTGTGGCCGGGGACAGGTGGGGGCTGGGCCCTGGAAGAGGATTCTGAGCTGGGGCTTTCGGGGTTCCAGAGGACTGAGCGGTGTCTCTATGGGGCCAAGGCGGTGGGGACTGGACAGGATGGGGCGTCCTTGTGTCTCCCCCCTCCAGGCCCACGTAATGCCCAAGGGTGAGCTGTCCTGAGCCGCTGTGGTCCCGCCACCTGCCCGTCCGCACCCCCACGGCATCATGGAGTCCAGAGGGAAGGCGGCCAGCAGCCCCAAGCCCGATGCCAAGGGGCCCCCGGCCGGGGCGGAGGTCAGAGGCCCCCCGGCGGCGGACGGGAAAGCCGCCTCGGCCAAGCCTGGGAAGAAGGAGGCCCAAGCGGAGAAGCAGGAGCCGCCGGTGGCCCCTGCCCCACCGCCTGCCAAGAAGACGCCGGCCAAAGCGGACCCCGCCCTTCTCCACAACCACAGCAACCTGAAGCCGGCCGCCCCGGCCCCCGCCGCCCCCAGCGGCCCCGACGCGGCCCCTGAGCCCAAGGGCCCTGGCGACGGGGCCGAGGAGGACCAGGTCCCCAGTGGGGGCCGGGGAGGCCAAGGCCCCTGCCCCTTCGAGAACTTGACCCCCCTGCTGCTGGCTGGGGGCGCGGCTATGGCAGCCGTAGCCCTGATTCTCGGTGTGGTCTTCCTGGCCCGGAAGAAATGACCTGCTGCCCAGGCGGGGCCCAGCGCCCTGTGCAGACCGCGGGATGTGCATGCGACCTCACATAGCTGTCTACCCATAGCCCATAGGCAACATATACACACACGCCCCGACACGGGGAGACACGGACCGGCTGCCCGGGCAGTGGGGCCCCGCCCCCTTAGCTGGTCCCTAGCGTGTCCCCCTCCCCACCCCCCAGGCAGGGACCCGGCTCCTGGGCCTGAGCAGCGCAGGGTGGAGCTGTGGCCTCGGGCAGAGGGCTCAGGCCAGGGCACCTGGGGCGGTGGGTGGGGTGGACCCTGAGCGGGCCAGCTTGTCCCAAGGGGCCCCGTGGTCCTAGGGGCTTCCTGACGAGCCCCAGGCAGGAGGGAGCCCTGAGGCTGACGGGTCCAGGCTGGGCCCTGACCTGGGCCGGCCACGCGGGGACATTAAAGGTGTGGCTGTTTCACCTTCCCCTCTTCTGCTCTTTGCTTGCAGCCGGCGGGGTGGGGGTCTGGCGGGCTGAGCCACTCCAGGGGCTGACCCGAGGCTTCGTGCCGCCTCTGCCTGCTGCCCACGCCCGAGCTGGGGAGACGGTGCAAGGCCTGTCTCCGGGGGGGCCACCTCACTTCTGCCCTGAGCCCTCTCCCCATCCTGTGGCAACTGTCTGGGGGGCAGCTGGGGGCGGGCAGGGGGGTATCAAGGACCTGCCCCACAGCTATGTCTGCCGAGCCCCCAAAGATGCCCCTGGAGAGGGCCCCTCTTGCCTTACCCAGCGTCCTTTGAGTCGAACAAGCGTATAAATGCAATAACAGGTAGAGTAGAACCACATGGTGGGTGACCATCACCATGCCCACTGCCCCCTGTGCCCGCAGGGGACCGTGCCGGGCAGCCCCTCGGTAGCCCATGGAGTCCCGGCGTGGCCCACAGCACGGTGGCTAGCGGGCGGGCTCTGGAGGGCGGCGGTGGGCACCGTGGGACCCTGACGTGCCCGTCCCTGGCCAGCCGGCCGCTGGAACGCTGGGCCTGAATGGAGGCTGAGTCTACAATAAACTTGTCTCACGGCTGGGCTGGCGTCCTCACCTGCATGAGGCTGGGAGAGTCGGGGTCCCCTGCCCCGGCAGGTAAGGGTCACACCCACACCACCTGCCCTCCCCTGCCACCGCCCTGCCCTTGATCCTGGTTGGCTCTGCTCACAGCCGTTCCGGGGCCTGCCCCACCGCCAGGCCTCCTGCTGCCCTGGCCACACTGCGCAGGGCGGCACGGGGACCTGGGGTGGGGGAGGGGGACCTTGTGCCGCAGGTTGACCTCCAGCCAGGAGGGCCCTTTTTCTACATACACCCCCTCTTTGCAGTGAGCTCCCCATCCCCGGGAGGGCACAGGGGAGACTGCGGGGTGGGGGTTCCCTTCTCTCTTCACCTCCCACCCACAGCTCCCGGTGCCCACCTGGCCAGGCCCGCCCGGGACCCCAGCTGCAGGCGCTGGCTGGCTGGGCAGGGGCTGGGGAGCAAGGCCCGCTGGGCGGAGGAGGGGTGCTGTGGGCTCTGCCTTCTCTGAGGTGACGTGACGGGCACATCTCCCCTCCTGGTCCTCCCTGGGCCCGCCGCCCGCGTGGCAGACCCTGTCGAGCGCCCGCATCTCAGGCCCCGACACGGTCCTTGTGAGCATCCAAACAGACCAGGCGCCTGGCCCAGGCCCGCCCCACGGGCTGCCTCCTGCTGACCGCGCTGGGCTCCCCGCTCTGCTATCCTGGACATTGCCCCACATCGCCCGTCCCCTAGGTTCCTGCCCCCCGCCCCCTCCCCCCACCCGGCACCAGGGGCCACTCCGCCAGGCCGGAGTCCTTGCCAGCCGCCTGCAGGCCAGCCCCCTCTCCCGTTCTCTATTCTGTGACTGGAACCTTCAAAACAACCAACCAACTCACCCTCCTGACACTTTGGGGGCCGGGAGGGAGGAGGCCTGGGAGGGAGGAGGCCGGGAGGGAGGAGGCCGGGAGGGCGCCCAGGCGGCGGGAGGCTGGGCTCTGGGTCTGGTCTGGCCGGTCCTTGGACGCTGTGACGCTGCACCCGCGAGGCGCCTCCTGGTTAGGGGTTCCCTGTGAGGGTGTGGACGTTGTTTCCATTTTTTGCGCCTTTAGACACAGCAGCAGCGGAAACCCTTGGGCTGCCCTTTGTGCCTGGTGCCTCCGTGGTGCGCGCTGTGCCGGCTTTAAATAGTAAAATACACAGAACGCAGCACCTGCGGTTTATTTCAGCCTCTAAGTGCACAGCTCGGGGCAGGGAGCGCACTCACATCATCCTGCGCCCGCCCGCCAGCACCTCCAGGACTCTCTCTCCTAAATGCATTTGTACTGAGGGCCGGGAGGCAGGGAGAGGGAGACAATCACCAGTGATGAGAGAGAAGCCTGGATCGGCTGCCTCCTTGCGCGCCCCCCACTGGGTGTGGGGACCAAGCCTGCAGCCCAGGCACGCGCTCTGACCGGGGATCGAACCCTGATCTCATGGTTCACAGGTCGACGCTCAACCCCTGAGCCACGCCGGCTGGGGCTCCAGGACTCTCTTCATTTTACCAAACTGACCCTCTCCCCCCAAACGCCCCGCCCCTGCCACGCCCCGCCCTGCTTTCTGCCGCGGTGGCTCTGACCCTTCAGGACCTCACGTGGGATCACGCGGACCGGCCCTCCGTGGCGGCTCTGTGCACGCGCACGCCCTCAGGGTTGCTCCGCGTCGCAGCAGGTGAGGGTTCGCTCCCCTTCTGAGGCTGCGCAGCCCCGGGTGGGGGTGGCCGCACTGTGTCCACCTCCGTCCACGGACACTCGCCGCCCCACCTTCCCACACGTGACTGTGCTGCTGCGGCCACGGCACGCGTGTCCCCTCAGGACCCTGCTCCACGTGTCACCCTGCCGGTGGGACTGGGTGACAGAATGTGCCTGACGCCGCCCGTCTCCTGCCCGGGGATCAGCCCCGCGACACCTGCCGGGCGCGGGGACGGCCGCGCTCTCCGGCTTCTCCTTCCCGCCGCCTGACGCCCCTGTTCCCCGGGCTCGGTTCGGGCCTTTGGGTTTTGCTGCGGTTTGTGCATTTTCTGGGTGGAACGGCCCCCTCGCCCTCACCGCTGGGTTTCTCGAGGTGCTTTGCACAGGCAGCCTTCGTCACATTGCCCATGCCGGCGCTCCTCGGCTGGCTCGGCCCTCGCTCTGTGTCCCGAGAGCAGAAAGGCTGACGTCGAGTCACCATCGCGTTTGTCACCTGCGTCCCGGGCCGCGCCAGCTCCTGGGGGTTGGCGCGAGGGCGTCGCCCTCGTTCTCGTCACGTTCTTGGCATTTGCTGGCGCGGAGCGTGCAGCCCACTGGGGCGCCCGGTGGGTGTGAGGAGGAGGCTGGGGAGCGGGGCTGTCTCCTGCATCAGCCGCGCTGAGGGTGCCGCCTCAGGGAGCCGGCCGCCCCAGGGGCCACGCTGCCGCGCCTGGAGCTGTGACATCGTGTCTTAAGGCCCCGTTCGCTTCCTTCTAATTTCCCACACGCAGTCCCTGGCGGCTCCTCCGGAGAGGTAGAACCCCAGAGCTGAGACGGGCCTTTTGCGGGCTCTGACGCTCGCTCGGCTGGGGACCGAGCCCGAAACCCGGGCACGTGCCCTGACCGGGAGTCACACCAGCGACCTCTTGGTTCCTGGGCCAGCGCTCAGCCACCGAGCGGCACCGGCCGGCACCACAGAACTACTCTTAGGGTCTGAACAAAAGACCAGGCACCAAAGGACTCGGGCGTGAAAAGTGCACACGACCCCCAGGGCCGTCTGGGGAACGGGAGCTCAGGGGCGGCAGCGCCCCCAGGGCTCCAGGTGGACCCCCGAGACCCCGTCCCAGCCTTTGCATTCTGAGCACCAGCACCTCCGGACCCGTCGTGCCACGGGTGGGCGCCATAGGGCACAGGTGTCCTGAGCAGGGAGGAAAGGGCACACGGGTAGGGGCCACTTTCTGTTTCCTCTCTAGCGCCCCTCCCACCCCCAAGAGTGTGCAGCTCCTTTGGGGACCCACCCATGAATGCATTCGTGGTATGTCTGGGGTAGGGCTGGCCGATGCCTCGAGAACCCAGCTCCCCCAGATCTGGGCACGGGCTGGGGTGGTTTCAGAACCTCTCTTCCTGCATCGGGGGATGGGAGGGGGTGACTCCCCACTGCGGACCCTCACCCTGGCTGCCGGGCCTGAGCACTCCGACTCCCGGGCCTTCAGCCGGCCCTCACCCCACCACTCGGCCCCCCGACCTCGCACCTGCTCCCAGGGCCGGGCCGATAGAGGCTCCCTGTCTCGCAGTGACCGGCCGTGGCACAGGTGTGTTCCCGAAAGGAGGGTGTCACCAAGGAAGGGAGCAGGAGGCCCGGCAGCCCCCAGAAGCCACACGGGACCGAGCCTTCACCGCTTGCCCACCTGGAGCTGTGGCACGCCTAAACACGCCAACCTGGACGGGGTCACGTGCGGAGACACAGACCGAAGGTGATGCCCACACAGGGGGCCTGGACTCGGCGTCTGCTCCCCCTGCTCAGGCGCGTGAGCCCGGCAGGCACCCTGCCGCCCCAGGTGCACAGAAGGCGCACGCCGCGAGCACAGGGCCACTCACACACTGGCCTCCGTGGCGCCGCCGCCGCCTGGCTTCCTCCTCCACCCGCTTCCTTAGAGACAGAAAGGACTTGATGTAACGAGTCCCGTGGCGGGAAGAGGCCGGCTCGGCTCCTGGAGCCGCAGAGCTTCCCCACCACGAGCACCTGCACCTGCGGCTCAGCCAGCTCAGGGCCTGGGGCGGCGCAGGTGGGGCTGGGCCAGCAGGGGGCCCCGTGGTCTCCCTCCAGCTCCTGGGTCTGACCCCATGGACTTGCATGGTGGGGAGGGGACCCCTTCTTAGACCCAGAGAGCTCTGGACTGACCTCAGGCCTGCTGGTCTCCATCTAACCTCCTGCACCCCCCCAACACAGTACCACGTCCCACGCCTGCGGGAGGGTCCTGAGGAGGTGGCGCAAGGTGCTGCTGACTGCCCGAGGCTGCAGGGCACTGGGCGGGGCAGAGGGCAGAGCCAGTGTTGTGGAGGCAGGGAGTGTCCAGGGGGGGACCTTGGCCTGGACTTGAGCAGTTCCCACTTGTGACAAAGGGTTGCCTAGTCAGCAGAGGCTGGCAGGACCTTAGGGCACCCTGCTGTCTCCCCTGCACACTGGCAGCGGGAGGTCCTGTAGGGGGACCGAGGGGGCCCAGGGGCAGGGCCACTCTCTCTTTTAAAAAAAATATATTTTTATTGATTTCAGAGAGGAAGAGAGAAGTAGAGAGGTAGAAATGATGAAGAGAGAAAATCATTGATCGGCTGCCTCCTGCACGCCCCTTACTGGGGATCGAGCCTGCAACCCGGGCATGTGCCCTGGCAAGGAATGGAACCTCGACCTCCCGTTCATAGGTTGATGCTCAACCCCTGAGCCACCCTCTTAACCCCAGCTTGGGCCCAAGCCCTCCACGGGCCTCCCTTCTCTCCAGCCAGGCCTTAAAGAGCACCCGCCATGCACTGAAGGCCCATGTGTCCACCCCACCCGACTGCCCCTGGACAGTCTGTGATAAAACTGCCTCAAATGCAACGTGGCCCGACAGCACTTGGACTTTCCTCACCTAACAGCACCCCATCTCAGGCAGTGACACCCCACCTTCCAGGGGCAGAGACGTGGTTACTCTGTCTTCCCCAACGATCCCACTGGGGCAGAACCCACCACCGGGCCCCACCTGCAGACCCTCCCTGGTTATGAACCCTCTGCTTGGAGCTCCAAGCCTTGGCCTCCTCCGACGGGCTCCCCCACCGCCTCTCTCTCCGCTCCTCGCTGCCCCGCACCGCCCTCCCCACCCTCTGAACGAGCTGCGCGGGCTCCTTCCGTGACCCCACGGCCCCGCCCCGCCCCAGGACAGGAGCCCCGCTGGGCCGGCGCTCAGCCCCGCACCCAGGGCTGCCCGGCTCTCGGGGATCGCGAGTTCAATGCCCGATCCACAGGGAGGGACCTCGGCCGGGGCAGGCGTCTTCTCTCCCGGTTCTGACGCTCCCGGGCTGGCGGGCAGTGCCCGTTGCCTGAGAAAGCGCGAGGGAAGAGAGAGAAACCAGGCCGCGCAGGGGTCCGACCCTCGGGACTTCCTCCCGGCCCTGCCGCCAAGCTCGGGGCTCCGCGCGGGGCCTCAGGGGCCGCCGGGAAGGACGCGGGACCCGGCGAAGCGGGGCGGGGGCGGGGCGGGAGGACGGCGCATGCGCCCAGAGCCGCTCCAGGCCCCGCCCCCAGGCCGCGGCGGCACGTGACCAGCGCGTCCCCGGCCAGGTGCGCGCGCAGGCTGGGCCCGCGCACGCGCAGTCCGCGCTGACTGCGGTGGAGACCATGGCGTCCGAGCGGCTCCCGAACCGGCCCGCCTGCCTGCTCGTGGCCAGCGGCGCCGCCGAGGGTGAGGCTTGCGCGGAGGGAGGGCGGCGGGTGCCGGGGGGACGGCGCGGGAGGGCGAGGCAAACACACCGGCCGCGTCCAACGCGCCTGAGGCTGGAGGCCCGCCCACCCGAGCGGCTCAGCCTGAACGTGTGTTGGGGGCCCAGCAGGGAGGCGTCCCTGGCCTGCTCGGGGGTGGGGCAGTGGGTGTCCCCGGACGTGGGCTCCGACAGGCCTGGGGGTCGGACAGCCATGGCCTTGGGAGCGTGGGCCTTCCTGACAGGTGGTCACGAGCCTGCGCTGCTCGATGCCCACGCTGCCCGCCGCCCGGCGCACACCTGGGAGGATGCCGGCTGGAGCGGGACTGCCCCGGGGGGCGGGGAGGGAGAGGTGCAGGGACTGAGGACCCCCGGCCCTGCCAGGCCTCAAGCTACCAGGAGAGACCGTGGGGCTCATGGGGCCCCGTGTTGCCAGCCTCTTACTCGGGGCGTGGGGTGCAGGGGCCGGCAGGAAGAAGTGAGCAGACTCGGGCCCCTGGTGCTCTGAGCACTTCCCAGGGCCTCCTGTGTGTCCCCTGTCACAGAGGGAAGTGGTGAGCCCACGGCCACCGGGGAGCAGGTGGAGGACCAGGGTTGGGACCGGGGGTCTGTGTGGAGCCTGGTCCGCTCAACTTGTGTAGCTGCTCCAGTGGGCCAGGGAGCGAGGACCGCGGGTCACGGGGTCACAGTGTGCCTAGAATGGGGGCAGGAGCCAGGGTCCTACCCCCACCCCCATGGGGAGTTCAAGGGTCGGAGGAGCCATTGAAAGGGGTTCAGCCCTGGGGAGACAGGCTGGAGTGGGATAAGGGGGAGGGGTCGCAGCAGCTTGGCTGTGCCAGGAGGAGGGGATGTTGAGAACATGGGGTGGGGCACAGCTCTGAAAGGACCAGTGGGCCCTGCCTAGTCCCCTCAGGGGTCCTGGGGTGAAGTAGGTGGGGGTCGGAGGTAGAGGTGGGAGAGCAAGGGTTTGAGGAACTGGGAAGGCGGGGTGGGGGGGAGGGGAGGGCGGGCGATTTGGAAAGACTGTTTTTGCTCAATGTATGGACTTCCTGCAGTGAACATGTACTAACTCATAAGCGCGAATAAAGATGAACGTGAGGTTAGGGATTGGGTCCCAGGATTAAAATAAAGGCGGAAGGATGCGGGTCAAGCCCATTTAGAGGTGGATGTCCCTGGGGGGGCCGCAGCCCCTCGCAGCCAGGAGCCTTCCAGACTGAGCGTGGGCAGAAGAGGGCGGGGAGCCCACTGGCATTCAGGGGCTCCCGTGAGGAAAGGGCTGAGCAGTGTCCTGGCCCTGGAGGAGGGGGGAATGCACCCACCTTCCTGTGACAGGAGCCATAGCCCACCTCGTGGGCAGGAGCCTTGCTCTCTGCCGCCCTCCCTGGCTCAGCCTGGAGGAGTGGGGGCTCAGCTGCTCCCTCCCCGGCTAACTGAGGGGTAAACCAGGCCCTGCTGGTTTCATGAGCAGGTGAGCTGAGTGTAAGGGACCCACTCACTTAGGTGTGCCTTCTGGAAAGGCCTCTGGGGCCAGACTGGGGGGAGGGCGCAGGGAGGGAGATGGGGGCCTGGTGGGCCCTGGGATGAGGCCGGGGAGGGGCTGCCCCTCGGGTGGTCCTGGGGCCGGGAGAAGCCCTGGGGCGGCCGGGCAGGAGGGCTGCCGGGCCCAGCCCTCACCCGCGTGTCCCTGCAGGAGTGTCAGCCCAGTCCTTCCTCCACTGCTTCACGCTGGCCAGCGCTGCCTTCAACCTGCAGGTGGCCACGCCTGGGGTAAGTCCAGCCCTTTCTTTCTGGGGGGCCGGGCGATGAGGGGGAGTGCTGTCGCTGGGAACAGTGGTGAGCCGAGGCTGCTGTGACCCGAGGGATCGGGCGTCTGCTCGCGAGAGAAAGGATGGCGCAGACCGTCCAGCAGGAGGGAGTGCAGCCCTCTGACGCCGGGGCCCAGGTCACAGCAGTGATGTGCTAAGGGTTTCCCGTGTCGCCCTGAGGGGGTGGGACATTTGCTGCCGCTTTATAGGCAACTGAGGACCAGTGTGGGCGGGTGGGCTGACGTGGAGCTGGGGTGTGTGGAGCTCTGGTGAGAGGGCTGGGCTGTGGGTACCTTCGTCCCTGAGGGCTGCCATTGGTCCGGGCTCCCTTCCGTGTTTCTGAGCACCCCTGTGAGCCAGCGGGGGTGTCCTGCGCTGACCTTTGGCCTCGGGGCTCCGCAGGGGAAGACCATGGACTTTGTGGACGTGAGTGAGAGCAATGCACGCTGGGTGCAGGACTTCCGCCTCAAGGCCTATGCCAGCCCCGCCAAGCTCGAGTCCATCGACGGTGAGGGCCCAGACCTTGGAGGGTCGGGCGTGTGGGGTTTCAGGGGGCTTGTGGCCCCACAGCGCTCCCTCACTCTAGCCCTGGAGCTCCCGGGGCTTGCTGCCAGGCGCGGTGACTGTCTGTGGCCGCCCCCTCCTGTGTCTTGGGCCCAGAGTCCCAGCTGCCTCTGCAGGGAGAGGTGGCGGGCACGTGGAGATGGGAGGCAGGAATGGCCCATGGGCGGGGGGAGCCTTAGCCGGTGCAGGGACAGGACAAAGGATGGTGTCTTGCGGCAGGAGCAAGAGGACTGACTGGCCTGTGGTCTCCCCAGGTGCCCGGTACCATGCCCTCCTGATTCCCAGCTGTCCCGGGGCCCTGGCCGACCTGGCCAACAGCGGGTCTCTGGCCCGAATCCTGCAGCACTTCCACTCCGAGAGCAGTAGGTGACCCCTGGCCTGGGGGTGGATGGGGGGGGGGGGCCTCCACAAACAGGGAGGGGAGGCAGGATGGTGCCTGTGCGGGGGGGTGGGCACGGCAGCCGTGGATTGCAGGGTTCAGGTCTTGGGGCTGGAAATGTCAGGTCACTTCAGATGTAGAGCCCCGTGATCTGGCCAGTGAGGGTCAAGTTGACTCAGCTGTCCCACACACGAGGGTGGGCACTCCCAACCCTGCCCTTTGGCCAGCACCCCTGTGGGCCCTCTGCCTGGCCCCCTCGGGCTGGGGGCTGGGCCCCCTCGGCCCCTCCGGGGGGGGGGAGGGCAGGATGCTGGCTTTGTTCCTGGTGGGAAAGCACCGGGTCCGGGCTGGGGCCGAGGCCAGCAGGGCCGGGAGAAAGGCCGCTTGGAGACCTGGCCTGCCGCCCTGGTCTGCCTTGGGCTCCGTGCGCCTGTCTGCTCGCTAGGGGCCAGCCGACAAAATCCCAGGCTCCACACAGAGTCCTTTGTCGGTGAGAACGGGCCTCCTGTCCCCAGCACCAAGCCCGGGACAGGCAGCGATTGTTCCCGGCCACCTCAGCCGTGGGAACGCACTTGTGCCAGGCGGCCTCTGGGTGGCAGGCCCGGAGCCAAGGCGGGCGCTGGGCAGGGCGGGGGCACTGCCTGGAGGCCCTGAGAGTTGGGAGGAGGGCGGCGCCTTCCCACTGCAGTCAGGAGGGGCGTTCCGGGTGGGCTGCCCCTCGTGCAGCAGTGACAGCGGTGACGGCGGTGCCATCGGAGGGCGAGTGGGGCCTGGAGGGTGCGGGCCGTTCGCTCTGAGGGCCGGGGCAGTGCGTGCCGCTGGGTTGGCACATAGACCTGCTCGCCCTCGCGACGCCTCCTTGTACTTGTTTCTCAGCCACCGGGACTTGAGATTTGAGCCGGAAGCAGCAGCTCGCCATGTTGCCCGGGGCGGGGGCAGCGGCCTCCAGGAGGTCCGCTGTGGGGGTGGGGTGTTGGGAGAGGGCCAGGCCCCGGCACCCAGGACCTCACCCGCCCTGCCCCTGCTTTCAGAGCCCATCTGCGCGGTTGGCCACGGGGTCGCCGCCCTGTGCTGCGCCACCAACGAGGACCGGTCCTGGGTGTTCCAAGGCTACAGCGTGACCGGGGTGAGTGCAGCAGGGCCGGGCCTGGTCAGGCCCGAAGCACAGGACGGCGGGGACCCTGTGGGGCCCATGGTCACCTCTGGCCGGTGACAGCCGCTTGTCCACACGGCACCAGGCTGGCCGTTGTCCGTTGTCTGCTGACATCCTGGAGGCCTGTTCAGGCCGTGGGTGAGGACAGAGACCCTGCCTCGCCTGACCCTCGCAGCCCGGTTTGCTTTGCTGGCTGTGGGTGTGGGGAAGAGCGGGGTGGGGTTGAACTTGCTTTGGCCTGACCAGGAGGCAGGGCTCCATGTGGGTGGAGGGGCTGGCTCCGGCTCAGCATTCACAGGGGAAGGGAGCAGGCCTGGGAGGTGCTGGGCCGATCTAGGCGGGAGGGTCCGTGTGGCGAGGACCGAGGCCTGGCTGCTGGAGGCTGGACACAGCTGGCCTGGTCCCAGGTCCAGGTCCAGGTGAGGACCGGACAGGAGAGGAGCCTGGACAACTCAGAGCTCCTGTGGCCCCGGCCCCCACCCCACAGGCCACGTGGCTCTGTTCCACCTCCAGGCCTTGCACTCACTGCAGGGCCCAGCTCCTGCTGCCTCCCAGGTGCCTCGATGCCGGGGGAGGGTGTGTCACCCCGGAAGCCCACAGCAGGAGGGCCGCACTAGGGTTCAGTCTTGGAGCAGTGCTGTGCCCCCGCCCCACGTGGAGGCAGGGCCCTGCCTGCGTTGGACCTGCCTGAGCCCGGGTGGCCTTCCCGCAGCCCTCCGTCTACGAGCTCGTCAGGGCCCCCGGCTTTGCCCGCCTGCCCCTCATCGTGGAGGACTTCGTGAAGGACGCCGGCGCCAGCTTCAGTGGTGAGCTGGGCGGCGCTGCAGGCGACGGGGGCGGGGGGACCTCACTGGCCAGGCCAGCCTCCTGGGGCTGAGCACCCAGCCGACCTCGGTGGCCGGCGGCTCTGAAACCCCGCAGGCTGACCTGGAGCTCAGCCCCAGGAGGGGGGGTGGGCCGGGCCTGGGCAGTGCCTGAGGCCTGTGCCCTCGGGTCTCCTGCAGCCAGCGAGCCTGACGCGGTGCACGTGGTGCTGGACCGTCACCTCGTCACGGGCCAGAACGCGGGTTCCACTGTGTTCGCCGTGCAGAACCTGCTCTTCCTCTGCGGCAGCCGGTGAGGGGCGCGGGCGATGGGCGGGCTGCTGGGCCACGGTCCCTGTGATGGCTGCTGCTGGCGCCCGAGCCTTGACCTGGTATCTGTCCCACAGGAAGTGACGCGGTCCCCACTGCCAGCCTGCCTGCCAGTGGATGCCACCACCTCCGAGGGCCCAGTCCCCAGAGGCAGCGGGACTGCGGCCTCCAGGGCCGAGCCTCTGACAGCTCCTGAGGCCGACTTCACCCGACCGGGCCTGTGGGACTGCGGGGCCTCCAGGAGTCAGCCGAGGGGTGTCGGGTCTTGCGGGGTGCGAGGCCAAGGTGCTGCATGGCACCAGGTGGGGCTCGGGTTCCATGTGGAGCAGTCCGCAGGGAGTTGGTACCCAGAGAACCAGCTGGAGCGTTGCAGGGTGGGGTCGTGGCCCCTCTGGTCTTCCTGCACCAGCACTGGGTGTCTCCCTCTGTCCCTGGCGCCCAGGTCGGGGAGCAGAGGCCGACCCCCCTGGGAGCCAGGATGACCAGCTGGCCCAGCAGTGACAGGCAGGGGTCCCGGAGTCGGTACCCGTGTGGGGAGGGCCGTGCCCAGGCGGTCTGCTGTCCCCCAGCCCTGCGGGTGCTGCTGAGGGGGGAGGGGCCAGCTGGCTGGAGCTTGGTCAGCACTTTTGACTTGGGTCAAAGGTGAAGGGGAATTAATCTTGTGGTCACAGCTCCAGGCCCCCAGATTTGCCCCGATTTTAACCTTTGCCTTGTGTGTGGGTTCAGGGTGGTGGTGACCCCATGTCAGGCCGGGGTGGACCTCAGGGCAGACGGCAGCGGCACTGCATCTGCATCCCTGACATTGAAGCACTGTTGACCTTTGACCTCCAAACACAGCCCGGGGCTCCTGTGGCAGCGCTGCACATCCCCCGTCCTGCGGCTGCTCCGCGGGGTCAGGGGGGACACAGCAAGCAGGAGCTCCGCTTAGGAGGCCCTGGACAGGCCTCTGCTGGGGACGCCGGGCGGCTGTCCGGCTGCTCCCTCCCAGCGCAGCCCGACAGCCTGACCATCCTCAGGCTTCCCAGGGTGCCTGGCTGGGCTGTGGGGTCCCCTCTGGAGCCAGGCTTGCTGCATTCCCAGCCCCTGGGAACAAGCAGGGCAGCCCCCAGGCCCGGCGCTTCCTCCCGGCCCCTGGACCAGCTCACTCGGCACTCCTGTCGGCATTTCCCGGGAGGCGAATTGGCCTGGCCGTCAGCCCCATGTGCCCAGGTGCCACCACATGTGGCCCAGGTGGTGGGTGGCTGTCTGCACAAACCCTGACAGACCCACCTCAAGGGCATTGTCTGTATTACCCATGAAACTGACCATTCCTGCTGAGGTTTCTGACCGGCCGTCTACTCTGCTCGGGTCGAGGCTCTGCTCCCTGCAGCTCAGTCCTGAGTGAGGGGTGGGAGGAACCAGAAAGCCCTGGGAGGGCAGGGGCGGGTTGGAGCCTGGTTTCCCCTGCCCGTGCCTCTGGGATTCCCCCACACGCCCAGGACATCTGCAGCAGCGCTCAGGAATGAATGGACAGACTGGCCCCGTGAATGGCATCTTGTTAAAGGGCAGCGTTATCGCCATGTGGTGGGACATTTGCCGTGAAAGAATGAAGTCCTGCCCGGCCGGGGTGGCTCAGTGGGTTCAATTCCCGGTTGGAGCACATGCAGGGTGGTGGGCTCAATCCCGTGTGGGGTGTGCGGGAGGCAGCCGATCAATGATTCTGTCATCAGTGATGTTTCCGTCTCTCCCTTCCTCTATGAAACCAATAAAAACATTAAAAAACACACAAAGAATGAAGTCCTGACGACACCCTACATGGCGGACCGTGAGAACACGCTAGTGAAAGAGACGGCCGTGCGGTCCTCATTTGTGCGGAACATCCTGAAGCTCCCGTGGCTCGGATGTGGTGGGAATGGGGCACATGGACATGCTCTTTTGGGGGGGCTTCTGAGCTGAATGCTGATTGTCACACCCCAAGTACTAAAGCCGTCCTGTCAGGCGTCCATGCAGACCCCAGAGCTGGCAGGCACCCAGGAGAGGGGGGGTCCAGGTGGGGGCAATGCCCCTGCCCCCCACTGCTGGACACCCACCCAGCAGGCCCCCTTAGCACCGGGACGGCTGAGCTTGTCCAGGACAGGCCGGGCACTCAGGACAGCACGGCCCCCAGTGGGGCCTGTGCCTGGGCCCCCTGAGAACTGCGGCCACGGGCCCTGCTGCTTTGGAGCCCCTGGGGACTCGGCCTCTTCGCCTCAGTGGCCTGTCCGGGGTCCCTGTGGAAGGCTGTGGGGAAAAGGTGGCCTGTCGGGTTCCCAAGGAGAAAGCCAGCCCAAGGGGCGAGGGCAGGCGGCTCCCTGCTGACCCTTTGGTGTAGCCAGGGCTGTGTCTCCGCGGTCAGTCCGACACCTTTCTGCCCACACCGACGTGGACGGGCCAGACGGGAGACGCCCCTTAACCTCTGCCTGGGCACGGGCTCCCGGACAGTCCTCGCCCAGCCCTCGCCCTGCCTGGCTCCCCTCCAGGAACAGAGGCTGGTCCTTCCTCCTCCCTCCACCCATCTCCGCCCCAGGCCCCTCCCGGTACAGCACTTGGTGCCCAAAGTCCAAACAGCGCCCCAGTGTGTTCTCAGAGCTGCACCACCCCCTCCAGGTTTAGGGACGCATCCAGGACACGCCGGGTTAGATGAACCAGTGCTGCTGTGCTGAGCTGCCCCACCAGGTGGCGCCACTGGCCTGCCCGCCCCTTAGCCCCATCGAGGGATCTGGGCACAGGAAGGGCTCCGGTGGGTCCGGGCAGGCAGTGGGCCCAGGCTGTAGCTGGTGGCTGGGCAGCTGGTGCACGGGCCGTCAGGAAATGAAGCATGGCACAGAAAACAACTGTTTAATGATTAGGCAGAATTTCACACAAAATCAGAAACCCATGATCCGTCCCTGCTCCAAGTAGTAGAAAATGATTCGTCACCGGACTTGTGCAATCAGACACAAACCCAAAGCCAGCACTGATCCGCGGCCCGGCCCGGCTACTTCCCGTTCTCCGCGCTGAACATCCGGTCCTGCAGGGGAGAGGGCGGGGCCAGGAGGGCGTGTCAGGCTCCCTCTGTGGGCCCACACCGCCGATGGGGGTCCCGCAGAAGTGCCAGCTCTGCCCAGCTCGCCCGGGCACTCACCGCCAGCACCCGCTCCAGCTTCACCGCGTCGGCAGCGAACTTGCGGATGCCGTCCGAGAGCTTCTCCACGGCCATCTGGTCCTCGTTGTGCAGCCAGCGGAAGGCCTTCTCGTCCAGGTGCACCTTCTCCAGGGCGCTGGCCTGGGCTGGGACAGGCAGCAGGCCCTCCACACCCGCCCGAGCCGCCACCCGGCCCCGCCCCCACCCCTCAGGGAACCGAGGTGCAGGCAGCCCCCGGCAGGGGCTGGGCCTCACCCGCCTTGGCCGACAGCGCGGGCACCAGCTTGCTGCTGTCCTTGAGCAGCTCGCCCAGCAGCTTGGGCGAGATGGTGAGGAAGTCGCAGCCTGCCAGCGCCTTGATCTCGCCCGTGTTGCGGAAGGAGGCGCCCATGACGATGGTCTTGTAGCCAAACTTCTTGTAGTAGTTGTAGATCTTGGTGACGCTCTTCACTCCTGGAGGGAGGCCAGCCGTCACCACTGCGCCCGCCGCCCTGCCCACCGCGCACCTGCCCCGGGGCCCCGGGGCCACTCACCAGGGTCCTCCTGGGGCTCGTACGACTTCTTGTCCGTGTTGGCCACGTGCCAGTCGAGGATGCGCCCCACGAAGGGGGAGATGAGCGTCACGCCCGCCTCGGCGCAGGCCACGGCCTGGGCGAAGGAGAAGAGCAGCGTCATGTTGCAGTGGATGCCGTGCCGCTCCTCCAGCTCCCTGCGGGACGCACACGCTCACCCCGGCTCTCTGGCCCCGGCTCTCTGGCCCGCGGGCTGCCGCTGGCCCGCTCATTTCCCCTCAAACCCAGTTACAAACGGACAGAGGCCAGAGGCCCTCAGCCAGCACTGCGCCAGCACGGGCCCGCGGTCCCTCCCCTCAGCCAGAACCGCCTGGGGCTGGACACCGGCTGCCATCTCAGGCCACGGTGCTGCCTGCCTCTCACCCGGAGCCTCGGCCTCCTGTGCCCACTCTCACCCTTCCCAGCCCGCCCTGCGGCAGCCCGGCAGCCCACCGTGTCATCTGGGGCCGAGTCCTGAGGACCGGGCAATGGCCACACTCATGTGGGCGGGGCAAGGGCTGTGACAGCTGGACCTCTGCTCAGGCTCCTCTGGCCACGGGCCAGTTTAGAAGGGCTCCACCGTGTGGCCACGGGGGCGAAGAGCCACACGCACAACAAGAAGCAGCGCCGTTCCTCCAACGGGCACGGTGACCGGCCTCATGACCGAGTACGTGCCCAGGAGCGATGACACAGGGCCACGCAACCACGTGGCCACGCAGGATGGACAGACACAGAAAAGGCAGCACGCACGCAGCGGAACATTCAACTTGAAAGGGACGCAGCCCTGACTGCCACAGGGGGAGCCCTGGAAACATGCCACGGGAGAAGCCACGTGTCATGAGCCCACCCGTGTGAGACCCCAGAACAGGCCACAGAGTGGAGAGCCGTCGCAGGGCGGGGCTGCAGCGGACACAAGGCCCCCGGGCACGGCTGTTCCCGCCGGTGAGACCAGAGGGTCAGCCTCCGAGCCTCACACCTCCCCTCCACCCGGCATAAGAGGCTCTGCCTGTGGACTGTGAGCGCCCGGTGAGGACGCGGTGACACGCCTGTGGGGTCTCACGGGCACTCGTTTCTGAGGGTCACCCAGCAGGACCTTGGCACCTGGCCCTGGACACGCCTGGCTCCGTCAGCTGGGCCACACCCACCCCCTGGGGGGGGGGGGAGACACTTACTTTCCAGCCTGAATTCCTTCCCAGGTGGACGACAGCTTGATCAGAATCCGGTCCTTGCTGACCCCGGCGTCCTTGTAGAGCTCGATGAGGCGCAGGGCTCGGGCCACCATGGCGTCCTTGTCAAAGGAGAGCCTGGAAGAGCCGGGCCGCGGTGAGGGGCGCCGGGGGGCGCCGAGGACCAGCAAGCAGCAGCGGTGCCCCGGCTCCCGGTCGCCTGCCCTCCTGGGAGGGGAGGCCGGAGCACGGCTGCAGGCAGAGGGGGCAGGGAGCCAGGCCTGGCGGGTCGCGACCAAGAAGCTGCTGCCCCGCCCGCCCGCCCGCGCCCTTACCTGGCATCGACTTCCGTGGACACGCGGCCTGGAATCTTCTTCAGTATTTCTGCTCCAAACAACACGTACAGCTTATCGGTCGCATTTTGAATCTGTTCCTCCTGTGACCTGAAACCCAGGGGCACGGGTCGGTGACCAGTCAGGTTAGTGCCCAGGGTTCTAGACGACAAACTGTCCCTGGAGAACCTTTCACCGCAGCTGCCTCCCTTCCTTTCCGTAAATATATTTTTATTGATGAGAGAACCACTGACGGCCGCCTCCTGCACGCCCCCACTGGGGATCGAACCTGCACCCGGGCCTGTGCCCCGACCGGGAATCGAACCGTGACCTCCTGGTCCACAGGTCGACGCTCAGCCCCTGAGCCCGCCGGCCAGACTGCCTCTTCTTCCTTAAAAACGCGCTTATCGCCCCGGCCGGTGTGGCTCAGTGGATGAAGCGCTGGCCTGCGGACTGAGGGGTCCCGGGTTCGGTTCCGGCCAAGGGCACATGCCTGGGTTGGGCTTGATCCCCAGGGTGGGGCGTGCGGGAGGCAGCCAATCGATGGTTCTCTCTCATCATTGGTGTTTCTCTCTCTCTCTTCCTCTCTAAAGTCAATAAAAAAATATATTTAAAAAAAAACAACAAAAAACGCGTTTATCCCAGTAAATACACACAGCAGGAAAGTCACCACCTTAAACCTCAGAGCGCACAGCTCAGGGCATGAAGCCATTCACGGTGGTGTGGCCGTCACCATGCCACCTCCACGTCCCACCTTCCCCGCCGAGCCCCTGCATCCCTGCGCCCCTGCATCCCTGCGCCCCTGCATCCCTGCGCATGTGAAAGAAACATCTCTTTGGAGTCGCCTGGGCAGACGAGCCAAGTGCAGGCGAGGGTCCCAGCCGGCGTCAGTCAGAACCTGGGGCCTGTGAGCGACGGAGGCACCGTCTCGTCACCCAACTCAGCACCCAGGCCTGGCTGACACTCAGGGCGAGACCAGCCATGAGGGAAGGGAAAGGGAAGCCGGCTAAGGTGGGGGCAGGGCAGACGCGGGCACAGAGCAGGCTGCACACCGCAGGCCACCCGGGCATCCCCGCCAGGGGCCACTGTTCCCCAAGGCTCACCCTGGGAGCATGTAAAACGGCACCTAGGAGGGCAAGTCCATGGAGACCGCCTCTGCGTGTGGCCTGCAGGCGGGAGCAGGACCGACCACGCAGCAGGGAGCGTTCGGGGACCAGACTGTGGTCCTGGCATAAAGCACCCCAAGAAGCTGGGCCGTGTCCCTAAGAGGGAACTTTACTCTGAGCAGCTGTTCAAAGACATCAACAAGAGCCATCACAGAACTGAAGCTCAGCACGAGGGAGAGGGTGGACCAGCCTGGGGCCCGCGCAGCCCTCAGCCGCACCACTGCCTCGGGGACCCCGCACTCACCCGCCCAGCTTCTTGCCGTAGGCGATGGCCTCCTCCACCAGCTCCTGGTAGGCGGGCATCTGCGCCGCAGCCAGGATCAGGGACGGGTTGGTGGTGGCATCCTGGGGCTTGTACTGGTCGATGGCTAGAGAGAGTTTTAGAAAGAAAGGAAGTGCGGCTTGCTTCCGGCCGAGTCTGTGACAGTCCCTCTGAGCCCTAGACACATGCGAGGGTTTCCGCCCTGGCCGGTGTGGCTCAGTGGATAGAGCGCTGGCCCGCAGACTGAAGGGTCTCTGGTTTGATTCCAGTCAAGGGCATGTACTGTGGTTGCAGGTTCGATCCCCGGGTCAACTAAGCAATGTGTCTCACATCGATGTTTCTCTCTCTGTCATTCCCCCTCCCTTCCACTCTCTCTAAAAATCAATGGAAAAATACCCTCGGGTGAGGGTTAACAGAACAAAACTGTTTTCCAAGCCGAGGTGTAGCCACGCTTCACACGTATGCCCCTCCCCATCCTGAGAGGCTGGCCAGAGGCAGCTGTTTGCACAGGGACAGAACCACCAGCAAGCCTAGCGCCAGAGATTTGGGGCGGGGGGGGGGGGGGGGGGGGGCGGGGGGAGCGGGTGCCCGCCAGGGCTGACTTCACTGCTGGGTGGGGAGGGAGGCAGCTGGGATGTTCGGACAGCAGAGGGCGCCCTGCTTCCCCACAGCGCCAGCGACAGGGACCCGGATCAATGGATCAAGGACTGCTTGCTTTCTCCTTTAAACCACTCTCTCCTAACTCCCAGGTAACCAGGCCGGGATTCCAGGCCAGTGGGCCACTCTGGGGCCTCCTGACCGGCTGTCAAGGGGGACAGGGGAGTGCAGAGCGGCCAGAGGGCTCGCTGCTTGGTAAGTTTATTGAGCAAATGAGTATTTTCAAAGTGTCCTTTGATGACAACACCACAGAGATGGAGAAAGATCAGGGGCCGGCAGGAACAGGGGTGGCTCTCAGGAGACCAGGGAGATGGCCCTGGCCACGGGCCCGCGGTGTCCTAACTGTCCCGGTGCCCACAAACATCTACAGGTGTCATCACCGCACAGCGAAGGCCCGCCCCCTGCGGCTGAAACGGGTGAACGCGGTGAGCATCCTGTTAACAGGACGGTGCAGGTGCCAAGTTCCGGGTTCCGACACTACACCACGGGCACACAGGGTGTCCCCACGGCAGGGCGCTGGGCCAGGGACTCCAGGGACTGACTCTGTGGGCTGATTTTGCAACATCTGTACGTCTCCCTTTCTAAATAATGCGTTAGGAAACAGAGCTCAGGCGTGGCGCTTGCACAGGTGTGCACACCCACAGGAGGTCCTGAGGACAGCGCCTCTCCTGTGCAAAAGGACGCCCTGACAGCGCCGCCGACTTCTAACCCGTTAAACGGCCCATCAGGGACTCAACATGAGCTTCAGGTCCCCGGCGGATGCAGACCCGGAGGGCACTGGTCCAGGCAGAGGCCTCCCACCCCACCCCACCCCACCCCACCCCACCCCACCCCCGGGCAAAGGTGGGAACCTTCACTTCAGAAATGACCACAAAACCAAGGCCCACAGCTGCCTTGCAACACTTAGGGATACACAGTATCAATAACGTATCTTTATAAAGTGGATATTCATCGAAAAATAGTAATTGGGTTTAGATATTTTTAAAAAGAAAACCAGCAAGCATTCTCCAGAAGGTGTGACACAGCGCAGGGAGCACAGACCGGCTGCCACCTGGCCGAAGTCCAAAACGCCCGGAGCGCGCAGCTCCTCCGGCCGCAGGGCGGGGCGCCCAGGAGACCCTCCAGCTGGTCTGACGCTCACCGGCTGCTGGCCAGCCCCGGGCTGCCCGGGACCCCCGCGGTGTTCCTCACCGGAGGCTCTGCTGGGATCTAGATGAACGATCCTCTTAGAAAACCGTCTCACTCACTGTTACCCAAGAGGGCGAGGCCGTTTCTCAAGTCACCATGAGAAAGCAGAAAAGCGGCGGCCACACCCACGGGCGCCGGAGGAGAGGGAGGACCGACTGAGCACCCACCCGGTGACCCCGCACGCCGGGCCTCCGCCGGGAACGATCACACCCGGCACGGCCCCCGCTCCCCCAGCGCACGGGCCCAGCCCCCGCTCCAGCTCCCGCCACGCACGGCCCGCGTCCCGGGCGGGAGCGGAGGGCGCAACAGGCGGCGCCAGCGAGGTGCGGCCGTCCGGGCCCCGCGCTGTCTGTCCGGCCGAGCGGTGCCGCCTCAGGGGCCGCGGGAGCGGCTCCAGGTCCACCTCGGACCCTCCCCAGCCCGGGGCCTTCGCAACCCGACCCCCGCGCACCCCGGGCCTTCGCACCTGGCGGCGGGGGCGCCCGGCGGGGCGGGGCTCAGGCTGCGCGCTCCGCTCCGGGCCCCGCCCTCCCGCCCCGGCCGCGTCGTCTCCCGGCCGCGGGCGCCCCGTGTCCCGCACCCCGGGAGCCGACCCGGAGCGGGCAGCGGGGCCCGGAGCGGGGCAGCGGGGCCCGGAGCGGCCGTCTCGGCGTCCAGGCCCCCGCACGGCCCCGCAGGCGCGCACACTCGGGCCGCGCCTCACCGTGGAAGTCGCCCGTGTCGGCCACCACGGTGGTGAACTGCTTGAGCTGGTCCAGGGCGCTCTCCATCCTCTGCCGCTTCACCGGGGAGCCCGACATGGCGAGACGGCGGAGCAGCGCGGCGGCCCACAATGCCCCGCGGGCCCCGCCCAGGCCGCCGGCCAATCGGGAGCGGCGCGGGAAGCGGGCGAGGCCCCGCCCCGGAGGGGAGCCACGCCCCTTGGCCCGAAACCCCGCCCCCGGAGCAGCTGTCGTCCGGGCGGGGGTCCCGGGCCCCTCGCGGTCGCTGGTGAAATGCGGGCAGGACGCGGGGAGGCGAGCGGGCAACGTGGGCGGCACGTCCTGGGCGCACGCAGCCTGCAGCCTGCAGCCTGGATGGGACCCCTGGATGGGACCCCCTGGATGGGACCCCCTGGATGGGACCCCCTGGATGGGACCCCCTGGATGGGACCCCCTGGATGGGACCCCTGGATGGGACACCCTGGATGGGACCCCTGGATGGGACCCCCTGGATGGGACACCTGGATGGGACCCCTGGATGGGACCCCTGGATGGGACCCCTGGATGGGATCCCTGGATGGGACCCCCTGGATGGGACACCCTGGATGGGACCCCTGGATGGGACCCCTGGATGGGACACCCTGGATGGGACCCCTGGATGGGATCCCTGGATGGGACCCCCTGGATGGGACACCCTGGATGGGATCCCTGGATGGGACCCCCTGGATGGGACCCCCTGGATGGGACACCCTGGATGGGACCCCTGGATGGGACACCCTGGATGGGACCCCTGGATGGGACCCCCTGGATGGGACCCCTGGATGGGACCCCTGGATGGGACACCCTGGATGGGACACCCTGGATGGGACCCCTGGATGGGACCCTGGATGGGACCCTGGATGGGACACCTGGATGGGACCCCTGGATGGGACACCCTGGATGGGACCCCTGGATGGGACCCTGGATGGGACACCTGGAGCAGTGCGCCCCCCCACCCAGCGGTGCGCCCCACCCAGCAGCGTCTCAGAGGGCGCCGCGTCACCTCCCGCCTCTGCGGACGCCCCCCTGGACCTTCATGGGGCCGTGGCTTGACACCCCCCCGCCCCGCCCTCGGCCGCAGACCACGAAAAGGGCCTCTGTCCGCTGACACTGGCCGTGGGCCTGCGGCCTGGGCTTAAGCCTCTGCCCGCCCCTTCCCGGCGCACCTGCTCCCCTCAGGCCTGGCCGCCCTCCTGGGTCAGGTGTGCTTGGTGCGGGGAAGGGGCCGGAGGGTGAGGCAGGTCCGGAGCCACTGGACGGCGCCAGGCCTACCCTGCCTGGGGTTCTGGGATGGGCAGCTGCTGAGCAGCACCGAGTTCACAGGGGCCCGAGGTTTCAGGCATGAAGCAGTTGCAGGAAACACTTCCGTCTGACGGGTTCTTCATATTCCCTGGGTCAGACCTCTGCCGGCATGTGTGTGGAGAGGGGCCCAGGGGAGAGTGGGCCAGGGAGGAGCGTGGGAGTGTGAGAACCAGACCCCGGGGGAGGAGGGGGCTCAGGGCTGGCCAGGCCGGGGCAGCTGCGTGGAGGGTGGCGGGGAGGAGTGGAGACACACTTCCCACACTTCGGAGTTCGCTGTGAAGGGAGCAGGCGGTGGCGTGGAGGGAATGACTGTGTGTTGGGGGGGGGCAGGAGAGGAGAGGGTGCCCAGCAGGTCCCTGGAGGGCAGTGGCTGGGGTCCAGGGCACTGGTGCCAAGGAGGCCTTTGTCACCCTCCAGGATGTCAGGGGGGCGGGGGCGGGGGGGCAGGCGCAGACCTGGCACAGACGGGCAGGTGCGCAGGCTGCTGGTGGCCGGCGGAGGCCCGCTGACCGCGGGCTTTTTGAGGGCGGGCGGAGGGAGCAGGTTCAGGAGCCGAGAGGGGAGGGGCGATGGGCAGGAGGAAGGGCGTTCGGCCAGCCGGGGAGCTGCACCGGCCTGGGTGTGGCTGTGGGTTCCGCCTCCTGTCCCTCCTGGGTCCCTGGGTGGGTGAGGGGTGGGGTTTTGCCCAGGAATGTGGCGAGACGGAGGTCACCTTGATGAGGAAGGGAGCGGAGCTGGGCCTGGGCAAAGGTGGGGCGGGTGGCTGAGTCAGGGGAACAGGACAGAGGGCTGGAGAGGCTGAGGATCGCCCGTCACCGGTCAGTTCCCGGTCAAGGCACACACCCCGGTTTCGGGTTCGGTTCCCGGTGCCGAAGGCAGCCAATGTTCCTCTCCCTCTCCCTCCCTCCCTCTCTCTAAAAAGCAATAAAAGCATGTTTTAAGATAAAATAAAAGCCTCAGTCAGTGTTGATCATTCCCCTCTGGGCGGAGACCTTTCCCTGGGAGCAGCGCTGACCCGCCATCGGTGTCGCCACCCAGCCCCTCGCCCCTCGGTGCCGGAGGGACCCCCGCCAGCTGCTGTCACTCACAGCAGAGGGCACAGCTGGGGCCCGGGTTCACGGGCAGCAGGTGCAGAGCTTAATAACAAGAAGGAAAACAACAGAATTCGATCCACAGGGCAGCCTCGTCTACATGATGAATTTAAGGCAGACTCGAACCTGCAGACAACGCAACGAAGGCCATTCTCCGCTTGGAGAGATTCACGTTCTTAAATGCACAGACATTTTTAGTGGATTTTAGAGAGAGAGGAGGGGAGAGAGAGAGAGACATAGATCGGCTGCCTCCTGCACGCCCCCTACTGGGGATCGAGTCTGCAACCCTGACCAGGAATCGAACCTGTGACCTCTTGGTGTGTGGGACGACGCTCAACCACTGCACCACACCGGCCAGGCTAGAGTCAGGTTCTTTTTAAAAATATATTTTATTGATTTTTTACAGAGAGGAAGGGAGAGGGAGAGAGAGTCAGAAGCATCGATGAGAGAGAAACACCGATCAGCTGCCTCCTGCACACCCCCTACTGGGGATGTGTCCGCAACCAAGGTACATGCCCTTGACCGGGATCGAACCCGGGACCCTTCAGTCCGCAGGCCGACGCTCCATCCACTGAGCCACACTGGTCAGGGCCAGAGTCAGGTTCTTGATGACAGAGTCAACAACCAAATCCCCGTTTCCAGGTAGAGTAGAACATTAAACAGGACACGCTCCTTGCAGGGACAGAGAAGAATGGAGGAAGAGTTAATAGTAGAGAGAAGGCCACTCAGGCCCGCGCTGGTCACGGTGGAAAGCGGCCACTCGTCCGCGGACAGTGTGGACTCAGGCCGCCGGCCGCGTGCAGCTCACTGTGCTTTGCCGCCTGCGTGGGGTGGGACCCGGCGCCCCGGAGCCCGCCGCCCCGACGGCCCTTCCCGCCTCGGGAGTCTGTGCGGCCCTCCCAGGGAGCGGTCACCGCCAGAGGCCTGGCAAGGGACCGAGGAGGCGTCTGGGAGCCTCGGGGTCGCAGCTGGCTGCGGTTGGCATGGGGGGGGGGGGGCAGTCTTTTGGGACCGAGCCCCTAGCCTGTGGGATCTGAGGGCTTCGGGGTTGACAGGCGAGGGGTTGAATGTAGGGCACCAGCTGGCGTCCCAGAATTGCTCGGTGTGGGGGAGACCTGCACATTGGAACGGGTGCTGGCTGTGTGCCACACAATGGGATCTCACCCGCCTTAAAGGGGAAGGGACCCTGCCCCGGACGGACGGACGGACGTGAGGACGCTGTGCCGAGGGAATAAGCCAGCCCCAGGGGGATGGACCCTGTGGGACCCGCTCAGAGGAGGCCCCGAGTCAGACCCACGGACAGGAAGTAGGTGGTGGGGCTGGAAGGGGAGTGGGGGTGAGTGTTTAATGGGGACAGAGTTTCCGTTTGGAAAGTTCTGGACATGGTGGTGGTTTGCAGCCTGGGAGGGGACGGTGAGACTTGCTTCAACTTCCTGTCACAGAGTTAAACCGCCCGGTGAAGACACACAGGGGTCGGGCCAGCACCCGGGAGGCAGCAGGCTGGGGAGATGGAGGCGCTCACCGAGGGGTGAGCCCCACATTCAGCAGCATCGCTTGGGGAGCAGGCGGGATGTGAGTGGCGGGGGCCCGGGACTCGGTGTCGTAGCCGGAGGGTGCGTGTTTGCTGTTCGCAGAACCGGCCACACTCCCCCTCTGCCCTCACGTGGGTGCTCGGCGTGGAGGCCGCCCCTCAGCGGCTCTCCCAGCACCTGCATCTGCAGGAGTTCCTGTGGAGCGCGGCTTCTCATGTTTGACCCCCTCATGTCTGTGGATTTTCCTTGTTATTATTATTATTTTGTCAGTCCGCACCCGAGGATGTCAGTCCTCAGAGAGAAACACTGATGTGAGAGCGGCCATCGGCGGGTTGCCTCCCACATATGCCCGACCAGGGGCAGGGAGCGAACCCCAGCCCCGGTACCCGGGGACGTGGCCCTGACCAGGAACCAAGCCCTCGACCCTCCGGTGCCTGGCGGACGCTCTAACCACTGAGCCCCGGCGGGGCGTGCCCGTGGGTGATCTTTTCACGCAGCGCCTCCTTCCACAGCGCCAGCCCTAAGTGGGCACCGTGCCTACTCCCGGGCTCTCCCGTGGCACCCCCTCAGCTCTCCCCAGCCCCACGCCCACAGGGGGACCCACGAAGGGTCCTGGGGACGCCCCTCAGGAACAGGGCCGCGGGGGGGGGGGCACTGACTAAGCCAGCGCAGCTCGGTGGGCCCTGTCCCCACTCGGGACGTTGGCCGGTCCCACGGGGAAAGGGTTTCCCTGGCTCTTCCCGGGGACCAGGCCTGAGCACCCGCCAGCGCCCGCTCCAGCCGGCCCTGCTGACCCCGACTCAGCTGCAGATCCCCCACGAGTGACCGCAGACGCCCTGAAAGGTCACGGCCCGAGGACTTGGCGTGCGGGCCCCCCACGGGCGTGTACCGCAGCAGGAAGCCGGCAGAAGCGGACATTGAACGACGCGCCCCCCGGGGCAGGAACAGTGAGCCCCCCCCCCCCCCCGCACAGGCCGCCCCGCGACCTTGCAACACCCAGGAAGAAGGGGTGCAATGCCTGGGTCTGGGGACCTCCCTCCACGGGGCCCATGGCCCTCGGGGGACAGCGCAACGGCCCAGCGACACTGAACTCACTTCCGACGCGGAGGCGCCATTTCCTGAACACAGAGGGTCCCCCTCAAGCCTGCAACGGCCTCCCCCCTCCCCCCACCGCCCCCTCACCCCCCACGCAGACCCTGGGGGGAGCCCACACAGCTTTATCAACAATCACCGGTGGCATTTTGGAGAGCCAGCATTCAACATGCAAAGAACATATTTCCTATGGAAAGAAATTATTATTTTTTTTTAAATATATTTTTATTGACTTCAGAGAGGAAGGGAGAGAGAGAAACATCCATGATGAGAGAGAATCGTCGACCGGTTGCCTCCTGCACACCCCACACTGGGGATCGAACCTGCAACCCGGGCACGTGTCCCGACTGGGAATCGAACCCTGACCTCCTGGTTCCTAGGTCGATGCTCAACCCCTGAGCTGCCGGCCGGGCGGAAAGTTCTTAAGAAGAAAAAAAGGGAAAGCTCTCCCCAACCGGCCTGGCGCCCTCTCGCCTCTGGGCCCGCTGGAGTGGGTGTGGGGCCAAGGCCACTGTGGGGGGAGGGAGGCATTACAGCCACGCTGGGGGGGGGGGGGCACAAAGACAGGCCTGTCCCCAAGACAGGCGGGCCTTGTTCCTGCAGCATGTGCTGGGCACAGCTGGCACAGAGGGCACTGGGCGGGCAGCTCGCCCTCACCCGGTGCGGACCCTCTGCCCGGTCGCCCGTCTGCAGCCCCACCCCCCGGGCGGCACCACCAGACCCTCTGCCCTCGCAGTCTGCATGGGGGGGGGGGTGTGAGTGGTTAGGAACTTGAAGCCGGCCCAACTGCACCTGCACCCAGGAAGCAGGTTCGGTTCCGGGGCTCACAGAGATCAGCACCCCGGCCCAGAGGCAGCGGCCCCAAACCCAGGCCATGCTGGCGACGGGGGAGCCCTGCTGGGTGGGGCGGGTGGGCACCCCTGGGCCAGCAGAGCCCCATTCAGAGCAATGGAGTCGGGGTGCCCATCCCGCTCTGAGGGAGGGGCTCAGCCTAGCAGGGCGGGTGGGGGTGGCCTCGCCGGGCACCTCCTGGTGGTTCCCGATGGGTGGGATCTGTGGGTCCCAGAGGGAGGGCCATTGCCCCATGCCTCCCCTTCTCCCTTGGGGGCCACCTCCCTGTCCACAGGGGCCTGCCCAGGCTCGGAGGCCAGAACTTCTTCTCTTTTTAGAAATATATTCTTATCGATTTCAGAGAGGAAGGGAGAGATGGAAACATCCATGATGAGAGAGAATCATGGATCGGCTGCCTCCTGCACGCCCCACGTTGGGGATCGAGCCCTCAACCCGGGCGTGTGCTCTTGACTGGAATTGAACTCAGACCCTTCAGTCCGCAGGCCGACGCTCTATCCACTGAGCCAACCCAGCCAGGGTGAGGCCAGAGCTTCTTTTCTGGCCTGGAGGGGGTCCTTCCTTTCCTGGGGGGATGGGCTGTGATGGTCAAGCTTCAGGGGCCCAGACGGACCAGACACCTCCAGCCCCCTGAGGAGCCGCTGCAGACCGGCCGGGTGTGGCCTGTCCCAGCCCGTGGAGCTCTCCAGACCTGGGGACTGTCCCGTCCTGACGGTCCAGCAGCCGGGGTCGCCCTCCCGCGTCAGCCCTGCCCGGCCCAGGCTGCCCGCTGCACCCGAGCTCCCCGCGGTCACCCGCCCAGCCCAGCCCCCTCTGGAGACCCTGGCCCAGGGCTGCCCCACCGGCTTCTTGGAGCCACGCGGTCAGGACGCCCGCAAGCAGACAGGCGCTAGGGCGCCCTTTGCCGCGCGCTGCAGCACGCAGAGTGGCCAGCAGAGGGCGCGGCGGCCTCCTCCAAGGGTGGGCGCTGGCCGTTGCCTCGCGGAGTGCAGCCCTCTGCGCCCTCGCTCACTCGCTCGCTGGCTCGGAGACCTCCCACTCCTGCACCGACGCTCTCCCAGCTGGCCCACCTCAGCCCCTCCCTCCCCTCCCCCCACCGCACCCTCAGCTTAGCTCCTTGCTCCTCTGACTCACGCCCCGTGCTCCCCACCCACCTGACCTCCGGTAGACCTGGCTCCCCACGCTCCCACTCCGTCTTGGGTGACAGCCTTTGGGCCTCTGTGCAGGGCCCCTCTCAGCCTCTCACCTCCCAGGCATGTCCCCCGGGCCCCTCTTGGATCGTGAGAATGGGGGGGGTATCCCAACCAGGGTCAGGGTGAGCGGCCTGATTTGGGGCCTCCACGGGTGCCTGGCCACAGCCTGGCCCTGCCCGCTAGCTCTTACGAAGGTGCAACTTCACGGACCTTGACCCACAGTGACCCCCCACCCCCAGGAGACAGACGCGGGGCTGCGAGGAGAAAACTGGTTTAATGTCAGGGCCTCGGAGTGTGGCTCTCAGTTCTGGGGGGTGGTCTGCAGAGCCCAGGGCTCCAGGCCTCCCAGGCCCCGTACAGCACGCAGGGCGAGGCCGGCCTGAGAGTGGCCAGAGACGTTCCTTTCTTTGGGCTCTGCTTCAGGGACGGGGCGCAGGTGTGAGCAGGGGGGTGTGGGCAGGGGGGGTGTGGGCAGGGGGGGTGTGGGCTGTGGGGGGTGTGGGCAGGGGGGTGTGGGCAGGGGGGTGTGGGCAGGGGGCGTGTGGGCAGGGGGGGTGTGGGCAGGGGGGTATGGGCAGGGGGGTGTGGGCAGGGGGGGTGTGGGCAGGGGGGTGTGGGCAGGGGGTGTGTGGGCAGGGGGGTGTGGGCAGGGGGGTGTGGGCAGGGGGTGTGTGGGCAGGGGGGGCGGGGTGGAATGTCCAAGGCCAGTGCTGGGGTGAGTCCAGCCCGCACCTGCTTCTTGAAAAGGTGCAGGGAGTACAGCACCCCGCTGGCCACCCGGGGAGCAGATCACAGGGTGGGCGCTGTGGGACTACCTGGGGCCGGCAGGACGGCTGAGGTCTGCTGCCCTCTGGCCCAGGGCCAGCCGGGGGGGGGGGGGTAACGGGGGTACCAGTGGATGGGAAGTGAGCAGTCATGCGCGTGGGACCGGGGCAGAGGCCCAGACCCAGGGACCCCTTGTGGATGGAGGCGGCCAGGGGCAAGGGGGCTCCCGTGGCCTCGGGGAGAGGTGTGGGGAGAGCTGGGGGGGCTGGCACCTCCAGGCGGCAAGTTTGGCTGAGGTGGCCTGGGGCAGGCGGTGAGGTGGGCCGATCCCAGGGACAGGCCAAGGGCAGGAGGCAGGTGAGCGGCCCCGCCAGGCGCAGGGCCCGCCAGCAGCGCGCCCTCGGTGTCCACGGTACAAAACACACACACATACAAAAATAATACTCCACGCAGGGGTGGGCGCGAGCCGGCGGCGGGTGCTCCCAGCCAGGCCTAGCTGTCACCCTCCAGCCTCTTCTGGCTCTTGGAGTGGAACTTGCTCATGAGCTCCTCCAGCTCCGACCCGCCTTGCTGCTTCTAGGGAGGCGGGAGGCGGCCTCAGTTCAGCCTCGGGCGCCATCAGCACCCCACCCCCCCAACCGCAGTCAGGCCCCGGGAGCAGGCGGGGAGGGGGCGCCGGCTCACCTCCAGGACCGCCTTCTGCACGGTGAGCTGGCTGTACACGCGGATGCCCTCCTCCCCGCACACCTTCTTCAGCTCGTCCTTGTTCAGCGAGAAGAGCTGGGGCCCCGTCAGGATGCCCAGGTTGTCCACGATCCTGCAGGACCGGCGGGGGAGGGGACGGCGGGGCAGGCGGCGTGAAGGCGGGCCCTGGCGGGCGTGGCGGCCTCGCCCACCCCGCACACCCCGCACACCCCGCCGCCTGCCGGCGCCGCCCACGCACCTGGCGCTGAAGGCCTTGGCTTCCAGCCAAGCGCGCACCTGGTCGGGGCCGGACTCGTAGGTGAGCGGCAGGTGCACGGGCTGGCTGCGCTCCACGCGGAAGTGCCGCTGCGGCTGCGCCTTGATGTGGCTGATCTTCTTGACCAGCTCGTCGTTGACCTCGTCCATGTGGTGGATGAGCTCTGCAGGGCCGGGCCGGGCCGGGCCGGCGGGTCAGGCCACCCTAGGCCCGGGCTCCCCTCCCCCCCCCCCGGGGTTCCCCTCCCCCCCTCCGGCGGGCTCCCCTCCCGCCCCAGGTGGCTCTGCCCCCGCCCCCGCTCCCCTCACCATCTTTGTTTCCAGTGAAGCTTGAGGGTAGCTTGTGGGTGGGGCTGGCAGGACCCCAGTATTTCAGACCAGCCTGGAAGTGGGGGGAGACAGGGGCGGAGCCCATCCGTCACTCATCTCCCTCCCAGCAGGAACCCCGCCCCCTTCCCTCCCAAGACCTGTCCAGCCCCCCCAACTGGCCTGGGGCCAGACCTTGGAGCCCCTGCAGCGAGGGCTCCAGGGGTAGAGGGGGTCTCTCCCTGAGGCCCATGCACCCCCCACACCCCTCGGCCCAGCTGTGGGGAACAGCACAGAGCCCCTCACCCCCATCACCCTCACCTCGTGGGGGGCGCCGGCCTCCTCCGCCCGGATCTCATCCAGGATGTTGTGGGGCACGTAGCCGGCCTGGCCGCTGCGGCTGCGCAGCTTCCACCACTGGTGCCCGTCCTCCAGCACCTGCGGGCGCCCCCCACGGTCACCCACCGTCAACCACGGTCACCCGCTGTCACCCACGGTCACCCACGGTCACCCACGGTCACCCACCAGCAGGCCCCACCTGCCCTCGGCCACGGGCAGCGGGGTGCTGGGAGCACGGGTGAGCCCCTCTGTGCAGATGGTCCAGAGGAGCTCCAGCGTCTCCCCTGAGCCCCCCAGTCCTAAGGGGACATCACACCTTCTCCAGGGCCCCCAGCTGCGCGCTGAGCAAGGTGCCCCAGTCTGGCTGCGGATGTAGATCACCCTCAGCTCTCCTGGCGGGTGACCCAGATTTAGGGCTGGCACCAAACCCAGATGGTGCCAGAGGGGCCCCAGAGGTGGGCATGGGCGACAAGGCCCTGCTGGGTCGGAGGTTCCCCCAGTCGGCACAGGGAGCGCCCACCCTCTGTCCTGAACCCAGCACAGGCGCCCTGTGCCCCTCGGAGGCCTCGGGGGAGGGGGGTCCCTCAGCCAGTGTCTCTTGGATCCAGGCTGGAGCCCAGGGGTAGGAGGGGGAGGGGGAGGGCCCTGGGGAAAGGGTGGCAGCCAAGCCGGTCCCAGGGTCATGGCTCTGCCCCCGCCCCCCGCAGCCCCCTCCCGCCAGCCCCACGCACCTCCAGGACCTCGTCCCTGAGCACCGACAGCTCGTTGGCGTTCCGGGCCGTGAAGTCGTAGAGAACCTTGACGTACTTGGCCATGGCTGGCGTGGGTTCGTAGCCCCTGCGTGGAGCGAGAGCGGCTGAGGCCAGGGCCGGGCCGGGCGGTCTCCTGGCCCGGGGGCGGGGGTAGCGGCTCCGGTGCGGCTGCCTCCCGTGCTCGCCAAGCTGCAGTGGAGCGCGCTCGCAGCGGGAATGGAAACTGTGACAGCCCAGAGCATCGAGGGTGGGGGCGCCCTGTGCGGAGGTGGGGGTGCGGTGGCGGGTGGAGGCCGGCGGGACCCAGGCGCCTTGGGCATAGCAAGGCCGGCCCCAACCCAAGCCACCTCAGGGGTCTCCAGGCCCGGCCCCCTGGGGACACCACGGCCAGGCGTGTACCCCAGAAATGACAAGGCCACAGCCGCCTCTGGAAAGCAGCTGACCAGGAGGGAGGGACAGTCCTGAGCCCCACGCGGAGGACGCCCCTGGGCTGCAGGGGTACGGGGGGGGGGCTCTGGGCGGATCCTGACCTCAGCACTGTGCCCAGCCCCCCCTCCTGGTCCACTCTGGCCCCCCATCATCAGGTGCCTCCCTCATCCAGGTGTGGCCTCGAGACACTCGGGAGGGAGGGGTTTGAGGCTGGAGTGCCCCCCGGCCTTGGCAGGGGGACGGGGCTGTCAGGATGGCCTGGGTGGGCCAGCCGGGTCAAAGGGTGAACATGTTTCTTCACGTGCGGCCCAGGCCGGCCGTGGCTGGTGCTGGGCAGAGGGAGGCACTGGGAAAGCGTGGCTTTGGGGCCTCCCCGCCTGAAGCTGAACCCTGGGGTCTGGCAGGGTACGAGCTCCAGGCAGATCCTGGGCCTGAGGGATGTGTTCTTTCCAGGGGTGTGTGTGTGTGTGTGTGTGTGTGTGTGTGTGTGTTGGGGGAGCGGGTGGGGGTCTCACTCCACCCCAGCAGGTGGCAGGGGCTGGTCAGACCCCTGAAGCTCAGTCCGTGTCTAACCAGGACTCTGCAGCACAGAGCGGAGAACAGGGGCGGGAAGCAGGAGGGCGGCGGGGTTATGGGCGGCTTAGGACATTTCCCCTGAAATCTGGAGGGCGAACCTGGTTCCGGGGGAGAGTGCCGTTCTGAGCCACGTGAGCGAGGCGTCTGCTGCGGCCTGGTGGCAGGAACCCAGAGCCTCTGCTCTGAAGGGTGAGTGTCCCCCCTCACTAGCGGGGCGCTTACCTGTGCGCATGCGGGGAGCTGACCGGGGGGAGGCCGTCTCCAGGGGCTGTGGGCTCGGGCACCAGGCTCTGCTTCACCGAGTTCCGGAAGGACCGCCGGCCGGCCGCGGGGGCCGGAGTGGGCTGCGGGGAGAGCGGGCCGCCGGGCTTGGTGCCGGGTGGGGTCGGGCCAGGAGGGGGGGTGGGGGAAAGACAGCTGAGGGGTGGGGGTGAGGGTGCAGGCGGTGAGGAGTCAGGGGCAGCCGAGGTGGGGCCACCGGGTGGGGGGTGCTCTGACCTCGTCGCCTGGGGCAGCGGCCAGGCCCTCCACTTCCCAGGGCGCCTCCCTCAGCACGTCCAGCGGGGGCTCCCAGCCGCTGTGGAACTTGGGCACGTAGAGCAGCAGCTGTGGCTCCCGAGGCCACTCGGAGCTGGGGGGGGGGGGGTCTGGGGTGAGCCATGCCCGCCCACCGGAACGCCCCGGCCAGAACCGCCAGCTGAGCCTGGGGGACCCCCTGGTCCTTCCCCGCCCCATGTGCTGTACCGGGGGCGGGTCCACGTCTCCCCCAGGGACTCCCACAGCGCCATCTCCTTGGGGACGAGGTGGCCCCGCAGGAAGCCCACGGCGTCTCGGGAGAGCAGGGGGCTGAGGACAGAGCGGGCGATGTCCGGGCCGCCACAGGTGCTGACGATCTGGGGCACAGTGGGGTTCAGAGGGGGTCACACCCGGTGGGCCCGCCCCGCGCCCCGCGCCCCGCGCCCCTTGCCCCGCGCCCAGGCACCAGGTCCAGCGGCCCGAAGAGGAAGTGGACCAGCTCGGCGGCGCTCGGGTTCTGGATGTGCTTCTGCAGCTTGGCCTGCGGGCGGGAGGGGGCGCCCGTGAGCAAAGGGCAGCCGCGCCGGCGGAGGGCGGGGCTGGGGACCAAAGGGGGCGCGGACCCCAACCCCCCGCCCCCCGCGGGGCACAGGGGAGGCGCAGGGGCGGCCTCACCAGCAGGTTGATGGCCAGCTTGGTTTTCTGGAAACAGTCAACGAACTCGGCCTCGGAGGGCGGCCGCGCCCGCAGCGTGAGGACCCCCTCTGCAAGGGGGGGGGGGGTGAGCCTGGCCGCCGGGTCCCTGCGCCCAGCGGCCCCCCAGCCTGAGCGGCCCCCGCGCCCGCCGCACCTGCCGGGCCCTTCTTCCCCTTCCGCTTGCCCTTCTTGCGCTGGTTCAGCTGCTTGAAAGCCTCCGCCGCCTTCTGCAGCCGCGCCACGAACCACTCGATGTCGTCCAGGGCGCAGTTGAGGATTTGCTGCGGGCAGACGGGGCGGTCAGAGCCGGGCGGCGTCGGGTAGGCGCCCCGCTCTCGGCAGGGACCGCCACACGGGCTGCCTCTAGGCCCCTGGCCTGGGAAGGAGTGGGTGCAGGGGGCAGAGGTGGGTGCAGGGGGGAGGGGTGGGTGCAGGGGGGAGGGGTGGGTGCAGGGGGCAGAGGTGGGTGCAGGGGGGAGGGGTGGGTGCAGGGGGGAGAGGTGGGTGCAGGGGGAGGGGTGGGTGCAGGGGGGAGGGTGGTGCAGGGGGGAGAGGTGGGTGTAGGGGGCAGAGGTGGGTGCAGGGGGCAGAGGTGGGTGCAGGCTGCAGGGGGGAGGGTGGTGCAGGGGGGAGAGGTGGGTGTAGGGGGCAGAGGTGGGTGCAGGCTGCAGGGGGGAGGGTGGTGCAGGGGGGAGGGTGGTGCAGGGGGGAGGGGTGGGTGCAGAGGGGAGGGGCGCCCTCAGGCCGGGACCCACCGTTTCCTTCTCTATCCTCTGGGCCAGCACGGCTCGCGGGGGCTCCTCGTCAGCAGCCTCCTGGGAGCGGTAGCCTGGAGCGGGGAGGGGAGCAGAGCTGCCGCCTACTGAGCCCCCCCAGACCAGACAGCGCGTCCATCTGCCTCCAGCCCAGCCCCTCGGCCCACCTGGCTCGCTGGGCGGCACGGGCAGGCCCACTCGGTTCTTGGGGGGCGAGGAGTCCTGGGCGTAGGGCTGGAAGGGCACAGGGGCCGGGCCCTGGCGGGGCGGCAGCACCGACAGCCGCTGGCGGATCTTCTCCTGGTGGCCCCTGGGCGGGAAAGGCGCTCAACCCGGCCCTCCCGGGATGGGCCCTCCCCCGCCTCTCCCCCGGCCCTCCCCCTGCCCCTCCCCCTTCGGGGCCCAAACCTACTTGAGGGTCTGGGGCCGCATCTTCTTCCCCAGGCGGCAGTCGGCCAGCGCGCTCTCGATGTCCTCGTGCACCAGCTCCGCCTGTGGGGACCGTCAGGCTGGCTCCCGGGGCCCACCTCCCCCCCAGCCGCTCACCCCCCCCAGCTGCTCACCCCCCCAGCCGCTCACCTCCTCCCCCACAGCCGCTCACCCCGCCCCCCCCCCCAGCTGCTCACCCCCCCAGCCGCTCACCTCCACCTCGTCGCAGTGGAAGAAGTGGATGTCGGGCTTGCTCTGCTCTGAGTCCTGGCACACGAGCAGCAGCACGGACGGGTAGCGCAGCTGGTTCAGCACCGTCTGGCTGTGCCGCACGGTGGGCAGCGGGAAGTTCTCCAGCTCCTCCTGGGGGACAGGGCGGCTCGGACCAGGCGCCCCGGGCTCAGCCGGGCCCACAGCCGTGAGCCCAGACGCGGCTCAAACACAGGCTGGGCCCGAGGAACACACAGCGCCAGGGCGTGGGTGGGCCTGTGCCAGGGGCAGCCCCCCCCTCCCCCCCGCGTAACTCCAGGCACCGCACAGGGACGTGGCCCAGAGGTGACTCCACGGAGCAGGGGCCACAGATGCACACAGACCCGGACCCAGCGCCCAGGGGCACAGCCTGTGAGCAGGCTCTTTGAGAAGGCAGTGTTTTCATCGATTTTAGAGAACAAGGGAGGAGGAGACAGAGAAACATTGATCCGCTGCCTCCTGCACAACCCACCCTGGGGATTGAGCCCACAACCCCGGCCTGTGTCCTGACCGGGAATCGAACCAGCGACCCCTGGGTTCTTGGGTAGAAGCTCAACCCCTGAGCCACGCTGGTTGGGCCTGTGCACAGGCCCCTGAAGAGGCGGAGGCAGCGCTGTGTGACGTGGCTGCCTGGACCCTCCCCCGGCCAGTCCTCCCCGCCAGCCTGCCCTTCACACACACACACACACACACACACAATCACACAAACACACACACACACACACACACCACACACACACCACACACACCCCACACACACACACACACACACACACCACACACCACACACACACACACACACACACACACACACACACACACGCCCTCCTGGCCCGGTCCCGCCCCCGCGGCCGCCCACCTGCGTCTCCATGTCCAGCAGCCGCAGCGCCTGGTCGTTGACCTGCAGCAGCATCTCCTGCGCCCAGATCTTCTCCTTGGAGCTCAGCTGCACCAGCTTCCGCACGGCGTCGTCCACGGACACGATGGCCTCGCTCTTGTCCATGATGAACGTGGCCAGGTGCTGGGGGCGGCAGCGGGTCACTCGGGACAGAGCCCTCCGGGGGCCACGCCCGGGGCCCAGGGCCCACGCCCGGGGCTGGAACACCTGCCTGGGGTCTGACAAGGCACAGCCGCCCCCGGGCGTCTCGACGGCCCCCTGTGGATGTCTGAGCCGTGGCCGGGCCGGACAGAGCCCCGCTGCCCTCACCCCCTGCCCCCCCACCGCCGCCTGGTGGGCTCCCACAGGCCCCTGCGCTGACTGCCGCCCCTCCCGCCTTCCCAGCTCGGAGACAGGGCCCTCCCAGCTGCGGCACCACCGCACCCCTCCCCTGACCGGCCTTGGGTTTTTGTCTTTAAATGTTTTTATTGATTTCAGAGAGGACGGGAGAGGGGGGGAGAGAGAGACATCGGTGATGAGAGAATCATGGATCGGCTGCCTCCTGCACGCCCCGCGCTGGGGATGGAGCCTGCGCCCCGGGCCCTGACCTGGAATCGAACCTCGACCTCCTGGTTCACAAGTCGACGCCCAACCCCTGAGCCGCACCGGCCTTGGGTTTCATTCACCAGGAGCTGACGTCATCTCAGGTGACAGCCTTTGTGCTCCCTGCGTGCGGCCAGGGAGCCGGGCCGCTTCCCTCTGCGTCCCCAGGGCTGGGGCAGCGCCCGCACACAGCAGGCCTCGGCCGGGGACCAGTGGGCGTCCGGGCGGCACCCTGGGGACCCTTGCCCAGCCCAACCCTCCCCTTGCCGCCCCCCCCCCCCCTCCTGGGACAGCTGGATGGACAGGGACACGGACTCCAGACAGTCAAGACTTGACCTAGAACAGGCCCGGGAAGCGGGGAGAGGGCTGCGGGTTCCTGACCACCTAGAAGGCCGCCTCCCGAGGGGCGCCGCGCGGGGGACAGCGAGGGCTCCAAAGAAAGCACCATCTCTGCACTTAGCACGGCCACGAAGCCGTCTTCCTGCGAAGAGGACCCACGCAGTGAAAGATAAAGCGGGAAAGCGCCGATGCAGCAGACCCGCGAGGCTGGCTGTCAATGTATAGAGAGCAACGTCACTCCTCACGAGGGCGGCTTCCCATTGGTTTGAGCGCGAGTGGAAGGGAAGGGGAGAGGCAGAGAGAGAACATCGACACGAGAGAGACACATCGATGGGCTGCCTCCTGCACGTGCCCCGACCCCGATCAAGGTGCCCTTGACCAGAAGGACCAGAATCGAACCCGAGACCCTGCAGTCCGTGGGCCGACGCTCTCCACGATGACGGCCTGACTTTGGGAGCAGCCTGCTTTGTCGTGTGATCCGGAAGCACGACGACAGGTCCGTAAACAAACAAACAGGAACAGACTCACCTCGGCACCTCTGGCAGGAGGGTGGACCAGAGCCGACGGGAAACAGACCCCGGGACCTCCTTACGGACACCTGTCCGCTCTCCATGGAAGGAAAGAGGTGCCAGGTGAACCCTGAGACCATTTTTAGGAGTAAATCCGGTTGAATTCTTTAGCCTCGTCTGTGGGCCAGGACTGACGAGTCCTTGCGGGTGGGGTGTGCCCTGTGCGGGGAGCCAGGCACGTGGAGAGCCGCCTGCGCAGGTGCCACGGCGGACCCGTTCGTGGTAACAGGCTGGACCCACCCCCGCGTCCACCCGCCGGTTAGAGAGGTAAGTGGGCAGAAGCGCACAAGGGGCTGTAAGGCAGCCCGTCTGTTAGCAAAACCCAGCCTCACCAAACCGAACCGAACCAAACCAAACCAAACCAAACCGAACCGAACCAAACCGAACTGAACCAAACCAAATCAAACCGAACCAAACCGAACTGAACCAAACCGAACCCAGCCTCACCAAACCAATCCAAACTGAACCAAACCGAACCAAACCAAACCGAACTGAACCGAACCAAACCAAACTGAACCGAACCGAACCGAACCAAACTGAACCAAACCAAACCCAGCCTCACCAAACCAAACCAAAGCGAACCAAACCAAACCAAACCGAACCAAACCCAGCCTCACCAAAACGAACCGAACTAAACTGAACCGAACCAAACGGCACCGCGGGGCCCAAAAAGAGTCAGTAAACTGCAAATGAGTCAAACCATACGAGTATGTTCTCTGACCATAACGGAATTAAATTAGAAACGAATAACAAAAAGATGATTGGAAAACCCCCCAAATAATTGAAATTAAGTAACACGCTTCTGAACAACCCCGGGGCCAGAGAAGTCACAAGGAAAACGAGAAAGTACAGGTGACCTTTGAGCAACATGCGGCATTAAAATATCTGCGGATAAAAGAAAAAAACAAAAGAAAAAGAAAGAGGAAAAAAAGGAAGAAAAAAATCAGAATATAACTTTTGACTCCCCCAAAACTTAACCACCAATAGCCTACTGTTGACCTGAAGTCTCACTGATCACATAAATAGTCCATTAACACATATTCTCTGTGTTATATATATTACATATTGTATCCTTACAATAAAGTAAGCAAGAGAAGAAAATGTTAAGAAAAATCGTAGGAAGAGAAAATACATATTTGTTGAAAAAATTCCACGTATAAGTGCACTCACACAGTTCAAGCCCATTTCTTTCAAGGGTCAACCGTATTCTGAACTGTGTTATAATAAACACACGCGCACCAAAGCTTAGGGTGTAGCTGACGTCCCTCTTGACAGGCTCAGTGACTCTGTGAGCAAAGAAGGAAGACTGAACGTCAACGACTTGAGCATTCTCCTCAAGAAGAGAAAACCACAAATAACCCCCCCCCCCCCCCAAGGAAGTGGACGAAGGAAACGAAGAGCAGAACGAACAAGCTCGCAGACAGACAGACAAAGGAGGAAAACCGACGTAGCCCAGAACTTGTTCTGGAAAGGTGGGTGAGATTGACAACCCCCTAGCAAGACTGACCAAGAAAAAAAAAAAAGAGAGAGAGAGAGAGAAATGATCAGTGATGAGGGGACATCACTACAGACCTCACAGGCAGGAAAGTAAACTCATAATCAAAACTCCCGCCCTAGCCGGTGTGGCTCAGTGGATAGAGCGTTGGCCTGCAGACCAAAGGGTCCTGGGTTTGATTCGGGTCAAGGGCATGTGAAAGAGAGAGAGAAGGAAGGAAGGGAGGGAGGGAGGGAGGGAGGGAGGGAGGGAGGAAGGAAGGAAGGAAGGAAGGAAGGAAGGAAAGAAGGAACCATCCCACAGAGCAAGCCCCGTCCTCAGAGGGGCTCCCAGGCTAACCCTAACAAGCATTCAAGGAAGAAGTCATAACAATCTTTCATCAGCTCTTTCTGAAAATACTTCCCACTCTACGTATTGATTGATTTATGTTATGATTGTGAGAGGACAGTGACTGCAGCTGGGGAAGGGAGACACGGAAGGGCCCGAGATAGAAGCAGCACCAGGAGAGAGCGCAGGCTGGGCGTCCTTGGCTCTCCAGAAACGTCACGGGAAGGCAGTGCGCCGTGGCGGGCTGCTGTGGCTCCTGGGAAGTCAGAGAAAAGGGGGCCCGGAGACCGGCCCAGGGGGGTGAGCCCGGGACGAGCTGCCACTGCCCGCTGCTCCCCTGGCTGCAAGTCTCAGGATATGCATGTGGGGGGGGGGGCAGGGGAAGAAAGGTGTGGGTGTGCTCGTGGAGGGAAGCACCCCCTCTCTCTATGTGGCCAGCACAACCCTGACACCAAACCCTGCCAAGGACACCTCAGGAAGAGAAAGTGATAGACCAACATCTCTAACAAACATCAATGCAAAAGAACCTAACACAGCGCCAGCCAATGAGCACAGAGGGCAACTCCGTGGGAATGAATGCGGTCTCCTCCAGAATGCAAGGTCGGCTCAATATTCATACAAACCCAGCCAGAGGGATTCAGCAAAGCATTTGCTCCCCTCCAACCACCTTTCAGGACGAAACGTCTCAGCACACGCGGCGTGTCACGGGGAACGCTAACGGCTGTCTCCCGAGATGGGACGCACGGCCGGGATTCTATCAGGTGTTGTCTGGGGGGTCCTGGCCAGGGCGATCAAGTAGGAATAATAAAGCGGCTACAAGAAGAAATTAAGTAACGCCTATCTTTAATTAAGACGCATGGGTGTGCACCCTGGAAACCCAATGAATTCACAAGCCACCCCCCCCCCCCCCCGGGAAGACATCAAGGGCCCTGGCCCCTTTGGCTAATGGTTAGAGCGTCCGCCGGTGCACCGAAGGGTCGCCGGTTTGATTCCTGGTCAAGGGCACTTAGCTCAGCTGCACGTTTGATCTCTGGCCCCAGCTGGGGCGCGTCCAGGAGGCAGCCAGTCCGTGTGTCTCGCTCACATTGATGTTTCTCTCTTTCTCTCGCTCCGTCCCTCCCTCCCTTCTATTCTATCTAAAATCAATGGAAAAATATTCTTAGGTGAGGAGTAACAAAACAAACAAAACAAAGTCAAGGAATTCAGCCAGAACTTGGGGCACTCGGGTCCTTTAAAGAAATTCGATTGCTCTGCTACAGGCTAGCAGCAGGCAGTTGGAAAGCGAAAAATTAAAAAAGAATAAATATCATTTGTAAGAGCACATAAAAACCAAGTACCCAAGGAGGGTTTCAACCAAGGACACAGCACGCGAGAACTCTACCGCGAAAGCCAGAGACACTCGGGGAACCCGAGGCCGGCTCGCCACTAAGACGCCAGCGCTCCCTACGCCAGCGGTCGGCAAACTCATTAGCCAACAGAGCCAAACATCAACAGGACAACGATGGAAATTTCTCTGGAGAGCCACATTTTTTAAACTTAAACTTCTTCTAACGCCACTTCTTCAGAATAGACTCGCCCAGGCCGTGGTATTTTGTGGAAGAGCCACACTCAAGGGCCAAAGAGCCGCATGTGGCTCGCGAGCCGCAGTTTGCCGACCACGGCCCTGCACCATCCATAGAGTCGACTCAATGCCAATCACAATCCTGCCAGGCGTGTTTTTGGGTAGAACCAGACAATTTGATTCTACAGTGTAAATCCAAGTCCCAAGAACTGAGAAGCGTCAGGAAATTTTGAAGAAAAAGAACAAAGTTGGAGGACTCCCCCTGCCTGATTTCAAGACGGACAAAACCACGGTGAGTGAAAAAATGTCGGAGGCCGGGAAGAGACCCATTCACGTCCAACTCGTCCGTTCCTGACAAAGACACCAAGCAACCCAACGCAGGAAAGGACGTCTTTTCAACGTAACTGCGTATTCCTAAGGGGAAATTAGCCTTGAGTCCACACCATACTCAAAAGTGAAGTTAAGCCCTGGCCGGTGTGGCTCAGTGGACAGAGCGTTGGCCTGCGGACTGAAGGGTCCCGGGTTCGATTCCAGACAAGGGCACATGCTCAGGGTGTGGGCTCCATCCCCAGTGGGGGGCGTGCAGGAGGCCGCCGATCCGTGATTCTCTCTCATCATTGATGTTTCTCTCTCCCTCTCCCTTCCTCTCTGAAATCAATAAAAATATATTTTAAAAAATGATTTTTCTCAGAGAGAAATCGTTGCAGATGAAAAAATTAAAATAAAAAACTGAAAAGGCTCCTAGACCGAAATGTAAAAGGCTGCAGTGTGAAGCATCCAGCGAACCGGGAAGAAACCTTCAGCCATGCCGCCGACAACAAAACCTCAGGCTCAGCGGAGGAGGTGGCCGTGACCGGCGCCATCACCCTGAGCCTTTCCTCCGGGGAGCCGGGCTGCCAGCTGGGGAGGGTTTCTCCACCCGCCCGCCGCCCGCCGCCCCCGGGGCAGTGCCCGCGCGGTGGGCAGAGCGCCCTCCCCCGACACCTTCCCATTTTCTGCAAACACTTTGCGAGCAGAGCCAGGCGGTTAGGAGCCGTGCGACTTCATTTATGGGGGACTCCCAGAAAGACAGAAGGGTGGTGACGGGGGATGGGGCGGCGCAGCCCGGGGCCGTGGGGGTGGAGCCCCAGACACAGCTCCGTCCCGTGGTGGCCCCACAGTCTAATAGAGCTGCAGCCCTCCCCCCCCCCAACGCCACTGTCGGACACTCATTCCGAAAAAGTCCACAAACAAAATCACCTGCTGCCGGGGCCGCGCAGGGCCGAGCCCCCGCCTCTCACCCTCTCTCTGTGCCTCAGTTTCCCCATCTGGGAGGGGCAGGCAACCCCGCCCAGGCCCAGCCGTGCCGGCTGCGGTCCCTCGCAGGCCAGCTGGGACCAAAGTCCCGGAGTTGGGCTGGGCGGCCCGGAGGCAGAGCTGACCTGCTCGCCCCCCCTGCCCTGACCTTGGGCACTGAGTCAGCAGCAGCACCAGCCTGGCAGCGCCGAACGGCCCCAGCCTGCCCAGGGTGGGGGGAGGGCGGGTCACCCAACACCGCCCAGTTCAAGAGCCAGAGGAGCTCCCAGTGCCTCTGTGGACCCATTGTGTGGATGAGGAAACTGAGGCTCAGAAAGCCGTGACTGGTCTGACCTCTGTGGGCGGGGAGGGTGGGCGGAGGGAAGTACATGCCTTCCCGGTCTAGGGCCCCCATCATCCTGGTCAGGGCCCCCCTTTCCCTCCTCAGCCGTTCCTAGCCCTGCTGCTCTGCGGGCTGGACGGTGACCAGGAAGAAGGAATGCGGCCGCAGGAAGGTCACGTAGGGAACACGTTGCCTGAGTTCTGAGCGTGAGGGAAACGGACCGGGAGCGAGCCCTCCCGCGGGCCGCTGCCGGAGAGGGGACCGAGCTGGCTCCCCGACAGCGGCTCGGAGCCAGGCGCTGCGCCCCAGCTTCCCCCTCAGTCCGCTTCCTTGTTCGGGGCCAGGGCGACAATTTCCCTCCCGCCGGGGCCTGCCCACCTGAGGCTTGTCAGACGGCACCAGGCCTTGGCCTCACTGTGCCGTTGGCCACCAGTACCTTCTTCCCCCGCACAGATTCAGGGCGCCCTGCGACCCCCGGACTGGAGGGAGGCCCCCCACTGCGGCGGAGCCGGGACAGGTGTGGGCGTCCCTGGCTCTGGTCCCCGATGCGGGTGTCAGAAACTGGCCGACCACTTGGCCCCGGGCCGCGGTTTCCCTGCCGGGACCCCGGAGCCGGAGGGGCCGCCTCACCTGCACGTGGTACTGGGAGGTCTCGTGCATGATGACGTTGGAGTTGGAGTACTTCTTCCTCTGTTCTGCACGGGACACGCCAGTCACGCACCCACACGTGGCCCCGGGGACCCGGCCAGGTGGCTGGGCCCGCGGGTGGGGCCACGGGGAGGGCGGCGTGGAGGCGGTGGCCAGCAGGGAGGGACAGCGCTCGGTGGGCCCCTCGTGGCCACCAGGAAAGACGCGGGTCCTGGCAGAAGGCGGCCCCCTCCGTCCCCAGGCTGACCTGCTCAGGTGGTGATGGTGCCTGGGACTGGGGTCTGTCCCGGAGGTGGGGGTGCAGGAGGCTGCCCCCCACCTGCTGCCAGCTAACAGCTCCCTGCCCTCCCGGGGCTCCTGGCTCCCCAGACTGGGCACCCTGTCCACACCCACAGACGAGCCCATGCGTCTGGGGCAGGCTGGGGGAGGGGCAGGCCTGGGGGGTGCCAGGCCCGCCTGCAGCAGACACCTGGCACCCAGTCCCCTCCGATCGGGTTGCAGCAGCTCAGCCCAATCAATATTGATGGCCCTGAATTATTAGTAAAGGCCTCTCCCCTTACCTGGGGGGGGGCGGGTACTGGGCCCGGAGCGGCGCGGAGGGGCCCGAGGGGCTGGGTGATTGGGGTCCCGGAGCCTCCTGGGTGCCCAGCGCTGACCTGCACCTCCCCTGGCGGGGCGCAGCGCAGCCCGGGGGGACCCTCCCGTCCTCAACCCTCAACCCTCACTCACCGAACAGGTCCTTGGCACTCATCTTGGCGGCACTGTCAGACCGGCCCAGGCTGCCGCTGCGGGGAGGGGCTGGTGAGGGTGGGGCCGCTGCACCCCTTCCCGGGACTGCTTGTGGTGGGCGGGGGGGGGGGGGTGGAGAGCGGGGGGGGCGGGGGGGGGGACTCACTTGGCAGCGCCTGGGCAGCAGCTCATAGACCCCGCCTGGCTCATGGCGCCCTCCGTGGCCAGCGGTGGAGGCGGGTCTCAGCGTGGCCCTGGGCGGAGGGAGAGCGGGCTGACACCACCTGGCAGCGGCCTCACTGGGTCTCCCCGTGCCCCCCCCCAGATCCAGGCTGGAGCCCTGACCGCCTGTCCAGGACCCAGATGCCCAGGCCCCCTCCCCCGCCATGTCCCAGCAGCCGTCACCGCGGCCGCCTCCCCCGCAGACCCTGGGTCCGCCACAGGGACCCCAGGACGGGCCAGCAGAGCGTTCCGCTCCCAGGGGCCGTCTGGGGGCGCTGCGAGAAGGCTGTCCTGGGGGCTCGGAGGGGGCCAGGGAGGAAGCTCCTTTAAGCAGAGGGAATGGCGTCCGAGGCCCCGAGACGGGGGCAGGGCAGGCCCGGAGGAGGCTGGAGCCGGGGGCCCTGGGGACCCAGTGCCCGAGCAAGCCCAGGGGGAGCCCCAGGGGCAGGAGCAGAGCCTGGCGCCCCTGGGTGTGCACCCCGTGGGGACGCTGGGCCCACATCCTCCTCCTGTCAAAGGTCACCAGCAAGTGGCTTCAGGGTCGGGGTCGGCCCGGCCAGCGGCCACAAACCAGGGGTGCTGGCATCCAGGGCGGGGAGCAGCCAGGAAGTGCCGGTCTGACCAGGTCCTACCTGCAGGGAGGCCTACCAGGAAGTGTGCGGCCTGGGGGCCTCCAGCCACAGCCCCTCACCTGCCCACGTGCCCACCTGCCACAGAGTCCTGGCTCTGGGGAGGGGCGGGGGGCTCGGCCAGCTTCCTCCACCCATCAGTGCCTCGAGAATGTCCGGAATGCTCATGACCTCAGTGGGTGAGCCGAGTATTTGTTTAATGGGATTCCTGGCGGGCTGAGCCAAGGGCACTGGGCACATGGTCCAGGCACCCCGCCCCCCGCCCCCCGCCCCCCGGTGAAGCGGGGCCTGCGGCACCCTCAGACACGTACAGGCTGTGCCGTGCGGCCCTCCCCTCCCCTCGGAGAGCCGGGCCGGGAACCAGTGCCTTCAGCTCCCGGGCGGGCGGGTGGGAGCATCAGGACCAGAGGGAGGGGGGTCCAGCCACTGGCATCTGGGTCCCGTGGGGGACAAGGAGGCTTCTTCAGCTGGCAGGGCAGGGGCGCCCCCCCCCCAGGGGCCCCCGGGCCCAGACTGCACTTTGGTTTTACTGCGGTCATTTTCCGGGTGCAAAGGGGAGCCGACCCTGAGCCTGGTCACACGGGGCAGGGGAGGAGGCCCCAGCAGGGCAGGGAGTGCGGAGGGACCGGATCCAGGTTCAAATTCCAGCCCTGCAGCCCGGTGACCTTGGGGAGGAGCCAGCTGAAGGCCCAGGGGAGCCGGGTGGGGCCCTGGCCGTGCCCGGCTGGGAGCTGCGGGTGAGGAAGGGGCCTGGCGGGAGGGAGGGATGACGGGGAAGGTGGGTGGGGGGCAGGCAGGTGCTGAGCGCACTGCGGGGGGGCAGGCCAGCGGGCTGAGCGGCAGGGGCAGCGGGCGCTCTGAGCCACCAGGCGGGGCACCAGGCAGGGACCTGGAGAGGCCCGGGCAGGACCGGGGTGTGTGTGTGTGTGAGTGAGTGTGTGTGTGTGAGAGTGTGTGTGTGTGTGTGCAGAGCTGGGGGAGGGGCCGCCAGCTGGCCCGGCCTGGGGCAGACTCCACCTGGGGTGAGGGCAGGGATGGCCTGTGACGAATGCCTCCCCAGGCACACCCTCCGCACAGGGGCTGCCCCGGAGGAAGAATGTGGGAGAGCGGGAGGTGGCACGTCCGGGCCCCCGCCAGTCCGCTCCCCGGGCCCTGCCCGCCCCCGCGCCCGCCCTGAAACTCCCACACCCCGACCGTGACCCGGGGCCTGACCCCGGCCCCAGCTCCCTGGCCTGGGCTTCCTCGCTGCCACCCAGGAAGTGCCTCCTGCCGTCTGACCCACAGGGAGCCCGCGCCTCAATGTCGGCTCCCACGGGAGGCCCAGCCCGCCCGGGAATGGGGTGTGCGACCTGCGAGGCCAGGAGACCCCCCTCACCACCCTTTCAACGGCGGGCGGGGTGCCCCCACCGAGCCCCGGCTCCGCGCCCTGGCTTCCCCATGGCCCCGCGCACCCGCGGACGGGCAGGCCAGGCCGCAGCGGGACGGGCTCCCGGCCACGAGCCCGGCGCAGCCCCTCGCGCCCCGACCGACGCCTCCCGCCCCGGCTCGGCCCGCAGACCCGCCGCACCGCCACCTGGGGAAACTGAGGCCGGGTCTGTGCGCGGCTCCCGCGTCGCTCCGAGGCGCGGGGCGCGGGGCGCGGGGGGCGGGGGGCGGGCGCGCTGGGTCCGGACCCCCGGGCGCTCACCTGCTGCTCGCCGCCTGCTAGTCCCTCGTCCGCGCGCGTCCGTCCGCCCGTCTGTCCACACCGGGCTCCTGCGCTCGGGAGGACGCGGCGGGGCTGGGCGGCCGGACAGGGGCGGAGCCGCCAGAAGGAACCTGAGCGGCAGGTTAGAACCTGGACAACACGGGGGGGCGGGGCACAGGAGGCGCACCCCGCCCCCTGCTCTAAGCCCCGCCCCCTGCTCTAAACCCCGCCCCTGCTCTAAGCCACGCCCCCAAAGGGTTCCCCGCGGGGGATCCCTAACAGCCACTGGCGCCCCCAGCCCAGACCTCACCCCTAGAGCTGGGCGCCCAGGGGCGGGTGCGCGGACGCAGGAGCCCCTCTTGCGCGGGGACCTGCAGGGTGAGGCTCTGAGACCTTCCGGGCGCCCCTGAGCTGCGCCCCATAAGGGGTGGCTGGGCCCCATTTTGGCCCCACTTAGGAGCAGGGTCCCCTTTTCTTCAGCCCCCTTTGGTCGCGGAGCACTAGGGCCAGGCTGCGGCCTCTAGTGGGTGTCTCGGGGTGGGTGGGGGGGTCCCTCCTCAATAGGAACTCCTGAAGCCTCCATTCTCCGACACCCAGCCCAGCCGGGCACCGAGGGATGGGGTGTCTGGTGGGCGGCTGGGGGCGCCTGGGGATGGGGTGTGGAGGGCAGGAACCAGTGGGGGCGGGAGTGCTCCGGGCAGTGCCTCCCTCCTCAGCCCCGGGCCCAGCCTCTGCCCGGCGTGGGCAGGGGTCCTTCCTCCTACACCCACTCCAGGCCTCTGCCAGTGGAGCGAGGAGAAGTGCAGAGGGCAGAGGGCAGGCCCAGGTGGAGGTGCAGGGCCCCAGCTCCAGCTCCTCTCCTGGGCTGGGGAGCCGAAAAGGTTGCACCAAAAGGGTCTCAGGGCCTGAGCCCAGGAGGGCCGGGCAGGTGGTGTGCATCTGCTCTCAGCTGGCACCGAGGGCTTCTTGGGGGAACCCCTGGGGGCAGGAAGGCACCCACACAGCACTTTCCTGGTGCCAGGACCCCAGGGACGGGTCTCCAGGCATCGCAGGGGTTTGTGGAGGGGTGCCTGTGCGGGGTGTCTGTGGAGGGGGTGCCTGTGCGGGGTGTGTGTGGAGGGGGTGCCTGTGCGGGGTGTGTGTGGAGGGGTGCCTGTGCGGGGTGTCTGTGGAGGGGTGCCTGTGCGGGGTGTGTGTGGAGGGGGTGCCTGTGCGGGGTGTGTGTGGAGGGGTGTCTGTGCGGGGTGTCTGTGGAGGGGTGCCTGTGCGGGGTGTGTGTGGAGGGGTGTCTGTGCGGGGTGTGTGTGGAGGGGTGCCTGTGCGGGGTGTGTGTGGAGGGGGTGCCTGTGCGGGGTGTGTGTGGAGGGGTGTCTGTGCGGGGTGTGTGTGGAGGGGTGCCTGTGCGGGGTGTGTGTGGAGGGGTGTCTGTGCGGGGTGTCTGTGGAGGGGTGCCTGTGCGGGGTGCCTGTGGAGGGGTGCCTGTGCGGGGTGTGTGTGGAGGGGGTGTCTGTGGAGGGGTGCCTGTGCGGGGTGTGTGTGGAGGGGTGTCTGTGCGGGGTGTCTGTGTGGGGGGGTGTGGAGGGGTGCCTGTGCGGGGGGTGTGTGGAGGGGTGCCTGTGCGGGGTGTCTGTGGAGGGGTGCCTGTGCGGGGTGCCTGTGGAGGGGTGCCTGTGCGGGGTGTCTGTGGAGGGGGTGCCTGTGCGGGGTGTCTGTGGAGGGGTGCCTGTGCGGGGTGTGTGTGGAGGGGGTACCTGTGCGGGGTGTCTGTGCGGGGGGTGCCTGTGCGGGGTGTGTGTGGAGGGGGTGCCTGTGCGGGGTGTCTGTGGAGGGGTGCCTGTGGAGGGGTGTCTGTGTGGAGGGTGCCTGTGCGGGGTGTCTGTGGAGGGGGTGCCTGTGTGGGGTGTGTGTGGAGGGGGTGCCTGTGCAGGGTGTCTGTGGAGGGGGTGCCTGTGCGGGAGGAACAGGAAGTGGCCTTCGCCCTCGGCCCAGCCCTGCGAGCACTGGCTTCCTGGTTGTCTGCCGAGTGCTGAGCACCCAGAAGGGAAGGCACCCGCCTGCCCTCCCCCTTCCTGGAGGCCGAGCGGCGTCCGAACGCCATGGCCGTCACCACGTGAGCAGCACTGACCACAGGCGGGTCGGCCTGGAGCCCCAGCCTGGTCGTTGGCCACCTGGAGCCACGGTGTCCCTGCCTTTGTGGCCCAGCGGGGCCTGCGGGGGGCGGGGCCTCCCCAGCATCCGGAGCCCGGCCAAGCGGGGAGCCCTGGAGGAGGGGTGGCCTGTCAGGAAGACGGCAGGGAGGCATAAACACTTCTTTATTTAACAACACGGTGCAGGGGAACGACACCCACTCGGACATGTTATTCCAAACAGCACACGCTCAAGAGCACGCGGAGGAGAGCGACGAGGAAGGATCCGCTTACAGCAGACCTGGGTCCGTCCGGCGCTCAGGGCCAACGTGACTGGCATTCTAATGGCCGAGGCAGGACACCTGAGCCCTGACGTGGCTGTCACCAACCCGGGCTGGGAGAGGTGCGCCGCCCCCGGGTGGCGGCCGAGCCAGAAGCCCTGGGAAGGAGCTGGGCGGCCACACAGGCGCCCACTGAGCTGACCAGCTCCAGCGCCTTCCACTCCGGAGCTCTCCGCCCGGCCCTGGCCTGAGCGGCTGAGGATCCGGGCTCCCTGTGCCACCCCAGCTGTCCCCATCGCGTGGGCCCCACGGAGCGGACCTGTGAGGAGTGCTGCCGCGGTGGGAAAATGTTTGTGGCCGGGCACACCCTCGAGGGAGCTGGCCAGGCTCCTGGGCGGTGCCCGGTGAAGCCCACTGTCCCTGCTGCCTTGGGGGGGGCACCCCGAGGTTTGTCCAAGGCAGTCCCTGACTCCCCCCGCACCTGTCCCCATCACCCACACTGGGTTCTGTCCTGGTCCTGCCCCCAAGAAGACTCATAAACCACCCAAACCACCTGGCAGGAGCATGCCTCCCCTCGGCCGCGGGCTCCCAGGAGGCCCAGGGCTGCCCCGGCCGCGGGCGCCCAGCTAGCTGACGAAGGCAGCGATGGCCACCACCTGCAGGACGGCCTCCAGGCCGTGGAGCGCCAGGAGCGTGGCACTGAGGACCGAGTCTGCCCACAGCACCAGAGTCTGCCAGAGCAGGAAGTAGACGGTCAGCAGGGAGCTGGCCACGGTGAGGACCAGGCTGGCAGCCAGCGGCAGCTCCGTCTCTGTCAGGTTGCCCTTGGTGCCTGGCGAGCAGAACAAACACAGTGAGTACCTGTTCGGGACCCACCACCGCGTGCACCCGGGAGGGCGAGGCTGCGGGACCACCTACCACCCGGGCTCGGTGTCAGAAAGCAAAACAAACCGAGCATCGTCCTCAGGGGGGTGAGGAGCGACCGCAGCTCTGACCTCACCCTGGCCTCTGGGTCACTGAGTGGGTGGGACAGAGGGTCAGGCTCCCGAAAACCATCCCAAGTGCATTCCCACACCTTTTCCTAAGATATTTTACTCTGGGCTAAGGCCCAGGAAAACGAATGTGTAGTTAGAAAAAACAAGACTGCACTTCACAAACGGGCAATCATGGAAAATGCGGACGCCCACGGGCCCAGGGCACCCCAGAGCCCAGTGCGGGGAGCTTGGGTGCGCAGGCGGTTCTACTGCCACTCGCCACCCGCCCACGCAGGAGCCTGGCTGTGACAGTGGACACTAAGGCCCAGCGCACTCAGCAGGATGGCCCAGACGTACTTCTGTCTCCCGAGCCCCTCGGGCCAGTCGGGGGGGTGTGGCCGGGTGGGACGTGCCAGGCCCTGAGGTGCGGGCGAACACGCAGCAGTCACAGTGCTAGCGAGCGCATGCCTGCCTGCGAGTGCACGAGGCAGACAGGGCTGAAGCCGGGCCCTCGAGGTGAGCTGGGGAGGGGTAGAGGGCCAAGGGCACGCTGTGCTTCTGTAGAAGCTCTACAAGGCCTCCCACCTCCGGCCTGCAGCCTGCGGTTCTGGGGGGGACCGGACAGCGCTGCGGCTTCGGGGAGGGGCGCAGGGGGAGCAGAGCGTTTGGCTGCGAGGGGAGTGCTGCTACCCTACGGCTCCTGCTTCGGACAGGAACCCTGTCTCCCAGGACGCCTCCTGCACCAGCTTCTCAATGGACGGATTAATACTTAATTCGCTGTAAGGCGAGCTGCAGGCAACCGGCGAAGCACTCGAGCGAGTGTTCAGGCGTCTCCAAGAGCCACGCTGTCAACGAGGCTGCTCAGAGGTCACGGGGAGCCAGCTGTCTGCATCGCAAGTGCCCGAAGCTCCCCGCAGCCAGTCCACTCCCGCAGCCAGTCCGCCCCCCGCAGCCAGTCCGCCCCCCGCAGCCAGTCCGCCCCCCGCAGCCAGTCCACTCCCCGCAGCCAGTCCGCCCCCCGCAGCCAGTCCGCTCCCCGCAGCCAGTCCGCCCCCCGCAGCCAGTCCGCCCCCCGCAGCCAGTCCGCTCCCCGCAGCCAGTCCGCCCCCCGCAGCCAGTCCGCCCCCCGCAGCCAGTCCGCCCCCCGCAGCCAGCCCACTCACCGCAGTGCCAGCGGGCTGCTTCCAGGGCCCCGGTCAGGAGCAGCAGCGTCAGGTCGAGCACCAGGTGGTCCTGAGGGTAACTGAACGCCTGGCCTGCGGGGGCGGGCACCGACCAGAGCTCAGGTGCCAGCGGCAGCACCCAAGCCCCCGCCCTCGCGCCAGGACTTACTTTTGTAGGCGATCAGCAGGAGCGTGGCCAGGAGGTAGAGGGCGGAATACAGCCCGCCGAGGCAGAGCAGCATCTGCAGGAGGACTGAGGAGAGCTGGGAAGCCGTTAAGGACTCCGTCCAGCAGCCGTGCTGCCCACCCAGCGCCGGGCAAGAGGGGCTGCCCGGCCTCCACAAACATGCTGGCCCAGCTCAGGCACCTGTGGTGCCATGGAGTCCTGCCCGCCAGGCACCCATCAATACTGCCCCCTGTGTCCCACTGCAGTGGGGGGGGGGGGGGGTGAGGTCCCGGGAGCTGGAGGGGGGGCGGAGACGGCCCCTCACAGGGACATCCTGGCCTACAGCTAGGGGACTGACTGGGCGCAGCAGGCAGGAGCCTCAGCGCGCTGGTTGTCACCCTGACCACGGCCCCAGTTACAGGCCAGGGAGAAAAAGGGATTTTGTTTTCCTCAAATAAAGTCTACTTCTCTCACGTGGGGAGCAGTTAAAGACCCGCCACCAACTTTCGGGAGCTCCGCGCACTCGGGATGAGTTCATGCCGCGGGGGCTGCGCGCGTTCGGAGGGTCTTCGCTCCCAGCCCGGCGGCCCCCACGCCCCACTCCGGGGCGCAGGGGAGCAGGCGGGTGCCCGGCCAGCGCTCCCTTCGGAAGTCACCTCGACCCGCTAAACGCGGCCGTGAGCAATCCTCCTCTAACAGCGCCATCACCCCTCGGGCCCGGGGGGAGCGTGGGGGTCAAAGGCCCGGAGCCGGAGCGGGTCCGTGGCGGCGGCGGACGGGGCGCAGCGGCAGGATACGGCCGTGGGGGACGCGCTCCCTGCAGGAGAGCGGCGGTCAGGGAGGCCGCGCCCAGGACGCGCCTGGGGAGCGTGGACGGGGCGACCCCGGCCTCCCCGTCCCGGGTCGCAGTGAGGAAGGGAAGCGACTGGGTGGCGGACACGAAGCTGCGGTTCTCCCTGGGCCCTGCGACCGCCCGCCTCTCGCCCCCCGGGACCCCGCGCAGGGACGCCGGGCCCCCACGGGCACCCCAAGCCCCGACGGGGAGGGGCACCACGCGCGGCCGGTCCACGCGGCCGGCGTGAGGAGGGACGGAGTGGCGGGTCCGGGGACGGCCTCGGGCAGCCCGGGCGGCGCGGGACCCGGCGGACAGGGCTCCCCGCGGAGCCGCCAAGGCGAGCCGCCCCCGGCTGGGGGCCCGCCCAGCTCCGGCGAGAACCGGGCCCCCGCAACCCCGCCCCGCGGCCCCCGCCCCCGCCCGGGACCCGGTGCCCAGCGCCCGAGCGCCCCGCCGGGGCCCGCGCCCTCACCTCGCCGCGCGGCCGCCATCTTGCCCGGCCCGGCCCCGCCCCCGGGTCCGCCGCGATCCCGGCATCCTCTGCGCCGCGCGCTCGCGCACCTTCGGCGGCGCTCGGTTCCGGACTCCAGGCCGTCGGCTCGGCTCGACTGGGCCTCTTCGTGCCGGTTCGGCCTCCGCTCGGGCATCCTCGGCTCGGCTCGCCGCGCGGCCGGGCGGGCTCGGCGGAGTCCGGATGGAGGACTCGGACGCGGCCGCCAAGCAGCTGGGCCTGGCCGAGGCGGCGGCGGTGGCGGCCGCGGCCGCTGTGGCGGCGGCGGCCGCGGCCGCGGCGGGAAGCGAGGCGGACGAGCCGGTGCTCAACAGGGACGAGGACTCGGAGGAGGACGGGGACGCGCAGGCGGAGCGCGAGACGCGGCGGGTGACGGCCGTGGCGGTGATGGCCGCTGAGCCCAGGCACATGGACATGGGCGCCGAGGCCCTGCCCGGCCCCGACGAGGCTGCTGCGGCCGCCGCCTTCGCAGGCAAGTGTGCCGGCCCGCGCCCGCCCGCCCGCCCGCACCTCCCGCGCGCACCTCCCTGCACGCACTCCGCCCGCCAGTCCACACCTGCGCCGCGTGCACCTGCTCCGCACGTAACCTGCACCGCATGCACCCCGCACTGACCAGTCCACACTCTCACCCACAAGCCCCGCACAACCAGCTCACACCTGCCCCACACGTCTGCCGTGCACCTGCTACGCCGGACCAGGCCCTATCTGCCCCGCACACACACCCCGCACCTGCCCGCGCACACCTGGACCACAGGCCTGCCCTCAGCACCTGTCCCGCACAGGCACCTCCCCCGCAAAGCCGCAGGGCCAGCCCACCCCCTTCCCCGGCACCTGCCCTACACCTGCCCTGTGCCCTGTCGTTCCTGCACACCTGGCCCTGCATGCACATCTGCTCCCTGAACCCTTTACCCCTTTTCCTTGTGCCAGTCCACCCCCTCCTGTTCAGCACTCTGTGCTCTTTCCAGAACCTTCTCAGCATCTACCCCTTGCCCAGCCTGCCTTGTCTGTCTGGTCCCTGTGTGTGTGTCCCTGGCGTGTGGTCCCGGTGTGTGCGCACGGGTGGCCCAGCTGTGCGTTCACTTAGGTGACCATTTAGCCCCTTGGGGGGCCGCGTGGGGCCCAGCGCCGGTGCCTAAGTGTGGTCTGTGCAGGGTCCCCGAGGCTCTGTGGCTCTCAGGGTTCCGTTTTCGTTGCTAAACTCTGGGTCAGCGTTGGGACTTTGCACCGCGACGTTTTCCTTCAGGCTTGTGTCCTTTCTGCACATATATTTCCGAGTGCAGAAATGTGATGTCACTCTTCATGACGTCAGAAAGTTGTATGATGTTTTTTTCCTGCAAAATTTTATGGTTGTGTTTTTTGTTTGTTTTAAATGTATTTTTAAAAAATATGTTTTATTGATTTTTTACAGAGAGGAAGGGAGAGGGATAGAGAGTCAGAAACATCGATGAGAGAGAAACATCGATCAGCTGCCTCCTGCACGCCCCCCACTGGGGATGTGCCCGCAACCAAGGTACATGCCCTTGACCGGAATCGAACCCGGGACCCTTGAGTCCGCAGGCCGACGCTCTATCCACTGAGCCAAACCGGCCAGGGCTTAAATGTATTTTTATTGATTGCAAAGAGGAAGGGAGAGGGAGCGATAGAGAGAAACATCAATGATGAGAGCGAATCACTGACTGGCTGCCTCCTGCACGCCCCACACTGTGGACGGAGCCCCACACTGGGAACGGAGCCCACAACCCGGCATGTGCCCCGACCGGGAATGGAACCGTGACCTCCTGGTTCACAGGTTGATGCTCAGCCCTGAGCCGCGCCGCCGGGCTGTGGTTGTTTTGCGTGTTGAAGCAGTAACACTGTTACCAGCGACGCAGGTTCGGAGGTTTCTCGGTGCCCTCCGAGGAGGCCCCGTTGGGCAGAGGGCTGCTTGTGTGGCCTTCAGACTTGAACGTGCGTTCAGACAGGGTTCCCTCTGCACGCGGGGCGGGCTCTATGGAAGTAAGGGGGGAGGCGGGGCCAGGAGCCCCCCCTGGGGAGGGCAGAGCCAGCAGGAGCTCATGCTGGTGGGCTGCTGTCTGGTGGGCGTCGCTGTGGGAGGTGCACGGTTTTCTCCTCCACGGGGACAGAAGCCAGGAGCGTTGGGCGGCGCCGGGACGCTGGGGGGCCCATCGGGTGCAGGAAGGCGCTCCTGGGTGGCTTTTCACCGCAGCGGAAGGCGCTCCCGGCGGCGGGCGGCCTCTCCCGGAAGAGCTGACCAGTCAGGCTGCGGTCCAGAAATGTCGACGAGGCCGCCGGGTGACGGTGCCGCGTTGGAGGAGCCGCCCTGCGGCGGGTACCCCGGCGCGCGGAGGCCTGGGCTCTGCTGCGCGCTGAGTCAGGCTCCTGTGTTGCAGAGGTGACCACGGTGACGGTGGCCAACGTGGGCGCCTCGGCGGACAACGTCTTCACCACCTCGGTGGCCAACGCCGCCTCGCTCTCGGGCCACGTGCTGGTGAGCTGCTCTGTTAGCATTGGGGGGGGGGGGGGGGGCTTCCGCTCAGCCCGGCCTCCTCCTCTAGCTGGGCGCTGCCGGGGAGGCGGGTGTTGGGGGCGGTTGGGGGGTAGAGCTGAAGTGGGACCAGTGGTGAAATGTGGGCGGGTGGAGGGACCCTTCCGAGCCCCGGGGTCAGGGGACAGCGCTCCCACCCCCCTCACCAGGTGGCCGCGCAGGGCCCCTGGGGTGGGAGTGCCCAGCGTCCGCCCGGCCAGCTTCCCCGTGGCCCGGCCTGCCTGCTTTCCCGGTGGACGTGCGGCTTTTCTGGAGCAGCTGATGCTGCGGCTTGGGCAGGGGTCTCCAGCGTGCTCGGGGCCACGCGGGCCGGCATCGACTCTCCTCGTTGTTGGCTCTGCGTTTGCGTCTTGGGGACATCTTTGAAGGAGACCCACGAGGCGTGGCAGGCGCCCCCGTGGTGACAGTTAGGGAGAACCTCGCGGCCGGGGCAGGCCCCAGGGCGCCAGGCGACACCCCGGCGGCCGTCCCGAGACGATTCGGGTGACTGTCCCCTCTAGTCTGGCAGGACCGCCCTGCAGATCGGGGACAGCCTGAACGCGGAGAAGGCCACGCTGATCGTGGTGCACACAGACGGGAGCATCGTGGAGACCGCGGGGCTGAAGGGGCCGGCCGCTCCGCTCACCCCAGGTATGGGCCGCCACCCCACAGCCCGTGGGTTCTCCTGGGGGTTGACTTGCTTATTTTTGTGGTCAATTTGGAATAGCAATTCCTGTTAATTTTTTAAGACATATTCAGAGAGGAAGGGAGAGGGAGAGAGAGAAACATCAGCGATGAGAGAGAATCACTGATTGGCTACCTCCTGCAAGCCCCACACCGGGGATCAACCCGCAACCCAGGCATGTGCCCTTGGTTGGAATCGAACCCGGGACTTTCTGTCTGCAGGCCGACGCTCTATCCACTGAGCCACACCAGCTAGGGCTGGACTAGCAACTATTACTAAGTGGGATTTTTCCGGGCTGAGGAAGCGTTGCCTGCAGGGCCTCCTCTGGAGGGGCGGGCGGTGCTGCGGGACCGCCTGGGAACACCTGAGACCAGCCTGGGAACTCGGCGAGGCCGCTGACCGGCCGGGTTCCTCCCGGCGCATTGGGTCTCACCGCCAAATGCTTTCTGTGCCAAGGTCCCCAGTCTCCTCCCACCCCTCTGGCGCCCGGGCAAGAGAAAGGGGGCAGCAAGTACAACTGGGACCCGTCGGTGTACGACAGCGAGCTGCCCGTGCGCTGCCGCAACATCAGCGGCACCCTCTACAAGAACCGGCTGGGCTCAGGTGGGCAGCCCCCCGCGCGTCGCAGACCCTGCGTGGCAGCCCCGTGGCAAGCCGGGGCCCACAAACTAGTTAAGGACACAGGCAAAGTCAGGGGCTCCCCAGGAGGTCCGGGTGGGGTGGGGGGCGGGGGAGTGGGGACAACCAGGAAGCGGTGACCCAGGCGAGGGAGAGGCGGGCCGAGGCGTCTGTTCCTGGCTCACATGGGGACCCGGCGCAGCGGGCTCTGGCTGGACAGCTGCCTCGAGCTCGGCGTGGCAGCCGTGGGCAGATCTGCCCCTCAGCCGGGGCCCACGGCAGGCGTGGGTGAGGTCCCGCAGGCCCGCACCAGCCGGGCAGGAGGCGGGAACCGGCCGTCCTGTCGTTCCAGGAGGCCGGGGCCGATGCATCAAGCAGGGCGAGAACTGGTACAGCCCCACGGAGTTCGAAGCCATGGCCGGGAGAGCCAGCAGCAAGGACTGGAAGCGGAGCATCCGCTACGCGGGCCGGCCGCTGCAGTGCCTCATCCAGGTGCGCCCCTCGCCCGCCCTGCCCGCCCTGCCCGCATCGGGCGGCTCCTGGCCCCGGTTGGACCCACGCCGGCGGCCAGGCCCTTGGGCAGTCACGTGGCCACCTGTGTCTCTCATCTCCCGATGCTTCGAGTGGGACAAGGGCAACGTTTGCCCGTGTAGTGGCGGGAGGCCTGGGCGCGGCGAGGCGTGTTCTGTCCCAGCTTGGCTTTCTGGGGGTTGATACGGGGAGGAGGCAGGGGAATCGACATCTGGAAAAAAAGGGGTGGATCCTACCACCAGCAGCAGCATCGTGGCGGGAGTGGAGGAGGAAGGTTCTGGAAAGTGCAGGATCTCGTCTTTCGGACCGCTCATGTTCAGGGCGGTCTGACGGGGGGTGGCACTTTCTAATTGCAGGACGGGATCCTGAACCCTCACGCGGCCTCCTGCACCTGCGCCGCCTGCTGCGACGACATGACCTTGGTGAGTGCGGAGGTCAAGCGCCTGGCGGCCCTGGCGCCCCCATCCTCCTCCGACGTGCACAGAGGCGCTGTCCTTACTCCTCTTGGTGTCCCCCCACCCCCACCCATGTCCCTTCGGACCAGTTTCCTGCTCAAATTCCATTTTCAAACTTTGCTCGGGGGACCGAGGCCTTGGCTGGGGCAGGTGGTTGGCCCCGGACGGTTGTTAGGGGAACGTCAGTGGAAGCGTCCTGAATTAATGGGAAGCGGAACCCCCAAACCAGACACTTTTAAAATACATTTTTATTGACTTCAGAGGGAGAGGGAAGAGAGATCGCGGCATCGATGATGAGAGAGGATCACTGATGGGCTGCCTCCTGCTCGCCCCCCACTGGGAACTGAGCCCACAACCTGGGCACGTGCCCTTGACCAGGAATCTCCTGCTTCATAGGTCAGCGCTCAACCACTGGGCTACACTGGCCAGGCCCAGACACTTAAAAAACAAACAAAACTTTATTGCTTTTCAGAGAGAGGAAGGGGGTGGGGGAGAGAGAGAGAGAGAGATCAATTGGTTGCCTCTCACGTGCCCTCACGGGGATCTGGTGTACGGATGAGGCTCCAGCCAGCCGAGCACGGGTCCAGGGCCAGGCGCTCTTTAACGGCTGAGTCTCGTCAGGGAGGCTCAGTAAAGACGTGGAAACTGCGGCGGGAACCAGAGAGACGCTCTAGACTCAGAGCCAGGCTCCCAGCGGGGGGCCGAGAAGGTCGGCCCAGGGCCCTCAGCGCACCGAGCAGGCGGGGTCCCTCCTGGAGCTCGGGACCCGCGAGACAGCGTCCCTGAGGCCTGGGCCTCCCCGCGGCGCTCCCGCTGCCTTCCCCGCTCTCCCGTGTCACAGGTCCGGGTTCCTGTTAGCTGGCGACCGCAGTGCCTCCTGCGTGGGGACCAAGCGCCTGCGGTCTCTCTCCTTCGCTTGGTCCCTGGTTTTCTCGGGGCTCCTGGACGTTCCGCGCGTTGGCCACACTCCCCTGTGCCACGCAGTCATTCCTGTGTTCCTTCTGGAAGCACCTGTCCTGTCCTTTGAAGGACTTGGGGGCCGCCGGGGGGGGGTTCTGAGTGCTGCTTGCCTCCTGCTGGCGTCGTGGCCAGGGGAGCTGGGCCCCACTTAATCCGTGGCCAGGGGAGCCGGGGCCCACTTAATCCGTGGCCAGGGGAGCCGGGCCCCACTTAATCCGTGGCCAGGGGAGCCGGGCCCCACTTAATCCGTGGCCAGGGGAGCCGGGGCCCACTTAATCCGTGGCCAGGGGAGCCGGGCCCCACTTAATCCGTGGACAGGGGAGCCGGGCCCCACTTAATCCGTGGCCAGGGGAGCCACGCCCACGCCAGCGCCCGTCTCTGTGCTGCCCCGCAGAGCGGCCCTGTCCGGCTCTTTGTCCCCTACAAGCGGCGCAAGAAGGAGAACGAGCTGCCCGCCGCCCCGGGCAAGAAGGAGGCCCCCAAGAACATCACGCTGCTCCCCGCCACGGCCGCCACCACCTGTGAGTCCCCGCGCACGCTGCTGTCGGCACTCCGTCCCCCGCTGCCCCTCCCTGCCCCCCTGCCTCTGCGGCAGCCCGAGGTCTCCCCCAGCGGGTGGGTCCCTGTTTCTCACGGGCCGCGGAGGAGTCTGCAGCTGCGTGGCGTCCCCGCGGCCGGGCTCCTGGGGTCCCCCGAGGCCCCACCCGCAGTAAAAGCCGCCTCTGCTCCCGCAGTCACTGTGACCCCCTCAGGACAGATCACTACCTCCGGCGCACTGACCTTCGACCGGGCGTCCACTGTGGAGGCCACGGCCGTCATCTCGGAGAGTCCGGCCCAGGGGGACGTCTTCGCGGGAGCCACAGGCAAGTGGGCTCAGCACCGCCCGACCCGCACGCGCCACGCCTGCCTTGCCCTGCACAGCTGGGCTCGGAGGCGGCCCGGCACCTAGAGGGCCTCGGGTGGGCAGTTTCGCTGGTCGGGAGCCACGTGGCACCGGGAGGCGTGAGCTGGGGGCGTAGGGAGCTCGGGGGGCGGCGAGGGGGGTGATGAGCCGGGCAGGACCAGGCCGCCTGAAAAGCTCACAGCTGTCCAGCCCGCTCTAGACCAGCGTGGCCCGTGAGGACACGCGTGACCACGTGTGCAGTGTGTGTTCTAGCAGCCATGCTGGGGAGGGGCCGTGGGAACCAATGTTGGCTGCGTTTTGCTTCACCCAGTTCTGTCACTGGCGCAGTTCAGACCCACCCATCTTGGGCCGCTGCCACGCGTGGCGGGAACTGCCCCGGGAGATGGCGCGACGGGGCCTGTGTGCGCGGCCTGTCACGAGCGCCCTCCTTTCTCGCTGCAGTGCAAGAGGCGGGCGTGCAGCCCCCGTGCCGGGTCGGCCATGCGGAGCCCCACTACCCCGGGTACCAGGACAGCTGCCAGGTCGCGCCCTTCCCGGAAGCCGCGTTGCCAACCGCGCACCCCAAAATAGGTCAGTCCGGAGGGCTCCCGCGTGCGCAGGCGGCGGGCCTCGGAGCGCTGCTATGGCGGGGACCCTGCGTGAAGGGGCGTGTGCTTGGCTTTGTCTGCCGGAGCCCCGGGTCGGGGCCGTGCCCACCGCCTGTTTGTCAAGGGTTTTATGAGGACCGGGCACGCGTGTGTACAGAGACCGTGTGACCGAGAAGCCCGGGTCACCTTCCCCCACGAGGACCGGCACGTTCCGTACCGGGAAGGGGCCTCGCCCCACAGACGAGGCCGCAGTTCTATAAACCGTGGCCTCAGTCTCCCTTGCTTGTTCCACCCCCTTTTCCCGTGTAAACTCCCCCCACTACGTCACGCTGCTTCTGCGCCCCCCCCCCCAGCGGCACCTCTAGCACCCGGGCCGGGGAGCGCCTGGGCTGGGCCTGGGTGGTGAGCTGTGCCCTCCCCGGGTCAGCGCATGCCCGCGGCGGGTGCCTGGAGGCCCGGGACCGATGGCCGCTCTCACGGGCTGTCGCCTGTTCCCGTGGCTGCTCCTGCGCTGCCCCAGGTCTGCCTGCTGTCCGAGCGCCCGGCCTCTGGCACAGCGGGCGCCGGGGGCTCGGGGCGGGGTCTGGTCCCGGCCCTCTCCCGGGGATGGCGGTGCAAAGCCGGGGGCCGGCCCGGTCCGTGGGCTGGAGCTGCTGGTCGTCCGGCACCCACGCCCAGTGCCCCCGGTGGGGAGCGCTCACACCAGGAAAGGGGCCGTGCTCCCAGGAGGGCTCTCCCTGGAGGGCCGGGTGTGGGTCTCCGCTTCGCCCAAAGCACAGAATCCACAGGGTCCGGTTCCCTTCCTTCCCGTCTTCGTGACTGTCTCCCTGGAACCGAGAGCCTCAGCTCTCCCGTCCTCCATCGATCGATGGGCGCGACCACAGACGCCCGGGGCTCCCTGCAGCCAGGGCCGCCGCCGCGGACTCCACGCCTCCAGCTGCTTGCCTCTGAAACGGGGTTTTTGCCCTGGCTGCTGTGGCTCACTGGTTAGAGCGTCAGCCCGCCGACCCAGGGTCGAGGGTTCGATTCTGGTCAAGGGCATGGACCTCGGTTGCAGGTTCCCCAGCCCGGTCGGGGCACGTGCAGGAGGCAACCCGTCGATGCGTCTCACGTCGATGTTTCTCTCTCCGTCTCCGCCTCCCTTCCACTCTCTAAAAATCAGTGGAAAAATGTCCTCGGGTGAGGGTTAAAAAATAACAATAAAAACAAAGTGAGAGCCGAAACCGGTTTGGCTCAGTGGATAGAGCGTCGGCCTGCGGACTCAAGGGTCCCAGGTTCGATTCCGGTCAAGGGCATGCACCTTGGTTGCGGGCACATCCCCAGTAGGGGGTGTGCAAGAGGCAGCTGATCGATGTTTCTCTCTCATCGATGTTTCTAACTCTCTATCCCTCTCTCTTCCTCTCTGTAAAAAATCAATAAAATATATTTAAAAAAAAAAAAAAAAACAAACAACAACAAAAAAAACACAAAGTGAGAGCGAGGGCTTTGTGTTTTTGTTGTTACCCTTACCCCAGGACGTGTTCACTGGTTTTCAGAGAGAGAAGAAGGGAGAGAGAGAAACATCGATCGGTTCTCTCTCGCATGTCCCCGACCGGGTATCGAACCCGCAGCCTAGGTATGTGCCGTGACCGGGAGTCGAGCCTGTGACCCTTTGGTGTGCGGGGTGCCGCTCCCGCCAGCGGAGCCGAGGTGGCTGTGCTGACACAGAGTCCCAGGTGTCCCCCGTGATGTGCGTGTTTCCCGTCACGGGCTCCCAGCAGAGGCCACGCTTCCCGTCACCTACCCCCTCCCCGGCCCGCCCCCGCGTCTTGAGGTTCCCTGTTGGGAGGCTCATCCTGGAGCCCCTCTCTCCCCTTGGCTGTCCCCTCGGCCGGGCCGGGGAAGCTCGCGGCCGCCTGCCCGGCGCGTTTTGCTCGCGGCTTGTGTCTGTCACTGGAATGTCCGGCCTCCCGCCTGGGCCGTGGAGCTAGGAGACCCGCGCATTTAGGAGCAGGCCCCGCGGCATTCAGCCCCCGACCGCCCTGCCTTCCGGTCGTGGACGAGGTTGGGGCGGCCCGGAAGCTGGGAGCCGCACTAATGCTGGTTCTGTCTTGCTTTCCAAACGTCCCAGTGCTGACCTCCCTGCCGGCCCTGGCGGTCCCGCCCTCCCACCCCGCCAAGGCCGTCTCGCCCGCCGTGGTCAACGGGCTGGAGCTGTCGGAGCCGCGGAGCTGGCTGTACCTGGAGGAGATGGTCAACTCCCTGCTCAGCACGGCCCAGCAGCTGAAGGCGCTGTTTGAGCAAGCCAAGCAGGCCAGCTCCTACCGCGAGGCCGCGGCCGCCCAGGCCCGGGTGCAGGACGCCGAGCGCAAGGAGGTAACGTGAGTGCGGAGCGGGGCCACGCCTGCCGATGCACAGGTGTGGCCAGAGACAAGTCAGAGTCAGGGCACCGGGGAGCAGCGTGGTGCCGGCCCTTCTCCCCCAGCGGGGAGAGGCTGGGAGTGCGTGGGGGGAGCCACGGGGGGGGGGGAGGGTCGTGCTGCGTGCCGTGCGGCTGGGGGCGGCGGCGTGATGTCAACTGAGCTTCCTCACTCAGCAAGTGTGCGTGGGGTGCGCAAGCAAAGGTCAGATTGACTTGCTCCCACCAAGTCTGCCTAAGAAACGATTCTATAATTCTGTGCGAGAAAACTTTCCACTTCCTTCCACTTCTCACAGGTCAGAGGAGAGACGAGCTTTTACGGTTCTTAATTTCCTAAACGACTTTCTAACGTGTGATTAGCTGTTTTCCTTTGAAAGTGTTTTACTCTCGATGACAGTTGACGGATGACATTATGCTGGTTCCAGGGGTAGCTCAGTGGTTAGACATTTCTGTAGCTCATCAGGTGTCTCCCCATAAGTCTAGCGCCCGCCGGACGCCATAGTGATTGATTTGTTTTCAAGGAAGAAAAATGTTGCTTCTACCCGTGAAGAGAGAGATCATTTAAAAATACTAAAAAAATGTAATTCCAGCCCTGGCCGGTCGCTCAGTGGCCAGAGCGTCAGCCTGCACACGGAAGGGTCGCAGGTTTGATTCCCGGTCCAGGGCGCGGACCTCCGGTGCAGGCTCAGTCCTGGTGCAGAGCCGTGTTCGGGAGGCAGCCAGTCCGTGTGCTTCTCGCACATCGCGGCTTCTCCCGCTCCCTCTGCCCGCCCCCCTCCCTCACTCTGTCTGAACAGCAGTGGGAACGCCCTGGGTGCGGATAGCAATACGTTCGCACAGTGCCAGCCAGTACCTGCCGAATGCCAAGCTGTTAGGAAAGAGAAAAGCTTAAGCACCAAAAGATAGATGATCATTCACCCAGATAACGTGGGTTCGGCTCTGGGCCCTCAGGCCCCCGGGTGTGGGTTTTAAAGCGAGAAACCAAGTCGTGGCCGCCTGCGGATGAGCGCTCGCTCTCCAGTCCCCCGCAGCGTGGACCCTGCGGGCTGAGACCGTGAATAATGGGAAAACGGGAGTGGCTGAGCTCCTGGCGGAGAAATGAAACCAAGTGACAGCGGCGGGTGGGAGCCGGCCAGCACCTGCCTCCGCCGTGGAGAAGTGAAAGCCGCGACCAAACGGAAGCAGCTGCGAGCCGTGGTTTGGTTTCTCTGCACCGCGATCGCCTTCGGCAGCGAGTGCAGGGCGACCGTTTCTGCGGCCAGGGTGCTGGTGGAGAGAACGCCAGACACGGCCCGGCCCTGTGACCCGGCTGTGCCGGGAGCCGCGTCGCCCTCCTCTGCCCGCCCCCTGCATCGCCCCCTCCTCTGCGTCGCCCCCTGAGTCACCCCTCCCCGCATCGCCCCCTCCTCTGCGTCTCCCCCTGAGTCACCCCCTCGGGGAGAGCTTACCGGCCCCCACGCTGGGGGTTCGTCTTCGGGGAGGACGCGGTGCGGGTCTTTCTGGCTGAGGCAGCAGGTGCAGCCCCTGCACGCTGTCCTGCGTGGTCCCGTCGCTGCTCGTGTCCCAGCTGCCACGCGGTGGCCCCTTGGCCTTCCGTGCGCCGAGCACGTTCCTGTCTTCTTAGCTGAGCCGACCCGGGGCCGCAGGGCTGTGTCCGGTACCCGCTTGCCTCCTGGCTGTGGGTGCGTCTTCCTTCCTGCGCCCGGCCGTTCCCGTGGCTCGTGGGGCGTCGTGGCACACTTGCGGTGGAGGCGGGGGGAGTCTGTCCTCCCCCAGCACCGTCGGGTTGGTCCCGGGAAGCGGTCGGATCCCTGCAGGTCCTCTTCCCCTTCCTCCGGGTGGTCTGCCCGTCCCTCCGCCGGGCTCTCCCGGTTTGAGGGGAACCCCTCCGGCCTCCTGCTGGAGCTGCAGCCCGTGCCTCGCGCCCTGTGATTCCTTCGGTCGGTTGCACCCCCACCTGCTGTCGGGCTTGCCCCTTCACGTCTGTGTTGTGCCGTCCGGGATGTCTGAGAGGGTCTGCCCGACGCAGGGCTCTGGCCCAGTCACGACAGCGGCCGCGCTTGCTCTCTGACGCGGCCCGGGCAGAGGTGCCGCCGCCGGGTAACCGATCGCGTACCCCTTAACTCCTACGCGTTAGGGGTTCCTAAGTCCTGTCCTAGCCCTGATTTTTAAAATACGTCTTTATTGATTTTTAGAGAGAGTGGAAGGGAAAGGGAGAGGGAGAGAGAGAGAAACATCAATGAGAGGAACGTCCATCAGTTGCCTACTGCACGCCCCACACTGGGGACCGAGCCCACAGCCCGGGCACGTGCCCTGACTGGGAATTGGACTGTGACCTCCTGGTTCATGGGCCGACGCTCTAACCACTGAGAAAACTGGCTAGGGCTTTGGGGATTATTATTTTTTTTCATGTGGAACGCTTGACGAATTTGCGTGCCATCCTTGCGCAGGGGCCATGCTGGGTCGGTCAGTGTGAGTACATGTGTTTTAGAGAGCGGCAATGGGGGCCCTGAGCTGTAGCGGACGCTGTGGGGCCGCTCCCTCGTGCCTGCCTCCCGGGCTGCCCGCCCCGCCCCGCCCCACCCCACCGGCAGTTCCCGCAGGTGAGGGCACCGTCCGTCCAGGTCCCGGGCGCCTGCGGCAGGAAGAGGGGCCTGTGTGTGTGTGAGTCTGACTCAGGTTGCACGGAGGAGCGTGGTTGGGGAACAGACACTTGGGTCCTTACTTAGAATGACCCCGGATCGTTCCCAGCGCCCTCGCCCAGGCTGCTGAGACGGGAGTGTGGGGACACCACCCTTCCCCCCTGGGACGCAGGCCGGACGGACGGACGGAGGGGCAGGTGGAAGCTCGAGTTTGGGGGCGCCCGCTGCGCAGGAATCTGGACTTGGGGCCGGCGAGGAAACGAAAGGGGAACGCTCTCCACTTAGTTCCACATCTTCCTTCCTGCCGTCAGCCCCCCACACCCGCCCCGAACACTCTCCGGGGTGAGCGGACACATCGCAACCACGTGTGTCCCGCAGGCGGGCGGGCGGGGCGGGCGGGGCGGGCGGGGCGGGAGCTGCTGCTGCGTGCCGTTCCCACGAGTGAGCAGCCGCCTTCACCCCAGGGGCCCAGGCCCCGGCGGCAGGTGGCGGTCGCCGGCAGCAGGGTGCTGGCCTGTGCCCCTGGACAGCCAGCCCCGCCCTGGAAGGCTGGCTCCGTGTTTCTCCGAGACCCCCGCCGAGGTGGCTCAGCCTGTTCGGAGGGCTCAGCGGTCCCCCCGGAGCCCCGGCCTTTGAAATGGCCGGGCTGTCAGGCACACCGGACCTTTCTCTCAGGCTGTAGATACAACGTGTCATCTTTTTTTTCTTAATATGTTTTTGCTGATTTCAGAGAGGAAGGGAGAGGGAGAGAGAGGTAGAAACATCCATGATGAGAGAGAATTGTGGATCGGCTGCCTTCTGCATGCCCCACACTGGGGATGGAGCCAAAAACCTGGGCCTGTGCCCTGACCAGGAATCGAACTATGACCTCTTGGTTCCTGGGTTGATGCTCAACCCCTGAGCCCCGCCGGCCAGGCTACGACGTGTCATTCTTGGACAATGTATGGACTCATGGGCACAGACGGTATGGTGACTGGGGTGGGGTGGACAAGGGTAAAGGGGTAAATATAAATGGTGATGGGAGGAGACTTGACTTTGGTGGTGAACACAGCACAGTGCACAGGTGACGTGTTGTAGAATTGTACCCCTGAAACCCAGTGTCACCCCAGGAAGTTCAATAAAAAAGAACAATTTTTTATTGAAAGCTGAGCACGGAGGCCCAAGATGGTAGGGCCTCACCCCTGTCAGGCTGAGCCACCCCTGCCCGACACGTGGGCCCAGCACCCGCCGGCCGGTGCACAAACCGCCTGGGGCCCCGGACCGTCATGCTCATGTGGTGGGCGCGGGCACCCTCAGTGCCGCGGTCCTGCGAAAGGAAGGCTCCCTCCAGCGGCCTCAGGGGCCGTAGGCACGAGGGAGGAGACCCCACGCGTCCCTGGGGGATGCGGGCACGCAAGGCAGGCGAGGACACACGTGGTCCAAGCGTTTCCTGCGGTCGGTCGTGCTGAGTGGCCCTTTGGGGACTTGCGGCGACAGGAGTGACAGCCAGTGGCGAGTGAATTTCCGCCCCTGGGCCCGCCCATGCCGCGGAAGGACCGAGGCCGGCTCTGTGCCTTCGAACTGTCATCCCAGGAGGAACCTGTGGTTGACGCGACGTCGGAAGGATCGGGGTTGGACCTGCAAACCCTGGTGAGGAGAGGGAAGCTCGTGAGGACCCGCCACGCTGTCCTCCGCGGAGTCTGGTGTGCGGACGAAGCCGGGACAGGAGGCCACGGGGGTCAGAGGGCGAGACCTCCCCCAGCCCCGCCCTCCTCCCTGGGCGGCCCGCTCCCCGCGGACTGGGATTTAAACGGCCACGCTCAGCGCAGCCGGGCCCTCAGGGGTTGTCCCGCCCCGACGCGGGCGCAGCCTCCATGTGTGCGGTCAGCGCCGCCGGTGAAGCGGGCGGAGAGCGGGCCCTTGGCCGCAGGGCACAGGTCCAGCGTGTGGCCGCGTGGCTGGGGCCGCTGCACCGCAGCCTCCGTGGGGGGCATGCTGGGCCGGTGCCTCCACCCTGCTGCCCTCAGCAGACCTGCTCTCCCTGGGGAGCCCTCCCTCCTGCAGGCTCCCCCCCCCCCCCCCGCCCCGCAGGTTTCGTCACGAACAGTCCCGCCGGGGCACGTGGACCCGGGTGACACGAGCGCCCACGCGGTGGTTTCTGAGCGGAGCGTTCTGTGTTAAATATAGCCTTCTGCGAGACGGAAGCTCAAGTTCAGAACAGAAACCCGGCGGCTTGCTGGGGCGGCTGCCGCGTGGGGGCTGGTGGGCGCCGGCAGGTCCTAAAGCACGTCACACTCACAGGCCAACATGGGCCAACACACAGGTGCACGTGCGTGTGGCCACAGAAAGCAAAAGCTTCATTTTCATAGAAACGTCGGTTCATTCCGATAGAGACATGCGAACACAAAGGGCTGAAACAAACGAGTCATCGTTAGCATAGAATAATAGAACATGAACTTACCAGACCCTGAATAACTGCAAAATTAATAAGCGTAATGCAAATAAACCTATTTTTCTCGTTCTCCGAAAGCGAATTACTTCCTGTTGCGCACACCGAACAAGTCAGTCCAAGACTAATGACGTGGCCATCGGCTGCTCAATAATCGCTCTTAGTTATTAGTGGAGAGAAATGGTGCGCCTGCGCGTAAGGGAAATGAATGCAACACGACTATAGCAATCAGCCATTAGCAAACGCTGTAGTTCATTATTAATTATGTATAACAGGGTATTGTCAAAATTAAGTTACAAATTTTTTATTAAAACGTGTGTTTTTTTAATCATCACTTGAGGATATTTTCCCATTGACTTTTAGAGAGAGTGGAAAAGAGAGGAAAAGACAGAAACATTGACATGAGAGAAACACATCGATTGGTTGCCTCCCGCACGCGCCCCACCAGGGCCCGGGCCAGGGAGGAACCTGCAACCAAGGTACATGCCCTTGACCGGAATCGAACCCGGGACCCTTCAGTCCGCAGGCCGATGCTCTATCCACTGAGCCAAACCGGCCAGGGCTTAAAATGTTTCTTACATACCGTTAAGTTGGCTGGGCCGCAAAAATACTTGTGGGCTGCATGCGGCCGGCGAGTTTGACATGCATGTTCTGGCGTGTGCCCGTCCGCTGCCTGCTGTTGCGCTCCGCGCTTGGAGCTGACCTCAGGGCCGGTGTCGGCCGTGCCACCCGGTCGCCCCACTGAGGTCCGCCAGGGTCAGGCTTGCATCCCTGTGTGCGGCCCTCTGATCAGAGAGAAGAGCTCCAAGCCCGTAATTTACACAAAACGTACACAAAATTCAGGGAGCCTCGTGGCTGGAGGGCTGGGCACGGGGCGGGGACAGGGTGTGGGCCGCTCGGCATCTGCCGACCAGAGCCCGGGCCTGTCACCGCCCGTGGAGGATTCTGTCCCCAGCCTGGTCCTCTGCACGCGGCGAAACGGGACCAGCTGCCCTGGAGGTGGCGGGCACGGGCGTGGGGGCGGCCCGCGCTGACTGGCTCTGTCCTTGCAGCAGTCCTGTGTCAACTGCGGCCGGGAGGCCCTGAGCGAGTGCACCGGCTGCCACAAGGTCAACTACTGCTCCACCTTCTGCCAGCGCAAGGTAGGCTGCCTCCCGGGAGGGGGGGGGCGGGGGGCTGCTCACCGTGGCCTTTGGCCTTTGGCCTGTGGTCAGCGCCCAGCCCGGGGCCCCCGTGTCTGTTCCCACCGTTCGGCCTTCCCTCGGAGGAGGTTAAACGGGTGTTTTCCCGGGGCCTCGCGGCCGCCTCGCTGGGCCCCGCCAGCTCGCCCCTCGGCCTGCGGGGGATTTCTGCGTGAAGGAGATGGCGGTGGGGAGGACGGGCCACACACAGCTGTGCACGTCACTCGGCCTCTCCCCGGCAGGGACGCACCGTGGGGCCCCGAGCACCGTCCCTCCTCAACAGACGTCCTTGGGGGGGTGACCGAGCAGGACCGTGGGGTGTGGCACGTGGCGCGGCAGGGGCTTCCCGGGCACGGGGGCGGGGGAGGCGGGGGCCTGCTCACAGCACTCTAGGAAGTGCGGGCAGGACAGCGCAGAGAGCCCGTCCATCTCCGTCGGGACCCCGTCCGGTGGCAGGCACTGGTCCCTGTTCCAGGTGTGCGTGTCCACGCGCCTTCCCGTCACGCCACTGGGTGCCGCACCCTCACCTCGCCCTGGGCCAGGCCACGGCTGCCTGGAGGGACCGCGTGGCCGGCGGCTTCCCTGGCGTCCAGCCTCCTGCAAGCCCCGGTCCAGGCTCCATGCCCACCTGGGGGCGAGGGGGCTGGGGCCTCGCTCAGCGCCCGCCCTGTCCTCCCGGGAGCCCCCGCCTCCGCCGCCCCCGGGCTGCAGCTGCGGTTTCGTCGTTGCGATTGTAAACCGCGCTGTGGCAGCGACACAGATACAGTGTTCCTTGGGAGGACGTTATTTTATTTTTTTAATGTATTTTATTGCTTTCAGAGAGGGAGAGAGAGAGAAACATCAGTGATGAGAGAATCATCAATCGGCTGCCTCCTGCTCGCCCACGCTGGGGATCCAGCCCGCAACCCGGTGCCCGGCCGAGAGTCGCCGGGCCTCAGCACCGAGCCGCGCCGGGCGGGCGGCCAGACGTCGCTGTGTGTAGATCCCTGGACGCCTTCAGGGCCCCGGGGCCTGAGGCTCCTCCTGGTTGCTGGCCTGTGAGCGGGTCCCTCAGACGCAGGCGCGCCAGGCTGTGGCCTCGGCGGAGGCTCCTGGCGGCTGCCAGGGGGCAGCTCCTGTCACGGTGCCTCTCCCCGCAGGACTGGAAGGACCACCAGCACATGTGTGGGCAGGCAGCGTCGGTCACCGTGCAGGGGGACGAAGTCCAGGTCGCCGAGGGCGTGATCGAGAAGGTCGCCGTGTGAGGGCGCGCCGGCCCCCTCTGCGGTGCCGGGCTGTCTTGGGCCCAGGACCTCGAGGACTTCGCAGCGGGGGGCGGGGGGCGTTGAGAAGGGAAAAAACTTGCTGGCCAAGTTATGAACAGAGTTGGGGTGACCTGTGCCCTTGGAAGTGAACCCCCACTGCCCAGGAAGGCCAGGGCAGCGAAGGCCGGGCCTCGGCGGCCGGGCGGAGGGGCGTCTCACGGTGCTTTTTTATTCTTGGATCACGAGGGTCCGGTCTTACCCACGGGTGTGTTGTGTGTGTAACACGCGTGTATATATATGTGTCTCAGTAAAGTCGATCCCTAACCCAATCCCAGCTCTCACCTCCCAGACACTGGGAGGCGGGTCGGCCTGCCTCAGTTTCTCCTCCTGATCTTGTGGTGAGAAAGCCTCGACTGAGGACGTGCACAGGCCTTGGGGACACCAGGCCCTGCAGCGGTCCGCCCGCCTGGCCGGCTGTCACCCCAGGGGCTGGAGCAGCGGCGTGAGCGCGAGGGCCGCGCTGCCCAGGGACCGTCCCTCAGGCCTCGGAGCTGCCCGTCCAGTTTGGAAGTCACAGCCTGCGTGCAACCTCATCTCTTCAGCTCAGGCCACGCGGAGACTCTGGGCCATGCCTGCCCCTCCCGGCACTGACCACTGAGCACCACGGTGCTGGTCCGGCCGAGCAGCGTGGAGCCTGGTCCTCAGGTGGCCGGAGACCTCACCGAGGGCACGTGGTCTCTGCCCCTGCTCCCGCCACCCCTGCTCCCTGAAGCGCCCCCTCCTGGCGGTGCTGGCTGAGCTGGGGTTTCTCTTGTTTACCAAGCGCTTGCGGGCAGCTGTGCCCTGGCATTCCCTCTCCCTCTTCCCGCTCTGCCACCCCCTGGGGACTGAAGGCTGGAGACGCAGCCCGGGCAGAGGTGGGCACCGCTGGGTCTGAACCCGGCCCACCCTGCACCCGCCACCGCCCTGGCTGGCCCTGTCCCGGGAGGGGCTGGGCAGCGGGTTCTGTCCGCAGAGTCTGTGACCTCCGGAGCGTGGACAGCGGCTCCGGCTCCTCCCAGGCCGGGCCCTGCAGGAGCAGCTGGCTCTCCTGGGAGGTTCCCTGGAGCTGGGGGCAGTCACGCCTCCTTCCCCCTCTTCTTCACAACAGAGAGGCCTCAGGCCCAGCCACGTGGCTGGGGGTTGAGCGTTGACCTATGTCCCGTGAGGTCTCGGTTCAATTCTTGGTCAGGGCACACACCCCGGGTTCGGGCTCAATCCTCAATAGGGGGCGTGCAGGAGGCAGCCAATCAGGGATTCTTACCATCAATGTTTCTATCTCTCCCTCTCCCTTCCTCTGAAATATTCCATCTAATAATCTAATAAAGAGGGAATATGCTAATTGACCCTCACACCATCACAAAGATGGCGGCACCCACAGCCAATAAGGAGGGAATATGCTGATTGCCATGCCTTCAAAGATGGCGGCGCCCATAGCCACAAGATGGCGGCGCCCAATCCCCTCAGCCCCCAGGGCCGCCCGAGGCTCAGGTAACCAGGGCCGGCAGTGGCAGCAGCAGAGGTGTGATGGGGGCATCGCCTTCCCCTGATCACCGGGTCACCTCCCGCCCCTGAGGGCTCCCAGACTGTGAGAGGGGGCAGGCTGGGCTGAGGGACCCCCTCCAGTGCATGAATTTCATGCCCCGGGCCTCTAGTGTGTATGGAAAGAAGGTGCCCCAAACTCCAGCAACCACCAAAGCTGGGTTCTGCCCAGGTTCCCCGCACCCCCACCTCCATCTGTCAGACCCTGTCCAGCAGGAAACAGTCGTGACTCAGCAGGGACAAGGTGGTCATGGGGCAAGGCTCCAGGGGATGGGGTGGTCAGGGAGGCTTCTTGGAGGAGGTGGCAGCGGAGACGAGGAGCCTGGTGCCCCGCACGGCACAGCCATACTCCTCAGATTCAGGGGAGACCTCAGCACGCACCGCTGTCTCCGGGACAGACAGACCGCTCCCAGCTCTCCTCCAGGGGCCCGGACGGGAGGGCAGACGGGAAGTCCACGCTGGGCTGCGCTGGTTGGAGGGGCCGAGAGCTGTGTCTTCCTGGGGGGGGGGGGCAGCTTGGGTGGCTCTGCCCTGCCTTGGCCCTGGGCCCCGCCCCTCGGGCTGAGGGTGGCCGAGTGCCTCAAGGGAGGAGGGAGTCTGCCTAGGTGGGCCCAGCACCCGCGCCCTCTCCTCAGGCTTTGGGCGTCCCTGGCAGGAGCTGTGCTCTGACCTGGACTCAGCTCAGCTGGGTTTTCCCGGGACAGTGGAGAGCCACCTTGGCTGGTCTGGGAGGGGCCCCCACTGTGGGAAGGGGCCCCCAGCCCAGTGCAAAGCCCTGCAGGGTGCACTGTCCACTCTGTCCCACTGGGGCGGGGGTGGGGGGGCAGCCAGGGCATGGGGAGGAAGCTGCTAGCCCAAAGCGCTGGGTGGGGGGCTGGGCCCTGCAGCTGGGGCTCCGGGGGGGGGGGAGGGGGCCTGCTGGAGCTGTGGGCACTGTGTGAGCCCCAGGGAGCAGAGCCCCGGCCTGGATGCCTCTCCTTGGGCGGAGCTGAGCACTCCCTGAGTTCAAACCCGCCAACCCCTCACCCCACCCAGTGCTCCCACCTCACCCTGAGCCAGGAGTCAGTTTGGGGGCGGGGGGTCTGTTCTCTGGGCTTCCTCGGAAGAAAGGAGGGGACTCACGGGCCTGATGGGGATCAGTGGGCATCTGGGCTTCATGTGGGGCAGTCTCCTCCTCTGGGCCCCCTCCCGGGCTCACCCCGAGGAGCCTTCTGGGCAGGTGTTGGGAAGGAATCCGCTTATTTAAAAAGAACACACGTGTCTTCATTGATTTCAGGAGGAAGGGGGAGAGAGAAACATCAATGATAAGAGAGAATCATTGATTGGCTGCCTCCTGCCCGGGAATCGAACCCGAGACCTTCAGTCTGCAGGCCGAGGCTCTATCCACTGAGCAAACCAGCCAGGGCAGGAGTCCGTTTAACACGTGGTACAAATCGCCTCCTCCCCTGCCAGGGCCTGGCCCCTGAGGCCAGGCGGGGCGCTCAGAGACGGCTGGGGGGGGGGGGGGCTCGCTCAGCAGCAGGGGCGCAGGGCCTTGCGGAAGACGGCGCGGAACTCGGCGCTGAAGAGCGTGTAGAGGAGCGGGTTGAGGGCGCTGTTGAGGTAGCCCAGCCAGGTGACCGCGCTCACCAGCCGCGGGGGCACCGCGCAGGCGGGACACAGCGCCCGCGTGACGTGCACCACGAAGAAGGGCGTCCAGCAAACCAGGAAGGCCCCTGGGGGGGGGGGGGCGGGAGGAGTGAGCCGGGGCCCTGCAGAGCCCGGCGGGGCCCGGGCCGCCACCCTCCGCGCCACGCCGGCAGGGGCGGGCACCCACCGACCACCACGGGCAGGACCCTCATGGCCTTGCGCTCCCGGCCGGTGATCCTGGCGCGTCTCCTGCGGGCTGGCGGCGGGGGCTGGGGCGGGCCGGCCTCGGGGGGCGCGGCGGCGGCGGGAGGCGGCGGGCCGGGGCCGCGGGGCCGGCGGGGCGCGCGGGCGTGCAGTTTGGCGCGGCGCGCGGCCTCCCAGCGCCGCAGGCCCCGGCAGGTGGCCCAGGACAGCAGCAGCATGAGCGGGCAGGGCAGCAGGAAGGAGCACACGGACGAGTAGACCACGTAGTCGCGGTCCTCCAGGCGGCACGCGGTGGGGTCGCGGCCGCGCGTGTCGTTGAGGCCGCACAGCACGGGCGCCGCCACCGCCGCCGCCAGCAGCCACGTGGCGCCGATGAGCAGCAGCTGCCGCCCGCCTCCGCTCTGGCGGTTGTAGCGCAGGGGCACGGCCACGGCCACGAACCTGCGGGGAGCACGGGAGGGCGGCGGGACTTGGGGGAGCTGGGGCGGGGCCATCTCAGAGGGGGCGGGGCCAGGGGAGGTGGGGCGGGGCCAGAGGAGAGGGACAGGGAGCTGGGGCGGGGCCATCTAAGAGGGGGCGTGAGCTGAGGGCGGGGCCAGGGAAGAGGGACAGGGAGCTGGGGCGGGGCCATCTGAGAGGGGGCGGGAGCTGAGGGCGGGGCCAGGGGAGATGGGGCGGGGCCTGGGGTGTGGGGGCGCGGCCAGGAGAGATGGGGCGGGGCCTGGGGTGTGGGGGCGCGGCCAGGGGAGATGAGGCGGGGCCTGGGGTGTGGGGGCGCGGCCAGGAGAGATGGGGCGGGGCCTGGGGGCGCGGCCAGGGGAGATGAGGCGGGGCCTGGGGGTGTGGGGGCGCGGCCAGGAGAGATGGGGCGGGGCCTGGGGGTGTGGGGGCGCGGCCAGGAGAGATGGGGCGGGGCCTGGGGCGTGGGGGCGCGGCCAGGGGAGATGGGGCGGGGCCTGGGGTGTGGGGGCGCGGCCAGGGGTGGGGGCGGGGCGAGTCGTGAAGGAGCGGGGGGGGGGCGGGGCGGGGCGGGGAGGCGGGGGCCCGGGGCTGGGCCGCCCACCTGTCCACGCTGATGGCGCACAGGTTGAAGATGGAAGCGGTGCACAGCATGACGTCCATGGCCATGAGCGCGTCGCAGAGGCCGGGGCTCAGCAGCCACACGCCGCCCTGGACCTGGGCCGAGAGGAGGGGGGCGGGGCAGCAACAAGGGACACAAGACGCGCTGACCCCCCAGCCAGGCCCAGGCCCGCAGCCCCTCGCCGGGTCCCCCCGCGCCTCCTTTTGTTAGAACTGGGGAAGGCCTGGGGAGGTCGGGCGGGGGGACAGGGAAAGTGAACCCTGATCTCTGATGCCCAGGGGCCCGGGGGTCCCCACCCTGGGCAGAACCCAGCTGCCCTGAGGGGCGCCCGCCGCTCATGCCCTCCCCAGAGCACGGCTAAGCTGTCACTGCGCTGGGGTTTGGACTTCTGTGCCCTCCTCACCTGTGAATGGTCCGGAGAACAAACGAATTAAACATATAAAGGCCTCCTCACGGCCCAGCGCCCCACCAAGGGCGACGGAGCAGACAGCCGCCCCGCTCCTTCTAAATCCCCGCCCGCCGACTGGGGAGGATCAGGAGCTTAAGACCTTCGCGGTGACGTCTGCTCTGGGCTCTCAGGGAACCGCAGGCCACGGTGTCCGTGTCCTGCCGGCCTCTGCCCCAGCCCAGCCCTCGGAGTGGACGGCATGGCGCCCGGGGGCCCACCCAGGCCCAGGCTTGGTCTAGAGCGGAGACCCGGCCCGGTCCCCCGCGAGGCCTCTAGACCCCACAGCCACCCCCCTCAGTTCTGCTGTCCCCCCAGACCTGCTCCCGCCCCGCTCCCGCCCCTCCCACTGGGGCTGTCCATGGGTTGCACTAGTGTGTGTTCCTGGTCACGCGCGGCTGTGGCTGTGCAGTGACGTGTCTGTGCCCCCGGGGAGCCGGCGGGGAGCCTGACTGTCCGTCCAGCTGGCTCCCTGGGAGGGGGAGCCCCGCTGAGGGCGGAGGGGGCGGCTGGACTGCCCAAGTCGCCTGCTGGGGCCCCGCTGGGAGGACAGAGGCCTCTCGGGTAGTAACGAACTAAGGCAGCAAGGGTTCCTAGGAGGGCGAGAGGCAGGGCCACGCTGGGTGCTGGCGTGGCGGGGGCGCGGCCCGGGGAGCGGGAGGGCGCGGCCCGGGGGGCGGGAGGGCGCGGCCCGGGAGCGGGAGGGCGCGGCCCGGGGGCGGGAGGGCGCGGCCCGGGGGGGGCGGGAGGGCGCGGCCCGGGGGGGGCGGGAGGGCGCGGCCCGGGGGGGGCGGGAGGGCGCGGCCCGGGGGGGCGGGAGGGCGCGGCCCGGGGGGGCGGGAGGGCGCGGCCCGGGGAGCGGGAGGGCGCGGCCCGGGGAGCGGGAGGGCGCGGCCCGGGGGGGGCGGGAGGGCCGCGGCCCGGGGAGCGGGAGGGCGCGGCCCGGGGAGCGGGAGGGCGCGGCCCGGGGGGCGGGAGGGCGCGGCCCGGGGGGCGGGAGGGCGCGGCCCGGGGAGCGGGAGGGCGCGCAGGGCCGGCGCCCACCTCGGAGTAGACGAACAGCGGCAGCACGAGCAGGGCGAGCAGCAGGTCGGCGGCCGCCAGGCTCAGGACGAAGTAGTTGGTGGGCGTCTGCAGGGCGCGCTCGGCCGCCACGCTCACGCACACGAGCGAGTTCCCCGCGAGCACCGCGCCGATGAGCAGCACGCCCCCCACCAGGGCCGCCGCCGCCGCGCCGCCGCCCGGTCCTCGCCCCAGCAGCCCGTCGGCCTCCGCGGCGCTGCGGTTCCCCATGGCGCCCGCCCCGGAGCCCCGCCGGCGCTCAGCACCGCGGACAGCGCCTCGGAGCCCCGCCCTCCGGCACGCCCCCGCCGGCCTCGGTCCCGCAGGGTCCGCCGGGCTTGCGGCCCCGGCGCTCGGGGTGCGCCTGTGTTTGCCCCCATCTTGGACTTCCCACTTCGGGGGACGGGTAGGGGGGCCAATGCAACGGCCAGAGGGGATGGGCGCGGGCGGGCCAGGTCAGGGTGGGGTGTGGCGCGCGGGTCTGAGCTCCGGGAAACCCACGCAGATGGAGGGTGGGCCGAACCACACCCCGAGGCGCGCGAGCACCCACGCCCGCGCCGCTCCACCGGCCGCGGGGACCCCCGGGTCCCCACAGTGCCCAAGCTGGGCTCCACCTCCCAGGGATGCTCGTGGAGGCGCCTGGAGGCGTTGGTGGGGCCGGTTCTCACTCCACCCTGTTCACGAGGCGTGGGAGGACTTACTTCTCAGGCTCCACCCGCGGGGAGACTCCACCCGCAGGCTTGGGGCGCTCAGGCTCCGCCCCCTTGGGTCCCCGAGGATCCTCGGTGCTTGAGGCCGGAGGTCCACCCTCACCCTCCCTCTGCACCCCTCCGACCCCACCCCCGCGTGCCCTGGCACGTCCCCGACAATAACTGCCTCCCGCCAGGGCCCTGCACCCATCGCAGGAAGCAGCCTTTTGTCTGGTACCCGGGACCCCCCCACCCCCCGGCCACTGCCTGACCCTCCAGCCTCCAGGCGGGCAGCTAAGTGGTCAGCCCCAAACCCGCTCTATCACCTTGGGGCCTGTGACCTTGAGCCCCTGTGTGCCTCCCTTAGCCTGGGACCTGGCGCTGACCTCGCGCCTTAGGTGAGAGAGGAAAGCGGGCGGGAGGGAGGGATAAGCCTCGGGGAGCTTAGCGATGCCTGTGGCCGAGAAAAGCAAAGCCCCGGGAGCCCCTCTCACCCTGCACCACCAGGCCTCCAGCTCACTGGGCCCATCACCCCACGTGCCAACACCATCGGAGCCGGGAGGGCGGGGGCCCTGGTGCACGCAGGTAAGACGGCCTTGCAGAGCAGGGGCCCGGCCGCACCCGTCAGCCGGACTGTCAGCCCTCAGACAGAGCCGCAGGGCAAGTGTCTCCAGGAGAAGGCTCGCTGTGGACGTCCCGACGTCGAGGGACACCTGGCCCGGGGCCTGTCCCTAGGGGCGGTGAAGGGGCCCTCTGGGTGGGGTACCACAGGAATGCTGCCTTCAGAGGACCCGGCAGGGAGGGCTCCCTTCCCCTCACGTTGTGCGAGAGACTGCGTAAGAGTGACACTGACCCTTCCCCTGAAGGCATCTGGGCCTGGAGGTTTCTTTTCTCTTTTTTTCTTTTTTTAAATATACTAGAGGCCCAGTGCACGAAATTCGTGCACTCGAAGGGGAGGAGTGTCCCTCAGCCTGGCCTGCGCCCTCTCACAGGCTGGGAGCCGTCAGTCGGACATCTTTAGTGCTGCTGCAGAGGCAGGAGAAGTTCCTGCCACCGCTGCTACCCTTGCCAGCCATGAGCCCGGCTTCTGGCTGAGCAGTGCTCCCCGTGGGAGCGCACTGACCACCAGGGGGCAACTCCTGCATTGAGCGTCTGCCCTCTGGTGGTCAGTGCGCGTCATAGCGACTGGTTGTTCTGCCAGCCGATTTGCTTATTAGCCTTTTATTATATAGGATTTTATTGACTTTTTACAGAGAGGAAGGGAGAGGGAGAGAGAGTCAGAAACATCGATGAGAGAGAAACATCGATCAGCTGCCTCCTGCACACCCCCCACTGGGGGTGTGCCCGCAACCAAGGTACATGCCCTTGACCGGAATCGAACCCGGGACCCTTGAGTCCGCAGGCCGCCGCTCTATCCACTGAGCCACACCGGCTAGGGCTGGAGTTTTCTTTGTTGGACAGAATTTTGTTGTTCTTGTTAATCCTCACTGACTGTGAGAAAGTGGAAGGGGGGGGGAGCGAAAGAGAGGGAAACATCAATGACTGTGCCTCCTGCACATGGTGGATCGAACCTGCCACTCAGGTATGTGCCCTGGGCCTGGAATCGAACCCGGGACCCTTCGGCGCACCCGTCCCTAGGCCAAAGCGCCAACCATTGTGCACACGAGCCAGGGCTTTCGGACGGTTCCCCGTGAAGTCAGCTTCTCCAGCCCCCGCAGGACTGCTCCGCCTCCTTCTCCCGAGTCCGTTTTCCAACAGGGCCCAGCGGGCTGACCGTGTTCCCACGGCCGTGACAGCGCCTCTCCCACCGCGTGCTTGTAAGCGGTATCTCTCCTGTTTTTCCTGGTCAGTCTTGTTAGAGGGTTATCCATTTTATTGTTCTTTTCAAAGAAACAGCTTTTGGTGTCATTGATTTTTTAAATATTTTTTTTATGTGTTTGCTTTCCGTTTCATTGATTTCTACTCTAATCCTTGTCATTTCCCTTCTCCTGCTGGCTTTGTCCTGCGCGTCCCTTTTCCCCGTTTCTTAAAAGGCCACCGTTTTTCTTTTCTAACCTGAGCGCGTAACGCCGCAGAGTCCCTCTAAGGTGCGGCCCACCTGTGTCTGTGCTTTCAATTATGTTCGGGTCCGAGTCCTGCCGCCCTCGCCCGGAACTTCTTCCGTGGCCCGTGGCTCCTTAGGACCGTGGTGTTTAATTTCCAGTTGCAATAAAAAACCCACAACAACAACAAAACAAAACCCTGGATCTCACCCTCACGCTTTACTTAACAACGAACTCTAGATGAATCATAGACTTAAATATAAACCTAAAGTTACAACAATGTTTGGAAGAAAGGCCGGGAGAAAATCTTTGTGACCAGGACGGAGGCAAAGAGATTTTAGGTGTGACATCAAAAGCATGACCTAAACAAAAACAAAAACAGGTAAACTGGACTTCATTAAAAGTAAGCCTTCCAGCCCTTGCCAGTTTGGCTCAACAGATAGAGCATCAGCCTGCGGACTGAAGGGTCCCAGGTTCGATTCCAGCCAAGGGCACGTACCCGGGTTGCAGGCTCCATCCCCAGTGTGGGGCGTGCAGGAGGCAGCCGATCAATGGTTCTCTCTCATCATTGATGTTTCTATCTCTCTCCCTCTCCCTTCCTCTCTGAAATCAATCAAGATATATTTTAAAAAATTAAACCTTCCAGCCACAGAATAGAATGAAATATTAGCAAACGACTTGTCTACAAAACTCTCAGGACTCAAGAGAGAGGGCATCGCAGGAAAGAGAATCCACATCCATGTTGCTCGTGAACCCACACACAAAACGCAGAACAAACCGAGCAAACGGAACCGGCAGCCTTTCTGAAAGGGTGGTGCGCCGCGGCCCAATGGGACTTCCCGCCGGAACCAAGGCCGAGTCAGCAGGCAGCACTCCACGGGCGTCCACAGCGCCGAGCAGAAAGGAGGGGAGCGCGCGTTTCACCACCTCAGTGGGCGCAGAAGCGCATCTGACAAAACCCAACGCACTTTCGTCATCAAAGGACTCCACGGTGAGGGGTAGAGAGCAACTCCCTCAGCATGACGGAGGCCGCCTGTGAGGGCCGCACAGCTGACCTCAGACTCTGTGAGGGAGGAACAAGACAAGGACGCCCCCCACCCCCCATTCAGCAGCATTCAGGCACCAAAGAGCAAAGACATCCAGTCCCCGGCTGGTGTGGCTCAGTGGGTTGGGCGTCCTCCATGCACCGAAGGGTCGCTGGTTCAGTTCCCGGTCAGGGCACGTGCCGGGGCTGCAGGTTCAATCCCCAGCCCTGGTCGGGGCAAGTGTGGGAGGCAACCAATTGATGTATCTCTCACATCCACGTTTCTCTCTCCCTCCCTCTCTCCCTCTCTCCCTCTCTCTCTCTCTCACCTCCCCCTTCCACTATCTCTAAAAAAAAAAAAAAAAAATCAATGGAAAAATATCCTCTGGCGAGGGCCCAGGAAAATCTAAGCAGCAGGGACAGTGGGTGACAGCCTTTCGGACAAGAGGAAGGCAGGGACAGAATCCTGTGACAGCCACACACCGTGACCCCCGCGCTGGGCGGGCGCGGGGCAGCGGGATCGCTCTGTGCTGGGGGCGCAGATGGTGCAGACGCCCGGCCAGGCAGGTGGTGGTTTCTTACAAAACCAAACATGCTCTCACTGTCGGATCCAGCAACTGTGCTCCTTGGTGTTTCCCCAAAGGAGCCGAAATTCATGCCCACCAACAACCTGCACATGGACGCTCACAGCAGCTTTCTCACAACTGCCAAGACCTGGGAGCACCGAGAGGGCCTGCGGGAGGCGAGGGGTAAAGCGGGCCCTCGGGCACTGGATGGCGCTCGGAATGTTAGGAGACGTGGCGGCCACGCCACAGCAAGGCACGGAGGGGCGGTCAAGGTCAACGCGAGAAGCCCGCACCATGTGGTTCTAGCTCTGACCCCTGGGGCCGGATGGGGGGGCACAGGTGCAGCAGCGGAGCCAGAGGGCGGGAACGGCTCCGAATGAGACCGGGGCGGGGACCGGTGCCCTCACACCCGTCCAGCGGAGAGTGGCCTCCGTGGTAAGTCACGTACCCGCAGGGGCTCCTCACGTACCCGCAGGGGCTCCTCACGTACCCGCAGGGGCTCCTCACGTACCCGCAGGGGCTCCTCATGTACCCGCACGGGCTCCTCCGTCACCAGGCGGCCCGAGGGGCCGAGGGCGGCGGGGGGGGGGGGGGGGGGGGAGGTCGGGAGCTGCTCCCTGTAGCGCAGACCTGCTCCGGGGGGATCTGCTGCGCCTTAACCGCCCGCCCCGTCCAGCGCCAGGATCACAGTTTATGGCTTCGTTTCCCAGATGTGAGATTGACGGGTACGGATTTCATGCGTCCGGACGGGCTGTTAAAAAGCCCAACTTAATCCCCTATCGATCCCAGCTGCCCCCCCCCACCCCTCCTGCGGCGGCCCCACCCTGATCGCCCCCGACTCGGGCTCACGTCTCTGCTGCCTCGAAAAATACAAAGAGCAATGGCGAGGCACCCCAGGCTCGGGTCTGCGCCCCCTTGCGCCCCACACCGCTCCGCCCGCCCCTGCCCCGCAGTGAGTGCCAGTGAGGTCACAGGTGCCCCCCCAGCCCCGTCCGCGGCCAATGGCAGTGACGTCACGGGCCTGCGCTCGGCTGGCCCCGCGCCGCCCCCTCCCCCCCTCCCGCCAGCCGCGCGCATCGCCTGCCGGGGCCTCTCCAGGGGCCCCGCGACCAGGATCGCCCAGACCCTCCGGAGCCCATCTCCGAGGCCCTGGGCGCCCCGGTGCCGATGCTTAGCCCGTCCCCCGCCCCCCCGTGGGGCCGCCGGTCCGCTCCGGCTGACTTCACCCCAAGCCCGCCCAGGGGCGCCGATGCGGCGGGACTTGGGGACCGGCTGCCAGCCGGGGCAACAGATGGGGGGGCGGCCCTGACCTTCCCCGCGGATCGATGGGGCGGGACCGGGGCTGAGCGGAGCCGGGGCGGTGCTGAGGCCCCCGGCCCGCCCCTCGCTGGGCCCGGCTATAAGGGCCGCGCGGGCTGGGGCCGGGCAGCCTGCTCAGCTCGCCGGGCGCGCCCACCATGGCCCCGCGGGCCCTGCTGCTGCTGCTGCTGCCGCTGCTGCCGCTGCTCGGGGGCTCCGCCGCGCGCCCCGCGCCCCCCAGGTGAGCCGCGCGCTCCTCGGACCCCCCCACGCTGTGCCCCTCCCCGGCCCGCGTCCGCCCCGCCCGGCCCTCACCCCCCCGCGCCCCACGCCCTCCCCAGGGCCCCCCGGCACTCGGACGGGACGTTCACCAGCGAGCTCAGCCGCCTGCGGGAGAGCGCGCGGCTGCAGCGGCTGCTCCAGGGCCTGGTCGGGAAGCGCAGGTGAGGCGGGCTGCGCCGGGAGCGGACCCTCGGGGGGGCAGGCCCGCGGGGATGCGCCTCTCCTCCGCAGTCTCGCCCCCAGCTCCAGGACTAACTCTGATTTGGGGTTGGGGGCAGCGAGCAGGACCCCCAGAACAGCACGTCCTGGACCAAGTCTGCCGAGCGGCCCTTCTGCCTGCTGTGGTCCAACGCGCCCGCCCTGCAGCCCTGGTGAGCGCCCTGGCCAGGCCTCCGCCCGGAAGCCCCGCCCCGGGCCCGGCCCCTGGCCTCCTGGGGCCCCCTGGGTCAGGGTGGGCACCCTGGGTCTGAGAGTGAGACCGAGTCAGTTCACCAGGTGGGCGGGGTCTCCAGCTCCAAGCTCCGCCCCTAACCCGACTGTGGCTGCAGGACGCCCCTGAGGGCCCCCCTGGATCAGGCCTGGTCCCCGAGGATGCCTCCTGGACGGAGGTCTGCAGTCCTGGTTTCCGGCCCGGTGGTCCCTGCGGAGACCCAGATGCGGCTGTGACGACGCAGGAACCTCCCCTCCTCCCCGCCTCGGACCAGGGAGCCTGGACAGGGAGGGGAGGGGTGCGGGGGGCGGGATGGGCTTGCACTTGGCACCACTTGGCACCAATAAAGGAGGAATTCACATCCTGGCCTGTGAGCCCCTGTGTGCGCGGCGCCGCCCTGGAGGCAGCCTCTGGGCAGAGCGGTGGGAGGGGAGGCCATCCGGGAGTCCAGCGCTGTGGCCACGCCCACCGCCCTTTAAACCTGGGGAGCCACCTGGGCGCCTCACCTTCCCGGTTCCTTATCTCTGGCATCAGGGCCACCTCCTGTCCCATTGACTGAGCTCCCCAGCACCCACCCCCCCACACACACACCCCTTGTCATCCATTCAGCAACATCAGGGACATCAAGGGGGCTGGGTTTGGGGAGGCTCAGGATGGGCCGGAAGAGGTGACGGCGGGGAGGGGGCGTCACAGAGGCCAGGGGTCTGGGCTCCTGTCCGTGTGCGTGGTCTTGGGCGAGGGGCTTGACCAGTCCAGGCTGTGGAGCAGGGGCAGTGCTGAGTGCTGACACCCCAAGGGGTGCTGGGGTGCAGGAGGCCACGCAGGCACCCGCACAGGAGCCGCGGTCACCGCGGGAGCCAGCAGGACCCCTCCTGCCCCCTGCCCGCCAAGGCCTCTCCCTGGATGTGGGGTTGGGGTCCAAGGAAAGGCGAGGCAGGGCAGTAGGGGGGCCGGGCCGAGGAGCTCTCCAGAGCCGCCCGCGGGCGGGCACCGTGGGGACCCAGGGCCCCCAAGCACCGTCTTCCCCAGGACGGTGGCCTCGGGCTCTGCGGCTCGGTGCTGGGCTGGCAGGCGTGTCCCCAGCACACCCACAGCCTTCTCCTCCCAGACCGAGATGGGGGTGTGGGGAGAGGGGGGCCCAGAGGAGAAGCCGGGGTCCCCACCTCACGGGGCTGCCTTAGGGACTTTGCCCCGGGGTGAGTCTGGCAGAAGAGCCAGCAGAGGGGCAGTGGGAGGGGGCGGGACAGCAAACTCAGAGCCAAGGCCAGCCCCTTCCCAGTCCTCTTCCCCTCCGCCCCCCCCAACCCCCCCCCCCGTCCCTGTGACTCCCCCCCCCCCGGCCGCCCCCCCACCTCTCCACCTCCCCCGCCCGGAGCAGCCCCTGCTCTCCTTTCCGCCCGTATCTGTGGGTTGAGCCCCAGCAGGTGACCTGGCTCCTGCCCAGCAGCCACCAGGCCTGGCGCTCGGCCGGCGGGAGCCCCCTTGGTGGAGGCCGGTCCCGGAAAGGCCATAAAGTGGGGCGGCGCCGGCAGGGGCGAAGGTCGTGGGCAGAGACTGCACCGGCACCGGCACCAGCACAGCTCGGAGGGCCCTGGACGCCGGGCTCTGAGCCGCCCCCGCCGCCCGAGATGGGGGCTTGGGCCCTGCTGCTGCCTCTGCTCCTGGCCGCGGCGCAGGCTTGGGGTGGGCTGGGCCGGGCGGGTGGGCCAGGCGGGTGGGTGGGCCGGGGGGCGGCGGCGGCGGCGGCGGCGGCGGCGGCGGGAAGGCCCTGACCCTCCCGCTCCCACTTCCCAGGCTGCTCGGTGAACCAGACGGTCTTTGAAATCGAGGAGAACACGGTGCTCAGTGGGCCCCTGGTGGACATCCAGGTCCCTGAGGGCCAGACGGTGACCCTCGGGCCCTTGTCCACGCCCCACGCATTTCGGATCCAGGGGAACCAGCTGTTTCTCAACGTGACGCCCGACTACGAGGTGCGCCCGCGGCCCCACGGCCCCTTGGGGGGAAGGGCTCTGCCCACAGGCAGGGACTGACCCCTCTTGGGCCCAAAGGCCTCGCTGAGGGCAGACCAGGGGACCGGGGGCCCTTGGGGACAAAGCTGCCTGGGCCCCTGGGCTGTGGGCGGGCACCTGCCCCTCTCGGCCTGGGGCTCCTCACTGAGGAAGGGGGTCGGTGCTGCGCCCGCCGGGCAGGGGTTCCTGACACACCTCCACCCACAGGACACGACGATGCTGCTGGCAGACCTGCAGTGCCGGAGGGGCGACACTGTGGTGAGTGCCCGCCCCCTCCCGGGCTGGGCACCCATGTCCGTCCCTCCCCTGGGACACCAGACCCCCCCCCCCCGGCCCCCGGCTCGGGCCCTCTCCAGGGACCTCACCCAGTGGCCTGTTGTCAAGCGTCACCTGTGCTGGCAACGCCCACACTTCCTCCAGCCAGACTGTCCCTGAGCTGCAGACTCGCAAACCCCACCTGCCCCGGTCCCTCGCCCCACGCGCCTCCGCTCCTGACCCTTCAGTGGAGGGAAATCGCAAACACGCAGACACGGTGAGGGCGGCCAGGGAGCCCCACGCACCTGCAGCTCAGCTGCCAGCTGCGCCCCCACCTCCTAGTGCCCCCCTCCCAGCACCCACCTCCCAGCGCCCCCCTCCCAGCGCCCCCACCTCCCAGCGCCCACCTCCCAGCGCCCCCCTCCCAGAGCCCACCTGTGCAGAACTCAGGGCCCGGCAGGGCGGCCGGATGCGCTGCTGATGCACCCCTGCAAGCCGGGCTCCCCGCTCTCTCTGCTTTGGTGCCGGTTGGAACGAACTGCCCGCCTTGTCCTCGCGGGATTTGGCTGGCTGCGCCCCCCCACGTTATTTCTCCCCAGGGCACTGGCACCCACGGTGTTTCACAAGTTGGGGGGGTCTGGGCCCTGCCCAGCAGAGCTGTCCTGTGACAACTCCATGCCCACTTGCACGCACGCGGGGAGGGGGGAGCGCTGACCACCACCTGTCCCCCAGGTGACCCAGCTGAATGTGTTTGTGACTGTGCTGGACGTCAACGACAACCCTCCCGTGTTCCCCTTCGAGGTCAAAAGGAAGGAGGTGCCCGAGGTGAGTGCGAGGGAGGGGGGAGGGCGCCGTGGGGACCTTGGCCGGGGGATGGGTCCCCGGGGGTCAAAGGCATGGCCAGACCAACCCCTCTGTCCCCCAGGACACGAAAGTGAACACCATCGTCATCCCCCAGGAGGAGCTGGCGGCCACGGACCTTGACCAAAGTGACATCTTGTTCTATACCCTCCAGGAGGTGACACCGGTCAGCACCCCTCCCTCCCTCCCCAGCTCCCTCCCTCCGGGGCGCCCCGCCCCCCCACAGCCTCCCGGGGTCTCAGCTCCGCCCCCCTCAGGGTGCCGGGAGCGTCTTCTCCCTGGTGGGCACAAACTTCCCTGCCCTGCGGCTGGACCAGCCCCTGGACTTCGACAGGAGCCAGAACATGACCCTCCTGCTGCGCGTGCGGGTGAGCAGCCCTGCCCCGTGGGTCCCTCCGGCCCCACCGCCCGCCCCAGCCGGCTCCCGGCTGACTGTGCGGCTCGGGCCACAGGACACCCCGGAGGAGAACACAGTGCCCAGCCACAGCGCCACGGCCACGCTGGTCCTGGAGGTGCAGCCCGCGGACCTGCGGCCGCCCTGGTTCCTGCCCTGCCTCTACTCAGACCCTCACGTCTGCATCCAAGCCCAGTACCACGGGGCCATCCCCACAGGCCACAAACTGGTACTGGGGGGGACGCCCTGAACTGGTACTGGGGGGGCGGGGCGGGGTGCCCTGAACTGGTACTGGGGGGGCGGGGCGGGGCGCCCTGAACTGGTACTGGGGGGGGGGGCGCCCTGAACTGGTACTGGGGGGGCAGGGCGGGGCGCCCTGAACTGGTACTGGGGGGGCGGGGCGGGGCGCCCTGAACTGGTACTGGGGGGGCGGGGCGGGGCGCCCTGAACTGGTACTGGGGGTGGGTGCCCTGAACTGGTACTGGGGGGGGGCGGGGCGGGGTGCCCTGAACTGGTACTGGGGGGGGCGCCCTGAACTGGTACTGGGGGGGCGGGGCGGGGTGCCCTGGGGCCAAACTGAGTCGTGATTTTTAAACAGCGTGAGCATTGCTTTGTAAACCTGTCCCTCCCTCTGCCCGTGCGGTGAGCAAACGCCTCTGAAATGAGAATGAGTGGACAGGCCCGGCTGTCCTGGGGCAGAGCCAGACCCAATGCGGGCCGGGGGACTGGTGGGCCCTGAGGGGCTGCCTGTCCTGCTCCTGCCCCGAGGGGTGCCCAGAGGCACGGGAGGGGGTCCAGACCTCCCCTCGAGCTGCCCGTCCCCGGGGGTGCCACCTTCTGAGACACCCATCGCTCAGGCCAATCCAATGCCTTTGGGCAAAGTGACTCGTTACAATGGGTCCATAAGGTGTCAGGGGTCATCCTGCAGAGGACAGGCCTCGGGGCGTGGGGTGCTCCAGGCACTGTGAGGGGAGCGGGAGGGGCGCGCTGGAGCCGGCACACCAGCCCACGGCCTCTCCTCCCCGCTGTCGCACAGCCAGCCCCTCTCATCCTGCGACCTGGGCCCATCTATGCCGTGGACGGGGATCGGGGCATCAACCAGCGCATCATCTACAGCATCCTGCAGGGTGAGCGAGCCCGGCCCCCGCTTCTCTCCACTTAACACCCGACCCCAGGCCCACCCCCACATGGGCAGAGCCCACTGGGACCCTGGACCGCAGGCCTCTGCAGGGGGCTGGCCAAACCCTCCTGCACCCCCGCCCCTCCCCCCTCCAGGAAATGTGGACGGCACTTTTGTCATCAACGCCGACTCGGGCAACCTCACCATGGCCAGGAGCGTCCCCAGTCCCAAGACCTTCCTTTTGCTGGTCAAGGTGGGTGCCCTGGCCACGTCTCCAGGACCCTCCCTGAGCCCCAGGGCGCAGGGCTCGCCCTGCAAGGACCCACGGTCACTGCTGCCTCCCCCACCAGGGTGAGCAGGAGGACCGGGCCCGGTACTCGGTGACCCGGGTCACGGTGGAGGCCCGTGCCGCCGCGGGGAGCTTGCCCCGGTTCCCGGAGAGCCTGTACCGTGGCACGGTGCCTCTGGGCTCTGGCGTGGGCGTGACAGTCAAAGATGCAGCCGACCCCTCCCAGCCCCTGAGGATCCAGGCCCAGGACCCCGAGTTCCCAGTAGGTGCCTCCCGGTCCCTGGGTGGGCCTGGCCTCCCCTCTGGGGGTGGGTTGGGGGCCACGGGGGCAGCCTGGGCCCAGGGCTCACTGGGACCACGTCCAGGACCTCAACTCGGCCATCACTTACCGAGTCACCAACAACTCCAACTTCCGGATGGACGGGGAGGCAGTGCTGACGGCCGCCCCGCTGGTGCAGGCCGGCGTCTTCTATGCGGAGGTGAGGAGCTGCGCCCCTGAGGGGCGGGGTCCCGGGGGGACCGAGGAGGGACAATCCCCCTTCGCTCCCTAGGTGCAGGCCAACAACACGGTGACATGGGGCACAGCCACCACAACCCTGCAGATCCAGGTCTCCGAGCAGGAGCCGCCCCCCACAGGTGAGTGCCGGCCTGGGGACCGCAGGGAGGGGTCTGCCTCGGGCATGCTGGGGACAGAGGCGAGCGGAGCTGTGTCCCCGGCCCCCAGGCCCCCCAGGCTCCCCAACACCCCCAGAGACTGGAAGAACAACCCGGCCTGCAAGCAGCTCCACTCCGGAACCCCCCAGGCCCCCTGAGCCTTCTCAGAAACCCCCCACGACCACCTCTGGGGGGAGCACCCTGCACCCCCCTTCAAGCAGCTCCACTCCGGAACCCCCCAGGCCCCCCGAGCCTTCTCAGAAACCCCCCACGACCAGCTCTGGGGCGAGCACGGGCCCACAACCCCCCTCAAGCAGCTCCACTCCGGAACCCCCCAGGCCCCCCGAGCCTTCTCAGAAACCCCCCACGACCAGTTCTGGGGTGAGCACGGGCCCGCACCCCCCTTCAAGCAGCTCCACTCCAGAACCCCCCAGGCCCCCCGAGCCTTCTCAGAAACCATCCACCACCAGCTCTGGGGCGAGCACCCCGCACCCCCCCTCAAGTAGCTCCACTCCAGAACCCCCCAGGCCCCCGGAGCCTTCTCAGAAACCCCTCACGACCAGCTCTGGGGGGAGCATGGGCCCACATCCCCCCTCAGGCACAACTCTGAAGCCACCTGCCTTGTCCACGCCTGGGGGCCCCTCGAGTGTTGGAACCAGCACCTCCCCCTCATCAGCCTCGTCTAGTGGGGGCTCACAACAGACCTCAAAGCCAGGTACCTCCCAGACGTGCCCAGGGCCCAGCAGAACCCCTCACCCTCGGGAGCACCCCCTTCTTCCCTGACCGTGAGGCTGGGCGATCCTGGGGATCACCGTAGGGCCTGTCCTGCCCGCCCCAGGTGGGGCCAGCAGGGCCATGTGGACTGTGAAATCCGAAGGGGAGAGCCCTGGGGGGGGGGGGGGGGTGAACTGGGGTGTGTGTGGGGGGCAGGCCAGAAACCAATTTGGGATACAGTGCAGGCCTCCCACCTGGACCCCTCCCCTTCCTCCCTTCAGCAGCCTGGCCCCCGGGGTCCCTGGGAACACAGCTCCTGGGGCAGGAGAGCTCGGGCCACGCTGGTAGGGGAAGTGCTGGGGCTGAACTGACAGAGGGCGGTGGTGTGGCCTGCAGGCTCGTCCGGGGCTGGAGGCGGCGCTGGGGACCAGCGCTTCTCCGCGGCGGAGATGGGGGCCCTGGGCGGGGTGCTGGGCGCGCTGCTGCTCCTGGCGCTCCTGGCCCTGGCGTTCCTGGTGCACAAACACTACGGTCCCCGGCTCCGGTGCTGCGCCAGCAAAGCCCTGGTGAGCCGGGTGCGGGCGGGCAGGCGAGGGCGGGGAGAGCAGGGGACCACCGGGGAGGGACTAGCGGGGAGCCCCGTCTCTGGGGAGGGCTGGGGCGGGGTCTGCGCCCAGGCCCGGGTCCCTGCTGATGCCTCGGCCCCGCCTGCTCCCAGGAGCCCCAGCCCTGCGGCTTCGACAACAAGGCCTTCCTCCCCGACGACCGCGAGCCCAGCTGGTCCCCGGCGCCCAGCCCCAGCCCCGGCCCCGGCCCCGGCCCCGGCCCCGGCCCCGGCGGCGCCCCAGCCGAGGTCCCGCCCGCGCCCGCCGTGCCCTCCCCGCCCACGCCCCCGTTGCCCGCGCCTCCCGCGTCGCCCTCCCCGCCGTCCCCTGGCCAAGCCCCCGAGTCCTCCTCGGCGGCCCGGGACGAGGGCGGGCCCGCGGGCGTGAGGTCCATCCTGACCAAGGAGCGGCGGCCCGAGGGCGGCTACAAGGCCGTGTGGTTCGGCGGCACCGTCGGGGCGGAGGCCGACGTGGTGGTGCTCAACGCGCCCGTCTCGGACGCGGACGGCGCCGGCGACTCCGGCAGCAACACCGGCAGCGACTCCGGCGGCGACTCCGGCGGCGAAGGCAGCGGCGAAGGCAGCGGCGACGAGGGCGCGGACGCAGGACCTGGCTGGGGACCCCGCGCCGACGCGCCCGGCACCGACTCCACCTACATCTAGCGCCCACGCCCCCCCCCTCGCTCTGCGCGAATAAAGTGTCACCTCGAACCCCCGGCGGCGCGTCCGTGGCTGGGCCCCAGTTGGCACGCGGGGGCGGCGGGCGCGGGGCGGCGGGCGGGCAGGGCGATCCCTCCCGCAGCTGCGGGGCTCCCCGGGTCCCGGCCCCCTAGCGGGCAACCAGGCCGAGGAGGACGCCTGCCCTGGGGAGCCCCCTCTCCACTCGACGCGGAGATTGTCGGCCTGCGGGAGGCTCAGGAGCCCCCTGGCCAGGAGCCCCCTCCAGAGCGCTCGGAGGGCACAGACCCGGGACGTTTGGGGGCACAGCCTGTGCCCGTGGGTGGGGTCCAGCTGGGGCAGTAACACTCAGGCCCCCACAGTGGCCTCTGGTGCGGGGTGGGGCGCCGCCCGGTGTGGCAGGAGCCAGGAGCAGTGGCTAGGCCCGGGCGGGAGATGGCGGGCGGGACCCCTGCCGCCCCTCCGCAGCCCCCCACCCCCAACAACTGGGGCCGCCCCGCAGCCCGGCGCGTACACACCGCCCCCTCCCCGCCCACGCGGTACAGTGGCCGCAGCACGTGACGCCTGCGCCGGCCACAGGCCCCGCCCCGGCCCCGCCCCGGCCCGCCCCCCTCTCCCCACATAAAAACGCGGGCTGCCGGCTCTCCGTTGAGATGAAATTTCCCGTCCCGGCGGCTCCGGTTCCAGGTATGTGGGGTCCCTACCCATGTGGAGCAGGAGGGGCGACTCCTGGCTGGAGGTGGAGGCGGGGGTCGCGGAGCCGGGCGGGAGCGGGCGGGGGCGGAGGCGGAGGCGCAGCCGCGCGGCGGCGGGTGGTTAGGTTTCGTTTCCCAGCGGCGCGGGGCTTGGCGGTTTCGCTTTCCCGGCGCCGGGCCCTCCAGCGGCGGTCCCCCGTCTCCGGTCCCCCGTCTCCGCAGGGTCCAGCCTGCGCACCCCCAGGCCAGGGCGCTGGCTCAACACCTGTGACTTCACGTGTGCGCGCCGCCACACCTGTCCTCACACCCGCGCCACCGGTGCCGAGAAACCCACGCCTCGGCACCGTCGTGGCCCTAAGCCCTGCGCCCACACCTGTGACCCTCACACCTGTGACCCTCACACCTGTGACCCTCACACCTGTGACCCTCACACCTGTGACCCTCACACCTGTGACCCTCACACCTGGAACAGCTGGGCCACCCCTGTGGCCGCCCATGAGCAGCCCTCCCCTCCCCTGTGGGAACACCTGCGTGCCACCCTTGACCACAGCCCCTCGCAGCGGGACCATGGCCGCTGAGCCCGACAGGTGAGAGCCTGGCCCGCCTCCCAGCCGCCCGGGCCCGCGCACCGGCCCGCGCCCTGACCCGCCGGCTGCTCCGCCCGCAGGGGGGCCCCGCGCGTGCTGTTCGCCGAGTGGCTCCTGGGCGAGGTCAGCAGCGGCCGCTACGAGGGGCTGCGGTGGCTGGACGCGGCCCGCACGCGCTTCCGCGTGCCCTGGAAGCACTTCGCGCGGAAGGACCTGGGCGAGGCCGATGCCGGCATCTTCAAGGTGGGACCCGAGGCAGCCCGGGGTGGGAGGGCTGGCGGCTGGCCTGCCGGTCGCCCCCGGGCCCACACCCTCGGTCTCCCTCCCCAGGCCTGGGCCCTGGCGCGCGGCAGGTGGCCGCCCAGCAGAGGCGCAGGTGACCTGCCGGCTCCCGAGGGCCAGCTCCTGGCGGGCTGGAAAACCAACTTCCGCTGTGCCCTGCGCAGCACCAAGCGCTTCGTGATGCTGCAAGACAACTCGGGAGACCCCACCGACCCGCACAAAGTGTTCACGCTCAGCTCCGAGGAGGGGTGCAGAGGTGGGGCGTGGGGAAGCTGCGCCGGGCAGAGGGAGGGTTCGCGCGGGGCTGCTGGGACTTTGTTCGGTCCTGGGGCAGATCTGTGGTTTTAGAAACTGGTCTGGGAGAGGATGGTGCCAGGTTGGAGGGGGCCCTGGGGAGGAAGCTGATGGGGGGGGAGCTGTTGAGACTAGGGGAAGGGGGGCATGGACCAGCTTCGTGTCTCAGGTCCCAGTGCTGCCACCCCCCCAACTCTCCCTCAGGAAGTCCAGGCGTTGACCAGGGGGACTACCAGGTTCCTGAAGATGCCCCACCCACGAGGGTAAGGCTGCTCTGTCCTCCTGGCACCGGTGGGGTGTGCCACCTCCTGGGCCGTGGGCTGCTATGCCACCACTATCTTCCCCTGCAGGGGGCGCTCCCTGGGCCATGCCTGGCAGATGCTGGTGGGAGTCCTGGGCCTGGACCAGCCAGGTGGAGCCCCGTGCCCGGCGCCCCCAGCCCTCTCGTGAGCCTGGCTGCCTGCGCCAAGGACCTCCTGCTGGAGGCCCTGCAGCAGAGCTGCATGGAGCACCTGCTGGAGGCTCCGGCGGTGGACGCAGTCCCTCCCGAGGCCTGTGGTGAGGGACTGTTGAACGGTGGTGCCGTGCCAAGGGGAGGGGCGGTCCAACGGGGATGGTGCCAGCCAGTGAGCTAGTACAGCTGTCCCACTGCCGTCCTCAGGCCCGGAGCTGCCTGCTGGGGAACTGGGACTTCCGTGCGCTGTGGAGGGGGCCCCCAGCCCCAGGTCACAGCCCCAGGTCCAGATGACAGGTGAGGAGCCAGGGGATGAGGGGAAGAGGGAGGGGAGGGAGGGGCGGGAGGAGCAGGTGCCAACTCAGGCCTTTTTCCCCAGACGCAGGTCCAGCCCCCGAGATCTGGCAGCCCCCACCTGAGGCGGAGCCCTGCACCCCACTGGTGGGGCCCCCCTGCCCACAGCCCGGCCTGCACACAGAGCCCGGCCTGGGGCCCCTGCACGTGACCATCATGTACAAGGGCCGCACGGTGCTGCAGGAGACGGTCGGGCGCCCCAGCTGCGTGCTCCTGTACGGGCCCCCCGGCTTTGCCACGCAGGCCCCGGAGCCCCAGCTGGTGGCCTTCCCCTGCCCCGCCCAGCTCCCCGACCAGAAGCAGCTCCACTACACGAAGAAGCTGCTCCAGCACGTGGCCCCCGGCCTGCGGCTCCAGCTCCGGACGACTGGGCTGTGGGCCCAGCGCCTGGGCAAGTGTAAGGTCTACTGGGAGGTGGGCAGCCCCCTGGGCTCCGACAGCCCCTCCGCGCCCGCCTGCCTGCTGGAGAGGAACCGCGACACCCGCATATTCGACTTCGGCACCTTCTTCCGAGGTCAGTGGCGCCTGCCCTGGGACCAGTCCTTCCCGCCCCCCCCCCGCCCCGGGCCTCCACTCACCAAGCCCCATCCTGCAGAGCTGGTGGAATTCCAGGCTCGCAAGCGCCAGGGCTCCCCGCACTGCACCATCTACCTGGGCTTTGGGCAGGACCTGTCGGCCGGGAGGCCCAAGGAGAGGAACCTGGTCCTGGTGAAGGTGAGGGCTCGGTCTCACGTGGGGGAGGCTGCCCCTGCCACAGCCCTGACCTCGCTGACTGCACCCTCCCCGCAGCTGGAGCCGTGGCTGTGCCAGGCGTACCTGGAGAGGGTGCAGAGGGAGGGCGTGTCCTCCCTGGACAGCAGCAGCCTGGGCCTCTGCCTGTCCAGCTTCAACAGCCTGTACGAGGAACTGGAGCACTTCATGGAGCACTTCATGGAGGTGGAGCAGCCAGCCTAGGCCCCACGGGCCGCCCTGACCAATAAAGAGCTGCGAGCCGTGAGCCGGAGCTGGTGTTCTGTGTGGGCCGGGTCAGGGAGGGGTGGTCCCCGCAGGCCACCGGCAGTGAAGACCCTCGCGCACACTTGGGGGCATTACACAGAGGACATGTGCCGGGAGCGTGGCACCCGGGCTTCCTCCGGGCCAGTAGCCGCCCGTGCTGTGCCCAAGGCCCATCCCCGGCCCCTCCATCCGCCGCACTGCCCGCTGCCCCGCGAGGCCGCGGAGTTGGACGAACACTTGAGCCACGTTTGTGTTACGTTACCAGCAAAGAAGGGGGGGTTCCCTAAACAAGAGACAGGCAGCGCCCTCCATCCAAGCTCCCTGCTTTAGTAAACGGTTCCCCTTTCAAGTACTGAGTCAACGAGAAGTTTCTAAAGAGAATCCATTTCTGATAAATTAGAACACAATGAAGGTGTATCTACAATGTACACGTAACGTCCAGTTTAAACTGCACAGGGCGGGCACAGACCACAAGTGATCTCAGGAACCTGGACACAGTGCTGGGGTCCCCAGAGCTTTCTGCTGCTGCCACTCCCAACAGCACGCGGGGCCCAGGCGAGCCTCAGCCCTCGGTAGCGGGCTCCTCTCCGGCCTCCGGCCTGCGGTGCCTGCGCATGTGCCTGTACTTGTCCACGTAGGCCTTCACCAGGTTGCCCACCTTCACAGGGTTGATCTCCCCGCTCTTGCTGTGGCAGATCTGGGGGAGGGGGAGGCACAATTACCCAGAGGTCCTTTCACACCCAGACAAGTTCAGTAGTTGCCATGACTGGGCCCTGGGGGTCCGCTGTACCCACCTCCCAGGGCCACTGAGGGTCCCACCATGATGGCCAGAGAGCCTGCAGGGTGTCACTCTGTGACTGAGCCTCTTTAGCAAGCAAGGAGGCTGCGGCCCCAGCACCAGCACCTTCCTCCGCTCAGACCCCAGAAGCCGTGCCGCACCCACCTTCTGCACGGCCTTGCGGAGGATGTCCTTGTACTCCTCCTTCGTCACCTCGCGCTTCTGGTAGAAGGGCTTGATGGCCAGCTTCACCTCCTCCACCGCCCGCTCCTGCACGTGCAGCTTCTTCAGGTACTAGGGGCGAGGACAGGGGTGAGTGGCCGTGCCGAGGCCTGCAGGGCCCTTTGGGGAGCCAGGCTGCGCCCTGGAGGATGGAGCGGCGGGTCTCACCTCCTCGTTTTTGGCTTTCTCTGTGGCTGGCCGCGGAGTGGCTGTCCTCTCCTCGGAGTTGTTGGTGGCGGCGGCGTGGCCAGCTGGCTCGGAGGCTGTGGTCAGGACGGTGGGCACTGGGGCCAGGCTGGGTGCCGCCCCGCAGCCCGCCAGGGGGAGGCTCCCCTGCAGGATGAACTGCACCGTGGGCTGGCTGACCGGTGCGTAGGGCGGAACGCTTGAGGGCAGAGCCAGGGTGGGAGGCAGGCTGGGGCCATAAACCTGGGCAAGAACAGTCCGCTGAGCGCAGCTTCGATACTGGCAACACCCTGAACCCCTCTCCCGAAGGACAGAACCTTGGCCAGAGGGGCAGAGCTGTGAGGCTCAGTGCCCCAGCCAGGCGCAGCCCGTGGCCCACGTGCAAGGTCCCCTCCCTCCCCGCAGCCCCGACACCCACCTGAGCAGGGTCCGCAGTGGGAAAGCCAGGCTCTGGAAGCGTGTAAGCAGGAGGGGGCTCGGGGCAGGGTGCCTGCTGGGAGTCCACCACAAGGCCCCCGTCTCCGGGTTCCCAAGCCTCTTCCTGGGGCTGCTGGGGCCTGTGAAGTGGGGTCCCTGAGGGCCAACATAGGGGAGGTGGGTGTTCTGTGGCCACCCAGGACGGAAGGCTACTTCCCGGCTGGGAAACTCCAGAGAAACACCCAGCAGCAAGGACACAGGCTGGCTGCAGCCACCTCCGACCAGAGTGACCACAGAGGCGCAGGAGCCACCTGGGGAGAAGACCCCCATGGTGCCCCCCCCCCCCGACGCTGCCCCAGCCCACCCATGCGTGCCACCAGAGCCCCTACTCACGCAGGCCCCTGTCCTCAGCCGGAGTGCCGCCGGCCGCCTCCTGCAGGTTCCAGGTGACTCTCTTCACTGGGGCTTTAGCCCGAAGCACGGAGGTCGGGCAGGGGCCTTCCTCCTTCCCCAGCAGCGCCCCACCCCCGGCCGGGCCTCCCAGGGCACCCGGCACCGTGGCCGTGGCCTGGTCCTGCTGGAACGAGGCCTTCTCTTGGGGACCCGTGGTCCAGGGCAGGGGCTGCTCGGCGTCCTCACTGTGGATCAGCGACACCTCCCTCCTGATGGCAGCCAGGCTGTGGTCCTGCTGCTGGCGGGCCGGGGGTGCAGTGGGGGTGGGTGGGACCCTGCGCTCAGGCGAGGACGAGTCCGTGCTCTCTGGGGAGGGCGGGGAGCTCATGTCGTCGAGCTGCGTGAAGATGCCTTCACTGGAAAAGTCGTCAAAGACGTGCCCCGCCTCGACAGAGTCCACGTAGTCCAGGTCCTCGGGGGCACCTTCAGCCGGCACCTCTGGGGCAGGGGGAGCCGTCGGGGGGGCCTGGTCGGCCTCAGCCACGTCTGGCCACGCTTTAGTTCCTGCTGCAGCCTGCAGCCCCGCCGCGTTCTGCCTGCCCGGCCTCGGCTCCTCCTGGGGAGGGGGCGCTGGGGAAGCCTCCTTCACTGGCAACTTCCTCTCCGGGGAGCGGGAGCGGGAGCGAGGCCGAGACCGCTTCTCACGGGAACGAGGCCTCCGGTGCTCGCGGGCCCTGTGCTCCGGGCTGGGCGACCTGGACTTCTGCCGCCTCCTCTCACGGGAGCCCCGCCTGTCTCGGGGCCACTCGCGGCTCCTCTCCCTAGGACGGCGGGGCCTCCGGGCCCTCTCCAGGCTGCTGGGGGGAGAGCACCCCCTCCCCTGAGACCTGGACCCCGACCGCCTCTTCTTCCTCCTCCTGCTCTCGCGGTGCTCGTGCGAGGAGCTTCCAGGGCTGCCTGAGCGGGAGCGGGAGCGGGACCTCCGCCGGCTGCGGCCCCGGGAGTCCCTCCTCCTCTCCCTGCTCTTGTCCTTGGCCTTCTTCCGCTTGGCCCGCTCGTGGCTGCTGGAGCGGTCACTGGAAGACCTCCGAGCCCTGGCCTTGGCCAGCGGCCTCTTGGCCTGGTCCTCACCCACCAGAGGCGACAACGACCTGGAGCTCCTGTCCCCGGAGCGGGAGCGGGTCTGCCTGTGCTCCGGGGCGGAGGCCGGCTTCTTCTGGTCTCTCTCTCTGCCGCGGGAGCTGGACGTGGAGCGGGAGCGGGAGCGGGAGCGGGACGGGGACCGCAGCTCCACGATTCTGTGGGTGGTGGTCGGCGGGGTGTCCGGTTCCACCACAGTCACGCAGGTCACCATCCGCTCCTCAGACCCGAAGAAGGTGCTGCGGGGCGGCCGGTCCTCGTCCTCCCAGGGCTCCCGTGGGGATGGCCTTCGCACCCGGAGGGCTGAGTCCAGGCCCCCGGCGGGCTCCTCGCCCCGGAGCTGGAGCAGGCTGGAGGAAGGGCCCTGAGAGGCCTCGGGCTCCGTCCCAAAGACCGTCTTCACCGTGTAGGAGGTGACGCAGCGCACGGTCTGCGAGGGCGGGGCCTTGGGGCTGCCGATGGAGATGGTGCGGGTGATCTCCGAGGGCAGGAGGCCGGGGCCCAGGCGCTCGGGGCTGCTGCCCGCAGAGCTGGAGTCCGAGCCCGTGGGGTTGAACGGGTCGTAGATCTCGCTCTTGAGCTGCTTCGTCTTCCTGAGGGAGAAAAGGGGGGCGGGGTTCTCTTTCCTCGGCACCTTACTGTCCACGGGCTGGAACGTGTGGCAGAAGCCGGGGCTGGAGAATCTGCTGGAATGCGCCGCGTTCCCAGGAATATTGATCCGGAAGCTCTCGAAGGTCGAACTGCCGCCCTTCCCCCTCGAGGGTCCCAGCGGGGCAGGAGTCTGAGCGCCGCCCCCCGAGTGCACGCTGGGCTCCTGGGGGCCCCGGCCGCGGGGTGAGCCCTCCGCCCGGGCCCCGAGGCCAGGCTGCCGCGGGCCCTCCCTGCCTGTCAGCCGGCTGATGCAGGAGCTGGGGATCTCCACTCGCTGCCCGCCGGCGGGGGCCGGGGCGGGGCCGGGGGCTGTGTCCGCCCACCCGCTGCCGCCGTCCCTTCTCATCTTTGGTGCCCTGGGGAGCTGGGAGACGTCCGCTCTCCGCGGCGCTGGCCTCGGGGCCTGGCCCGGCCCTGCACTCGTGGCTGGCAAGTCAGGGCCGCCGCTGGAGATCTCAGGTGTGAGCCCCAGAGGCCCGGCGTGCTCGCTGTCGCCTCTAACGTGTGGGCCCTCCCGCCGCTTGAAGCCAGGACTGCTCACATTCGACGAGCTCTGGGCCTGGTCTGGCCGAGGGGCCGCTGAGGAGTCCAGTCTTGCCGGGACCCCCGACGTGAGCGCAGGGACGTGGGAGGGGGTGGACCTGCCTTGACTGCGCGACCCCAGGCTTCCCAGGCGCCCTGAGCTCGGTGCTGGGGGCTGGGGGCCGTCCCGGGGCCCAGGGCCTTCTCCCCCTCGGGACAGACCGACTGAGTTTCGCTGAAAAGAAACAGGTGCTAAAAGACAAAAAGGCGAACGGCCATCAGGTGCCCTCCCTCCTTTCCAAAGCTCCACGGCTTGCTTAGCCTTTACCACGTGGCTTTCTCGTGTGCACCTCAAGTTCCTCCTACTTGTTGCTGGTGGGGGCAGCCCTGTGGGGGGGGGGACGGCCCTGTGGGGGGGACAGGCCTGGGGGGGGGAGAGCCCTGTGGGGGGGACAGCCCTGTAGTGGGCGTAGGGACCGCCTGGGCGCCCTGGGCAGCTGGAAGCTTGCTGTGGGGCTTTCCTTCGCCTCCCTTGTGATCTGTGGGATCAGGACGTGCCAAGCCAGCGGCAGGCCTTTGGCAGGAGGTAGGATGGAGGGCGGGCCTGCCGCAGCGCTGTCTTCACTGGCTGCCCAGTCCCCACACTGGACCCCACCACCAAGCTAGACCCAAACAGCGGGAGGGCTCCGCGTGGCGGGCTCCAGGGCTGAGAACACAGGCCACGGGCGGCCTCGGGCCTGCGGCTCCGTCACCACCCAAGTTATCTGCTCGTAAACGCTGTTCAGAGCACGAGGGGAAAACAGGAAGAAACTGCCCCTCCTTTATGTCTCCTGTGCGTGAAAAATGCACCCCGCACCTCCATGCACCCACCCAAGCAAAGCGTGTCTCCTTTTCCGCACGGAGGCGGCCTCACCTGCCCGCTTGGCGCTGAGCGAGCCGTCGCGGTGGATGGTGATGTCCGCGCTGTCCATCATGAGGAGGCTCTGGCCCGACAAGATGCTCCCCAGCAGGTCGGGGACGGGGGCCTCGTCCACGTCCGGCTCGGGGGCCGCGGCAGGAATGCTCCTCCTGCAGGTGCAGACCAGGCCCTGCCATCGCTCCACCCGCCCCGCCCCGGCCCCCCACAGGAGTGAGACCCACCCGGCAGCTCCCCTGGAAAACAGGGGGGATGAAATCAGTGGGTGCACCACAGGCCAGAGCGCAGCGGAGCAGCTCTGCCGTCGTGGGGGTTCGGTTAGGGTACTTCTTTCCCCCCGAAGGCTCCCAGATAAGAACAGGTCCAGCCCAAGGCACAGCCAGCAGCCTGGCCCCCACCCAGCACCCAGCACCCCGCTGATGGGCCGGCCCCGTGGCCCAACAGGAAGCCAAGGGGAGTCTGGGGGCTAGAGACCGGCCAGCATGGCTGCCACGCCGGGACTGCTGCCCCGTTGCCCTGGCCCTCACACCCACCTGGAGAGCCCCATGGAGACGGGCCTGGCCACGGGCTGGTGAGACCGCAGGGCTGAGCGGGACAGGACCCTCCTCTTGGCGCTCAGAGGGGAAGCAGGGCTGGCAGGCGGCTCTTCACTGCTGGAGGGAGGACACCAGCCGAGAAACGGTGACCCAGGCCCGAGGCCCACGGGCCCCTCCAGCCCTGCCCGGGCCCAGCAGGCGGCCTGGTGCTGCCCACCGGCACTCCCCTCTGGCCGGGCGCATGCAGTGCCTGAGGCAGGAGTCACGTCCCTCGTTTCCTCAGGCTTCACCTGCCCCCACAGGGGGGCGTGCCCACTGTCACCCTGGGAAGGAGGGAGGTGACAGCTTGCTCCCCAACTCTGCAGAGGTGCCCGCGGCACTGCCCCCTGCAGTCACCTGTCGAAAGGGTCCAGCTCATAGGGGTCTCCAAAGACAGAGAGAGAGGCAGCCCCGATGTCCGCACGCATCAGCCCCAGGGAGGGGTCCGCAGGCCGGAACACGGACGGGATGCAGGCCCCGTGGGTCGGCCTCCGGAGGCCCAGCGTCCGCGCGATGCGCCCACGAGCTGTGACTTCGCTCTGAGCAGCCTTGAAGGGAAAGAACCGCCGACGTGAGACACGTGAATCGGGGTGCGAGCTGGCAACACCAGCGGTGGCTGAGTCCACGCCAGACCAGAGCAGCAGGCCCACCTTCCCCTACGCCCACCACCAGGCCCCTGCAGGTCCCCGGCCAGTGAGGGTGGACCTGGGGCCTCAGCCAGGACAAGACAGCCTGCCCCGCAGGCCCCCCGGCCGCTGCCCTCGAAGCCGCCCCAGCGGCCCCTGAAGCCAGGCATCGCCAGGGAGCCTCCTGACAAGCCAGCAGCTCTGCCTGTGCCCTGGCCCCTCAGGCCTAGGACTCGGCTGCAGAGACGTGCCCCGCCGCGTGGTCACACCGGAAGGCCGTTCCGGGACACCACGCGCTCCGCGGAGGGCCTGGCCCCCACCTTCAGCTTCCGTCCTTTCCTCTTCTTCCCGCGGCCCTGGCGTCTCGTGGGCCTTGTCCCCGAGCTCCTGCTCCTCACGGCCGGGCCGGGCCGGGTCTTCTTCCTCCCCAGCGCTTTCCTCCGTCGTCCTGCAGAGAGGACACCGAGGGCCTGTGCTTCACGTGCCCGTGGCGTCCCCGAAGGGTGACCCACCAAGGCTCAGCAGGGGAACCACCACGTTCGCGCTTGGAGCCTTCAGTGGGAAAATCAACTGCAGTTTAGAGACCCTGCCGCCCACCGGGCGGGGCGGCCGTGCACAGGGCCCGGGCCGGAGAACCGCCGCCAACTCCCCCGAGTTCCATCAGGAGGAACAAACCCGACAGCGAGAGCCGTGACGAGGGACCCGGCTCTGCACCACTGGGGTCTAACCAGACAGAGAGCAGGGCCCACTTCACGGACCCACCGCCCACCTGAGAGCCCAGCGTTCGGGCCTGACCTGTCGCCTTGGAGCTGCCAGGGCTGCTCAGGGGGAGGAGCGGCAGCCCAGCACCCGAGGCACAGGAGCCTCGGCAGGGAAGCAGGGCGCCAGGAAGGCAGCAGACCGACCCCTGGCGCACGCTCCTAACCCGCCCGCAGGCAGCTGCACCTGTGAGCTCACAATGGTGCTGAACCCTGGGTGACCCCTGGGCGGCTGAGGTCTGCGCAGAGGCCCAGCCAGGGCGGGGAAACCCTAAAGCTGTGCGGCTGGTGCCGGTGAGCCCCCTCACGGCCCCAGTGTGTCCACGGCCCCGAGCTCTGACAAACAGGCCCCCGCCCAGCGGGCACACAGAACCAGCAGACCAGCCCGAGCCGCGGGAGCCTCCGGGCCCCACCACCCGGCGCACGGGCAGGGACGGGCCACGGCGTGGCAGGCAGTGCTGACCAGAACACGCGGGACAAGGACATCGACACGCGGCAGACACTCCGCACACCAGCAGCCCTGCCCTGGCTGCGGGCTGCACAGCCTGCACTTTAGAACCCCGTGGCCTTTGTGACACGTCGGAACTCCGCCTGACGCTGCTCATGGGGGGGGGGGGGGGCACCTGCTCACTGTCTCGGCACAACAACGCACTGTGGCTGGACTGCCAGGAAGACTCCCTGTTCCGGGCACACAGCCCACACTCACAGAGAAGACGCTGCGAGGATGGGCCGGCAAGTGCTGGGTGCTGACGAGGGAGGCCAGGGCTGAGCCGGGGCGGACGGCGGAGTGGGCTCCGGGCCCCGTCTGCAGCCCGACCACAGTGCGGGTTTGACCTACACCTGCCGGGACTTCTTTAGCAAACAAACAAACAAACACTCAAGCGGAATACAGCAAACGAGGCATAACCACACACAGCCACCTGCCACCTCACCCGGGTGACGCCCGTCCCAGCTGGACGCTCACAGGGACGAGGGCAGCTCTGGAGCGTCCACTCAGAGCCTGTCCTCCGTGCAGGGGGCGAAGCGAGTGAGAAACACACGTCAGGAGGGTAACCGGGCTTATGACGTCAGAAAAGACACACACGTACGACACGAGAAGAGCGCGATGTGAATTTTAACTCGAGAATCGGTGTGACCGAGGACCGTCTCCCAGCTGCCCACTGGAAAGGGCCACAATGCCCAACAGCTCGCTCCACGGAGAGGCCGCACGTGCCAGGCCTGTCCCAGAGCAGTGGCTGCCATGGTGCCCACGGTGGGGAACGGCACCACCTGTTCAGCCGCTCACTGAGGGGCAGGGACCCACACCGGCCTGGCGGGAGCGCTCCCGTGGGGACTGCGGCTCCCAGGGAACTTGGGCGCAGAGACAAACCAGGTTCTGCCCTGGCAGGGCCGGCGCCAGCCCCGCGCCTGGCTTACTTGCTTTCCTCCTCCGCTTGGCGGGGGCCCGCGGCGTCGTGGGGCGCTGATACACGGCTGTGCTCAGACCAGAGGCAACGGCTTCGATGGTCTCGTCAAGCAGAGAAGACACCAGGTACCTCGGGACGTGCTGCATGCAGGTGGGGTTGGTGGGCGCCAGGCTCACCCACACCCTCCCCAGGAGGCCCGGCCCGGCCGCCGTGGGGACACGCACAGCCTGGGCCCACCCCACCAGCTGGCATCACCCTCTCAATTCCACAGACCGTGGGTGCTTCCCACCAGCCGGGACCCAGGGGGGACCGGCCCGGGGGGAGGGGAGGCCTCCCAGGGAGCAGGCTCAGGGCGAGGGTGGAGGATGAGGGGGGCCAGGCAGGCTCAGGAGCAGAGGAGCCACACCCCCAGGACACAGGGGCCGGGAGGGACTGCAGGCGTCCCCCCTGGGAGCCGGTGGTGGCAGTGGCGTTTGATGAAAGCACTAGGCCCAAGTGCCCCCAGTCTCCTCACCCACTCCCTGCCCAGCAATGCTCCCACAGGAGGGCACCCAACTGCAGGGGCAGCCTGCCCTGAAGCCGGGCGGTGCCCAGACCCGGGGGAGAGCGCCCACCTGGATGCTCCGGGCAGTGGACATGCGGTTCCGGTTCACAGTGGCTCGGACACGCTCACTCTGCCGCGTCCTGGCGATGGCCCGGGTCCGCCCCTCACGAGGCCGCAGCCGGCTGGCGGTGGGCACCACGTCGACCAAGAGCAGAGAGACCTCCTCCTCAGTCACGGGATCCGCATCTGGGAGGAACGGAGATGCTGGGCCGCTGGTGCAGCCGGCCCTCCAGACTGGCAGCGCCGAAGCCCGGCCCCAGCTCCCACCCCCCACCCAGAGCCCACCGGCTCGACGGGCCTGACTGCCCTGCTCTGGGCCGCGTGGTCGCCGGGGCGGCGGCACTACCTGCAGGAAGGGCGGCAGCTCCGGGGCTGGCACATCCCGGACAGAACCACTCGTCCACGGGCACCTCCTGGAGAGGGGGGTCCAAGCACTCCATGTGGTACCTACGGGAGGGAGTGCGGGCCCATCAGACCCGGGCCCAGCCGCACCGGGCGCCAGCGAGCAGGTGCAGGTGCGCAGATGCGCCCAAGACCACAACGCGGCCCGAGGTCCTAGGCGTCTCCCTAGCAAATCAGTCGACGTCCCGCGCGTGGGGCGCGGCCCCCGCTCCTCGGCCGCAGTGAGAAACGCTGGCTCACCCGGCATCGCAGCCGTCGCAGAGCAGCAGGCGGTCCTCCCGGTCGCTGCGGCCGCACACCTCACAGAAGGTGGGGTCCTCCTCCTCCTCTCCGGCCCTGGCACTCTCCACGGGCACCTGCAGGCGGAAGGGCTGCTGCTCACGGGCACGTGGCGCCGACCCCTCCCAGCAGGGCTGCCTGTGGTCGGCCCGGAGCAGCTCCCTCAGCTTCTGAAGGTTTCTCCGTGCCCCGCAGACCCCCAGAGGCTCGGCATTAACACGCACACAGGGGTTTGTGTTTGGAGACCATTTCAGGTCGTTTATCAAGAAGAAAACACGGATTCAACCGAAAACCAAGCGGTGCCATGGGAGGCCCAGCGCAGAGCAAGCATGGGGAGCCCACACCACGCCCCCGGGCAACTGCGAGAGCAGGAAAGCAGCCTTCAGGCCGCAGGCACTACCACTCGGAAGAGGTCACATAACCGAGCCGAGACAGGGAAACCTAGCGGCCGTCATTCAAGCCCTGTCTGCTGCGAGGTCTGTGGACACGCCTCTGCCTCTCCTGCGAGCCCCACCCAGCAGCAGCCGCGGGCCACAAGCAGGCCCCGCGTCCCCCTGCACCTCCCGTCACACCGAGGCAGACTCTCCAGGGAATGGAGGTGCCGCAGGGAAAATGTCCACACCGGGGCCCAGGCTCGGGGCCAAGGCCGCCACCTGCCGCACAGACCCCAGAGCACGAGAAAGGATGTGGTCTCAGCAGAAACGTGCACCTCACGCACCCGCACCTGCCGTTTTGTGCATTTGTAACCAAAAGCGGGTCTACAGCGCGAGCTGCGCGGCCGTCCCTGGTGCTCGGGTCTAAGGCGCCTCTCGGAGCCTCTACTGCTCGCCCTCGACCCAGAGGCGCGGGCCCTCCAGTCTCTGCAAAGCAGAGCAGCCAGCCGAACCTGGCCCCACTCCCAAGAGAACCGCCTCCTCAGGCCTGGCTGCGCCCGGGCTCCCCTCTCCCGTGGCTGCGGGCCAAGGGCAGCGGAGACGTAGGAGGTGGCGCTGTGGAGAAGAGGGCGCCTGGGAACCGGCCCCCTCCCCGGCGTGCCCCTCCCCCCAGAACCCACGCAGCCGACAGGGCAGCACCCACCCCCAGGCTTCCCGTCACGGCTGCGAATGGCAATCTGGTGGGTTTCTCAAAAGCGTGGGGCCAGCACGCACTCATCTCAGGAAGGCAATTTTGAAAGCATGCTTCCCCACGAGACAGAGACCACGTCATGAACACGAGTGGTGGGGGCTCCCACAGCGTGGACACTCACCTTCTTCAGGACTTTCCCACCGAACTGGGCTCGAATACAAATGCACTTGAAGAGAGTCCGATCGACTGGGCAGGAATTGGCGTTCTGTGAGGACAGGAACGGGGTCAGGACCCTGCAGGTCACCTGCGCTATTAACGCCCAAACAAGCACGCGCCCAGAGCCTGCAGCCTGCGGCACGCCCTCGCCCCACCAGACGCGTCTCCGTCTCCACGTGCCCGCCCCGAGCTACGCGCTGGGACACAGCCAGGCAGGAGCCGCCGCCTCGAGGAAGAGGCAGGGGAGCCGGGCATGTGCACACGGCGCTCACAGGCGTGAGGGAGCTGAGGGGACGAGAAGGCGCGCAGGAGACAGGTGACGCCACGGGAGCCCCTGCTCTGTTCAAAGCTGTGCCCGTGCTCCATGAGGCCGCTCCCAGGGCTCAGTGCGCACAGAGCGTCCCCTCAGCAGATACGCGGGGCTCCCTCAGCAGACGTGTGGCAGAGATCTATCTTCTTGCCTCAACAGCGTTTCCCACATGAGTTCTATTGAACGCCTTTACTAGATACACCGTATACAATGCAATGCGCTCATTACTGTGAATTTCCATATCCTGGGGCAGCCCCCCCACCCCCTGGGGTCTGGGCGCCTCTGGCCAGCACAGGACGGGCTGCACCTGGGGCTGCACCCGGGCCTCCCACAGGCAGCCCGCAGCTCCTCTCCCTGCTGCGCACACCCTCGGGCAGTCTGCGGGACGCAGCTGGTCCTCTGGCTCCCCGGGTCCCAGTGCGGTCCCAGTGCGCTCGCTGCGGGAGGAGGTGTCACAGCCCTGGGCGCCGCCCACCCCACGGCTGGTGGCTCCGCCTCCCACGTGGGCCTCCAGGGGCTGTGCAGGGCTGTCGCCTTGTGGTGCCCCAACAGCTCCTGTGCTCACTACTTGTAAGTCCCTCCCGGGCCGTCCGGGAGCCTTACCGGGGGGCCGCCCCTGCTGCACGCCCCCGGAGGGCAAGGAGGCCGCCAGGCACTGGGTGAGCTGCCCGGCCGCCCCTCTGCCCGTGAGGCGCCGCTGTGTCCACCGTGTACTCGTCCCCTGGCCCTGCCAAGCTCCACGGCCTGGGCTCCATTCCTGGACGAAGGCCAGTGTAGCCACTACAGACCACAAAGCGCCGCGCCCAGGAGCGATTCTCGCTTGGCGTTCCTCCCCGTGGAGCGCCAGGCTCTGGGGAACCTGCGCCATGCCCCTCCGTGTGACTTCCGGCGCAGAAAGGGGCCCCCCCACTGGCCGCTCCAGCCCCCTTCCTCTGACGGCCGTCTAAGTGCGCTGCCACTGAGCCGGGTTAACCCTGCAGCCAGCAGCCCGCTGAGCCACCGCCCCTGGCCTGGCCGTGCTGGTGTGGTGTCATGGGGGGGTGGGGGGGGAGCGCAAGGAGTGAGGCAGAGGAAAGAGGTCCCCAGGACGCGTCAGCAGGCCACACCTCCTCATGGCTGCACCGTCCACGTCTGTGAGACCCTCCCATCGAGTGGAAAGAGCAGGAGCAGGGCTTGTGCCGTCCTCAGGAGACACGCAGGCTTCGGGGCTCTCCGGCAGTCCCCCGGGACTCGGCACCTGCGGCCCACCCCACCACGCGGCACCGCGCACCTGAGCCCCGCTGGCCCCTACGGTCCCTGTCCTGCCGCCTCTGCAGTGCGCATCCCCCACAGCCCGAGAGCCAGCGGCGCAGGCGGGAGCCGGGACCCGCTGTGAGGGAGCCCCGAGGCCCCGCGCCTGCGGAGAGCAGACCCCCACAAGGCCGGCCCTCAGACAGGAGGCCGGGGAGCAGCCCCTCACCTTGGCCCACTCCAGGATGCAGTCCAGGCAGAAGTAATGGGCGCAGCTCTCCGGTGTCCCCACGGCCTGGTCCCTGAAAGTGTTGAGACAAATGGGGCAGCTCTCCGCTTCGTCGTCAGAATCGCACACGCCATTGGCCTCCAGCTTCCCCTGCGGATCTGCTGCCACCAGTGCTTCCACGTCGTCATCGTCACTGTCATCGTCTTCGGAGTCTTCGGAACCTCGAGAAAGAGGAGACACGTGAGCTACCGCCGCGCAGGGGAACCCGGCTCCCACCTCGCAGCGAGGAGACCCGGCCTGCCGACGGCCCCGCCGGGTGCTGGCAACGGCTCCTCACCTCAAGCCGCTGCCAAGCCGAGGGGCACAGCGCTGGCCGGCAGCTCCAGCCCCAGCCCCGGAGCAGTCAGACCCCACGGGCCGGGCATGAGGAGGTCAAATCCCAGGCCAGCGCCCCTGACGGCGGCCACACTCCCAACCCCTCCTCATGGCAAGTGTGAAAGAGCCGCCCGCCTTCAGACAGCACCGCCCTCAGCGGCCCGCTCCCTTCCGGGGCAGAGCACAGGTCCTGAGCGGACCACGGGGCCGCCCAGGTCGGAGGCCGAGGCCGGGCGCCCCCGCAGAGATGTAAGGGGACGCTCGGGTTGAACGCAGTCACTGTGTTGTTTTCTGTCCTCCCCAAGCACCTCTAGAACCCAGACCCAAGCGCACAGACAGAGGACAGACCAGCGGTGTGGCCGCCTCGCCGGTCACAGGACCCCACCCGCTCATCCCTCTGCGTGTGGCAGTACCGGTGCCCACCACGCCACCGCCCACGACCCTGCTGCCGTGGCAGAGCAGTTCCCGGGTGGGGTCGACGGCGTCAGGCGAGCTCTCCAACCGCGGTTCTCCCTGGCGGCTGCAGAGGTCCGAGGCCCTCCTGCTGGGCGGCCGAAGATGGCCTCCAGGAGCTGGTGACCGTGCCCGACAGCCAGAAACCGGCTGCAGCCCCGCACAAGACCCGACTTCCGCCAACAGGCGGGGACCCGGAGGAGGCGGCGTCCCGTGCACCAAAGGTCACTGGTCCGATTCCCGGTCAGGGCACAGGCCCAGCTGGGGCTCGAGCCCTGGTAGGGAGAAGGCAGGAAGCAGCTGCCAAACAACGTTACCACCTCCCGTCGATGTTTCTCTCTCACTCTCCCTCCCTCTTTCGTAAAAAAAAGTCAATAAAAATCTTTAAAAAAACGAGAGTGAGCACAGGCAGAGCCCGTCGCAGCGAGGACCTGGTTGAAGCCTGGGCCGGGGCGTGCTCCATCCACCCGAGACCCAGGGCCTGGAGGGGGCACCGAGCTCTCTGCTCGTTCTGGCAGGAGGCGTGGAAGGCGGTCTCCCTGAAACCCTGTTCCCGCTGCTCTGTGCTCTTGCACGTTTTAATCACCCGCCCGCACCAGAGGAGAGGCCTAGCAAATTGCGTCACCAAACCGAAAGGAAGTGTCACACCGAAGTAAGCCGTCGCCCGTGGGCATGGAGGACACCCCACAGGGGACTGCCCCACAAGGCCATTCTGCACGGAGTTTCTCCCCACTCCTCCCCCCTCAGCGGCCAGCGCGGTCAATGTCACTGGGGCCGTTTGAGAACCAGCTGCCCGCACAGCGAGCAGACCGGGCAGCCGCTCCAAAGGCAGCGCTCACCAGATCCATCCTCCGGGTCCCCCTCCTCCTCGCCATCGGTGCCGTCGCTGAGCTCACTGCCCGTGTCCTCAGAGCCCCCACTGGCACCGTCACTGCTTTCTTCTAGACCGAGACAGGACAAACAGGCCGGGCAGTCACACCGAGGCAGGAGGGGTGCAGCAGGCAGTTATGGGGGGGGGGGGGTCGCGGGAGGGATGGGGGGGGGCAGCAGCTGCTGGCAGGGGGGGAGGTGGGCTGGTAAGGACAGAAGTAGGAAAAGCAAACCCTCTGCTCTATTCACATCTGAGTTTACGTTAGAAATAAGAGGAGACATCTGTAATAATCTCAACAATAAAGATTATTTTAAAACATTAGAAAAAGAAGACAAAAGAATGTAACACTTCTGCAGTTTAAAAACAAAGAGTCCTGCAAACACATTCAGATGCCGGCCAAAAGGGAACTCAGCTTTTCTTCCTAATCATTTTAAAGAGGGGGGGGGGGGGAGGCGGGGGAGAGAAACATCGATGTGAGAGAACATCCGAGGGAGATGGAACTGCAGCCTTGGCGTGGGGACCACGCTCCCGCTGAGCCCCAGGCCGAGTGGGCGCTCAGCTTTCCAAGAGCCGCGCGTCGTGAAGCACGGGGACCCTGCTGCTCCTGAGGTGCGGCCACGAGCCCGCGCTCGGCTCTGGCGGGAGGGGGGGGCTCACCAGCATCACTGGCCACGGTGGCAGCGCCGAGTCCCAGGTGGGCGTCTGGCCCCAGGCTGTGCTCCACCAGCTCATCCAGGCTGTCCTCATCCATCGCTGGACATGGGGTTCAGCCTGAGGGAGACACCAGAGCCGTCATCCCCGCGGAGCCAGCTGCACAGAACGGCAGCCCCTCCGCCCCCGCGCCCTGGTGGACAGGAGCCGAGCTGAGCGAGAGCGGCCCGGCAGCCGGCCACACGCTGCGCGGACGGGAAGGCAGGTTCTCATCTACCGAGACACGTTCAGTCCGATCTCAGCCGGCCACAAGCGCGCCAGCCTCGGCGGCAGGTGTTCACTGGGTGAAACGGCTCGTCAGGAGCTGAGGCAAAGCAGGGCTTTCCACAGGGGTCGGTCGCCCAAAAGGCCGAGGTGGCGAGCAGGGCCCCCCCCCTCCCCGGGCAGATCCCGCTCAGCCAGCCTGCCAGCCGGCCTCTGCTCCGGACCCCGAGAACCGTGAGCATTACTCACCCAGACATCCCCGGAGCAGCACGGGCCACGGGAGCTACGTGGGGCTCTGCCCCTCGGCCACCGTGTCCACCCCCCCCCCCGGCCCCCCGGTCTCCAAGGGGCACACCTGTCGGATCTCTGCGAGGCCTCCGCTCAGACAACAGAGACCTAGACCAGGCGTCCTCAAACTACGGCCCGCGGGCCACATGGGGGTGTTTTTGCTGTTTTGTTTTTTTACTTCAAAATAAGATATGTGCAGTGTGCATAGGAATTTGCTCATCGTTTTTTTTAAACTATAGTCCGGCCCTCCAACGGTCTGAGGGACAGTGAACTGGCCCCCTGGTTAAAAAGTTTGAGGACCCTTGACCTAGACAGACGGCCTCTGAGTGCATCAGACACACTCTCCCTCCCACACCAGAGCCTCCAACGCTGGTCCCCACGTGAGGGTTCCTTCTCAGCAGGTGCCCCCTCAGAGGGAGCCACTCAGCGCACTTCCTGCCGGGCAGCCCTTCTCCAAGGCAGAAGCACCAAGCAGGAACGGGGGGGGGGGGGGGGGGGGGGGGTTGGGCCAGCAGAGTGCCCAGCCAGGAGCCAAAGGCCCTCATGCTCGGACCCCACAGGGCCTGCCTCAGAGGACAAGGCGGCCACGATGGGTGCAGGCAGCGGGTGGGGCTGTCACCACGCAGAGCGCCCAGGGCCCGTTCACCCCAGCAGCCCGCTTCCCACACCAAGCTCCGGACAGCAGCGAGGCGCTGAATGTGGCGAAACTGCCAACGCCACATGGTGCTTGGACCTGGGAACAGTGACCTCAGAGGGTTTGTGGAAGGAACTGTTAGCCCCGTAAGCCGAGTGGCCCCAAGTTAAGAAACCCAGCCCCACCGAGGAAGGGTCTGCACCCCGAGTGCTTGGTGCCCGGGCAGTGCAGCAGGACCCTGCCCGTCCTGTGCCCACGGCCTGGCCACGGCTTCTGAAGACCACAGACCAGAGGTGACAGGGCCACGGCCTCTCGGGAGCGCGCACTGTCTGCGGAGCTCAGCAGAGAGGACCGGTAACCAGCCTGCGGCCGGAGGAGCCCAGAGCAGGGGCGCAGCCCTCGCAGGTCCTCACCCCGAGGCCATGCCTCACAGCCACTAAGGCAAAGCACAGCGAGAGCACCTGGCTTCTCCCCGGGGGCGCCGAGACCTGGGCCCGCCCCAGAGGACGAGGAGGCCATGAGGGATAGGCCATGAGGGATTTGGCACAGGGGGCTTGCCAGAAACGCCAAGGAAGGCGCCTGATCTCGAGGAGGGCTGCATCTGTGGGCCAAGTCCCGCGGACCTAGCTGTCCCTCCAAAGGCCTCCGCACACCCCTGCACCAGGGCAGGGGAGCCCCGGTCCTGAGGCTGCACCCCTGCCTGCATCATCACACAGCAGTTCATGCTGGCTGCACCCCGAGAAAGGACCGGGGCAGCCTCCAACGGTGCTTTCGGGAGCCAGCACCTACACCAGTGCCAGCCAAGGCACCAGCTCCCACGGCCTGCGGACTCTGCCCAAGTTCCAGAGCCCGGCCAGAGGCCATGTCTGCGGGGTTCTGGCTGCCTTTCGGGTGCCGGCAGCATTCTGTGGTTCTCCTGCTCAGCCTCCAGTTCTGGGGGTACAGGGGAGCAGGAGTTAAAGCAGAAATTCCCCCCCCCCCCTTCTTCAAATTCAGGGACCCAAACCCCCTGCAATTCCGACCATTGCTGAGGAACGGAGTCTCCGGTGGGTGGTGACTGCAACGGGGCCAGGCCTGGGCTTGGGGGGCCGTTCACCGGCTGCCATGGCGGCTGTGAGACCGAGAAACTACACTGCCCTGAACCCCAGAAAGCTAAGACGCCACCGAGGGGCCACACAGGGGCTCGCCCGGGGCAGGGAACGGGCCAGAAGGGGCAGCAGTGGCCCTGACTCAACATTCTTCCTGCAGGTCCAGGGAGAGGGAAGACGGGCTGAACCCACGTCACACCTCACCGAGCCTCAGGTTCTGTGGGTCACCGGGCAGGTCACCCTTCGGCTGCTGGGCAGACAAGCAGAGTATCAACTCCCAGGTGCGGGGGGCACTGGGGGCCCCTAAACCTCTCCGGGCACAAAGCGAGTCCCACCTCCTCGCGAGGAACTGTCGTAAACTACGGCTTCAGGGCGAGGAGACCATCCCCCGGCCGCCACCGGCCCGCCCGGACGCAGGCGCAGCCGACGCTGCAACGTGGGCCGAGAGCTGGCAACGAGCGGGCGGAGGGTCACGGCTCGCTCCAACGGGACGGCGAGTGGGAGTCGCGGGGGCGGGGAGTCACAGGAAGGGGCGGGGGCGGGTGGGCTCCCCGCGGCCCGGACAGGAAGGCGGACACCCCGGAAACCCGCCTGCAGGCCGCGGGGCCCCCCAGCCCCGGCGCGTGGCCTCCCCGCCGCCGCCCGCCCGCCCGCCCGGGACGCAGGCCTCGCTCCGCCCGGCAGGCCGCAGACAAAGCGCGCGGCGCCCGGGAACCACCGCGCGGCCGGGACGCGGCCGGGACCCTGGGGCCGGCGCCGCCGCCGCACGTACCCAGGAACCTCGCGCCCCGCCGGCCGCTCCCGGGCGCTCGCCGCTACCGGACCGAGAGCCTCGACTAGGCCCGGCCGCCGCCGCCGCCGCCGCCGCTGCCGCGCGCCCCTCGACCCGGAAGCGCACGAGCCGGCTTCCGGGTCCCTCCCGCCCCGCCCGTTGGCGGGAACCACAGACCGGGGAGCGCAGGAGAGGCCTGGAGCGGAGGAGAGGGCCGTCCCTCGCGGTCGCGGGCCTCGGGGCGCTGGAAACACTGTGTGGCTGAGGACGCACGCCCGGAGGCCCGGGTCCGGGGAGAACTGGGGGTGTCCACGCCCCCGCCGCTGGGTCGTCCCGGGCCGCCCCCCCGACCGGGAGCTGGTGCAGTCCGACCCGCGCCCGCCGCCCGAGGCGAATGGGAGCGGCCGTCCCTCACCTGGGGCCCCGCCCCCGCCCGAGCCCCGCCCCCGAGAGCGAGGCCCCGCCCCCCGCAGCTTCGCGCCGCGGTTCGTTCCCTCGCGGACGGAGCCGGGCTGAGCTCTGTGCGCGGCTCTGGCGAGGACACCCCCGCCGCGGGCCCCGCCCCGGGGCACACCAGAGCTCAGGGGCCGCGGTGCCTCGTGCCCCGCGTGGTGTGGGCCCAACGGATTCGCGCTGTGGTCCATAAGCCGGGGGGAGGGGGGCACCGGGGCGCAGTTAGGGGATGAGGATGGACTTGACCAAGACGGGGGGCTGGAGTGCGGGCAGGACCAGCCGGGCGGACCACTGCGTGGCCGAGAGGCCGCCCTGCAGGGCCAGGGCTCTGGGAGCTGGAGGGTCCCAGCACGAGGACACGCGTTGGCTTAGGGCGGCCCGCGGGACCAGTCAGGAGGCCACTTCCGTGACCCCCTTCAGGGACCATCCTGGCCCAGGTCACGATGGGAGCCAGGCTCAGGGGAGGCCCTGGGGGAACCTGAGGACACACTTGGGACATCCCAGAAGAGACTTACTTTCCGGGGCTGGGGCTTCTGGAAGCCCGCCCAAGAAGCACATCCGGGAACGGGCCTGGGTGGAGCCCGGACAGCAGCACTGGGGGTGGCGGAGCTGGGGGAGTTAAAGAGAATGGGGCCCTAGCCAGTTTGGCTGGCCCAGTGGTTAGAGCCTGCTGACTGAAGGGTCTGAAGGGTCATGGGTTTTATTTCAGTCAAGGACAGGTACCTCGGTGCAGGCTTAGTGCCAGTGGGTGTGTGTCTCTCTCTGTTCTCCCCGTCCCTTCCACTCTCTCTAAAAATCCGCGGGGAAAATCTCCTTGGGTGAGGTTTAACCACAACAAAAAGCATGAGAGGCGAGTAATTTCTGCCCAGCAAGGGGCGGCAGCGGAGGAGTGGCCACCAGAGGGCCGAGTTCTGTTCTGTTCGGAGAGAGAAGAGCGTCCTTACTGGGTCAGGAAAGGACTTTGCAGAAGGGAAGAGTAGACGATGCCAGAGAGGCGGGGACCCCGCAGAGACCCCTCTCTGTGGGCCCCAGGGGAAGGGTCTGGAGAGGGTGGCTGGCACAGCACAGTGCCTCTCGGGTGTCACCCGGCCAGGCTTGGGCGCCAAGTGTATCAATCGCGGGACCTCGGGCGAGTGTCTCAACCTCTCTGTGCCTTAGGGCCCGTGGCCATGGAAGAGGGGTGCTGAGGGCTGGGTGGGGGAGCACGGCAGCAGCACGCGGGTGGGGCCCCGCGTGGTAAGTCCCCTCAGCTTGGAGCCTGACCTGTGCTGGCCTTCGACCCGCACACCCACCTGCCAACCATGCGCTATAAGGACACCGCCCAGGGGACCGCTCCACGTGGGGGGACGGCGCCCCGCTGAGCTGCTGGGAAGGAACTGGACAAGCAGCTCATGATCAACTCGGAGTCCCCTTGGAGGGGGCCGCCCTTCTCACTCCTGGGAATTACCATAATACACACACGCACCATCGATGAGATGCAGAGAACACTGCCTGGCCCTGGCCAGTGTGGCTCAGTGGGTAGAGCATCAGCCGGCACTGAAGGGGCCTGGGTTTGATTCCGGTCAAGGGCACATGCCTAAGTTGCAGGCTCCATCCCCAGTAGGGGGCGTGCAGGAGGCAGCCCATCAATGATTCTCTCTCTCCCTCTCCCTTTCTCTCTGAAATCAATAAAAATACATCAAGAAAGAAAAAAGAGAAAACACTGCCTTCGCAGGCATCCTTGAGCAGGGGGGCCTTCCCAGCCACGCCAGCCTGTGCTCAGATGTGAGACGTCTCCCCAGGAAAGTGTGCCAGAGCCACTGGTCTGGGCTCAGACTGAGCACGGGTGGTACCCCTTGAGAGCAGAGGCATGTATCTGTACCCCCCACCTGTTGAAACAAATACCTTAACACACACACACACACACACATTTGGACACCTTCCCTACACCCCCCCCCTCAGTACTGTCACCTCTGGCCCACCCTGACCAGCCACCCATCTGCCACCTCTCACGTGCTAGCACCCTGCCCACGTGTCCCTCACAGACCTGCACCCTGAAGTCCTTGCTGTGTCCCCAGGGTGTGCTGGCACCCCTGCTCCCGTCCTCCCAGGCACAGGCAGGCACAGACAGCATGTGCACAGGAGGGTAGATCTGGGCCGGGAGCGTCCCGTTCTCTCCAGCCCCGGCCAGCCCTTCCCCCAGCCGTGGGGCCCGCACACACCCACAGGCTGGAGCTGGAAGAGGACACAGGCAGGGCCGTGTGCCCGGCTCAGGAGGGCTGTGTTAGTGTCCGGGGGCCGCTGTAACCAACGACCACAGACTGAGTGACCCCCTTCAGGGACCATCCTGGCCCAGGTCAAGATGGGAGGCACGCTCAGGGAGGCCCTGGGGGGGAACCTGGGGACACATTTGGGGCATCCCAGAAGAGACTTTTTTTTTTTTTCAGTGAAAACATCCCAGAAGAGACGTCTTTTCAGTGAAATTTATTCTCTCACAATCCGGGAAGCCAGAAGTCCAACATCAAGGCTGGCAGGGCCCGCTTCCTCCCACGTCTGTAAGGAGAACCCTGTCTCGTCCTTCTGGGTGTGGGCGCTCCAGGCTCCCTGGCTTCCTCTGTGCCCCAGGCTCTGCCGCTGTCTTCACACGGCCTCTGCCTGGATGTCTGTCTCACCCGCCCGAGGACATGGACCTAGGCCTGCCCAGGCAATGAGGACGACCTCACCTCAAGATCCGGGACTGAATGGAAAGACCCTTTTCCAGTTGGCCATATTCACAGGGTCTAGGCATTAGGACGCGGACATGTCTTTCTAAAAATATACTTTTCCCTGCCAAAGCCGGTTTGGCGCAGTGGATAGAGTGATGGCCTGTGGATTGGGTTCGATTCTGGCCACGGGCACATGCCCGGGTTGTGGGCTTGATCCCCAGAGCGGGAAGGGTGGGAGGCAGCCAATCAGTGATTCTCTCTCATCATTGATGTTTCTATCTCCCTCTCCCTCTCCCTCTCTCTCTGAAATCAATAAAAGTATACACGTATGTACTTTTATTTTTAGAGAGGGGAAGGGAGAAGGAGAGAGAGATAGAAACATGGATGATAGAGAAACATCAATCAGCTGCCTCCTGCACGCCCCCTATGGGGGATGGGCTGCAACCCCAACATGTGCCCTGATGGAGAATTGAACCTTGACCTCTTGTGCAAGGGTCAACGCTCAGCCACTGAGCCACTGGACAGGCCGAACATATCTTTTTGAGGGACCACCACTGAGCCCACTAGGGCGGTTACGGGTGCATTTGGAACTGCCGGGACTGGGGGCACAGCTGGGGGTTGCACCAACAGGGCAGGATCGACACTGGGAGTCACCCTGACTTCTGGCCTCTCCATGTCCCCGAGGCCCAGACTTCTTCCCTCCGAAACTTTGCCCTGTCTGCCCACCCCCCGTCGTGAAGGTGTGGGCCTCCGCAGGGACCCAGGTGATCCAGGCCTTGGTGACCCCTCAACTTCTGACCCACTAGAGCTGACCCACTCATCGCCCTGTGCTCCTTCCATATCCACAGGTGGCCACGCCCCACAGCACCCTGCGCCCGCTCCCACACTCCTGAGGTCCCTACAGGGGCAGGTGCCTCCCTGGAGCCCCAGCCCTGAGCCACCCAGGCGGCAGTCTCGAGGGGAGAAATAAAGTGCCTGTGAGGGTGGGAAGCGGGCCGCAGTGGCCTTGCTGGGTTTGTGGCAGCTGAGCCCAGACTGATGAGGGATGCAGACTGGTCACTGGGGGCAGGGAGGCCCAGGAGTGGGCTGTCAGTTGGAGGCAGGAGGGCTGAAGGAGGGCAGCCAGGCGGCCAGGGTGGCTGGGGCCCTCACCCTGGGCCAAGGACCGCGGTGCCAATGGAGAGCCGAGGGGACCTTTGGAGCTGCCTGGAGCCAGGAGAGTGGGGACTCCAGGGAGGGCCAGGCTCTGGTTGATTTGAGGGAGGTGGGGGCAGGGGGAGCTCTTGCTGACTGTGGAGGGGGCACAAAAAGCTTATGAGGACCCCCTGTACCAGGAAGAAAAGGGGAGCAGGCACCTCTCTGCCCGGCCAGGGGTCTGGATGACCTGATTCTGCCTCAGGGATCCCCGGGGCCAGGGGGGCATGAAGGGAGTGGGAAGAGAAGGGGCCAGGGCCGAATGTCCCTTGGCGTCACCTTGGGGCTCCTCGAGGAGTCACTGACTCCCCTGATTCTCCCTCTCCGATGCCCGGACAGGCTGGCAACGCCGGGGACAAGCCGCACGGACCCTGGGCCCGCGGTCCGGACTCCGGGCCGTCCCACCGGAAGGGTCCAGGGCGCCCAGGGCCGGCCCGCGGGGTTCGCGGACAAACCGGGCAGAGTCCGAGTCCACGCCAGCTCGGTCCCGCCAGCCAGACCCCCGAGATGGGCGCGGGCGACGCGGGCAGTATGTGTGTCCCGAAGCCCCTCCTCGGTCCCGGCCCCGGCTCCCGGCCCGGGCTACGTGCGCCGAGTCCCGCGGGTGCCCTGGGAGGCGCGGCGGGCGGGCGGGGGACGGCGCCTCGGGTCGAACCACCGGGACGGGCGGGCGGGGGGGCGGCCCGCGAGGATGTGCTGAGGCGCCCCAGGCCCCGCCCGGCAGGTGGCGGCCCCGCCCCGAGGCCGACGTGCGGAAAGGAACGCGCCGGCCGCGCCCGCGAGGGGCCGCGCGGCGGTGGGCGTGGCGTCCGCACCCGCCTCGCTCCCACTGGCTGCGGCGTGGCAGGACGGGCCCGGCCCGGCCGGCAATTGGCTGCGGGGCTCTCATATTTGCATACGGACCGGGCGCGGGGCGCGGGCGCGGGGCCGTGGGGGCGCGAAGGGGCCGCGGCCGCTGCCGAAGTTGGGCCGAGAGCCGGCGACGGTCCCGCACCGGGGGTGCAGGTGACGCGCTGGGGGCCCCAGGCCGGCGGGCGGGGGCGCATCCCACAAGCCGCCCGCCCTCGCCAGCTGCAGGGGCTCGGACGCCCAGGTCGGAGGGGAAGGAGGGCTGGGGTGCGGGATGACTCCTCCGCCTGCCCGGCGTCCCTCCAGGCGCAGGGCAGCCACTGCCCACCGCACACTGCGCTGCTCCGGACCCACTGTGCGTGTGACAGCGGCTGATCTGCTCCTGGGCAGCGCGACCGCCCCGGCCCCTCTGTGACCCTGCGCTGTCGGGCAGGGGGAGGCCACACCGGGCAGGGAGAGGCCACAGGGGGTCGGAGGGCGCGCGTCCAGGTGCGGGGAGGGGGGCAGGGCGCCCCTATGGAAGGGTCTGCCAGTTTGCGTCCAGCAAACACCCAGCGGGTGGGAGAGAAAGAAGGGCATTGAGCGGGCTTCGCTGCCCCCATGAGAGGGCTCAGGCGGGAGCAGTGCCCTCTTGGAGGAAACTTTCTTCCCGTGTGTGCCAGGGTGCCAGCTGCGCGCGCTCCTGGGATGGTCTTCTGGATGCCGTGCGGACTGGAGCCTCCAGGACCCACTTCCGAGGGCCCCTCTGGGAACTTGAAGGAAGACAGTGACGGACGTGGCTTTTCTGTGCATTTCGACCACTTCAGCGAGGCCCCGTGTGTGTGGTGCCCAGCAGGGTACCCCTGTACCCCTTCCCGAGGTGGGGCCCTGGCGCGGTCCCGGGCTTGCCTCCCCTGCTGGGTGCTCTCAGGTGCACCGAGGAAACGTTGAGCGTGGAGTGTCCCCAGAGCAGCCGCCGGGGCTGCAGGGGCCGAATGCCTACCGCAGGCCCTGCCCCTCTCCGGGCAGTGGGGTTGACGGCTGGCGCCGGGCCTGCTGTTGTCTGAGCGGCCTGAAGGACTGGGGTGGCTTGGACTTCACTTTGGAAGGACCCTGTCCGGATGGTCACTGTGGTGTCACACCCGCAGGCTTGGTGGGGCCAGGTCCTGCCGGTGACAGGGAGGCTGTGGCTGCCTTGGGGTTGGAACCCGAGGAGCCGTTTTACAGCCACTGGGCAGAGACCGCCTGCGGTGGCCCTCAGCGACCCCAGGTGTGTCCGCCAGCCCTGGGGGTGAGCAGGAGCTGTGAGGCCAGTGGGGGCCTGACCCTGAGAGCAGCAGCGGCCAGCGGTGAGGGCTGTCCATCCTCACACAGGCAGGTCCTGCCTCACCTCCCGGGGAGCTGGCCTGGCCCGCCCGGTCCTGCCCCGGAATTACCCGGACCCGCGGGGGGAGCTGGGCTTTTCCTCACCTCAGCACGGCTTGCATCATTGTTTTCAACGTGTAAGTTAAAACTCAAAAGTAAACTTCTCAGCCAAAGGCTTGCTGAGTGACCGGAAGCACTTCTGGCAACATTTGGTGGGGTGGGATTTCGTGCATCCGGAATAGCCCCCCCGCCCCGCCCTCTTCGCTTTGGCTGCGGGCAGAGAGGACCCCTTCTGAAGTGGGCCCCCAGCCTGACAGCCAGGAGCAGACCAGGGACAGTGTCCCTGGAAACGGGCGCAGGAGACCAGGGTGCGTGAGCTCAGCCAGCTCGGTGCCTGCTCCCTTTGGGGCTGGGCATCTTGGTGAGGAAGCTCATGATACCGGGGAGGGCAAGGGCTAGTCCTGCCGGTCCCGTGTGTGCGTGCATGCATGCATGTGTGTGTGCGTGAGTGCGTGTGCGTGTGTAGGATGGCCCCTGCTGGCACCTGGCCTTGCCCCTGCTGCCCCGGGTGCTCAGCGTGGGAGGTGATCCATGCAGTGGCTCAGGGCTGGGGCCCGATCCGTCCCACCTTCCTGAGTGTGGGAAGGGACTGTGGGTGAGGGGAGCAGGCCCAGAGCTCCCAGCCCTTCCACCAGGACCGGGCCCCATCAGCCTCTCCAGTCCAGGCTACACCCCATGTGACCCTATGCTTGGATCCGTCTGGGGCTGCGGTCAGGCCAGGCCCTGGCACCCACGGGTCAGGAACAGGCTGCTGAGCTGGGCAGTGTAGACAGGAGTGTGGCCGGGCTGGGAGCTTCGCAGAGGATTCCTGCCGCCTGGAGCGGCCCGGCCACTCCCCATCTGTGCTGTCTCGGCACGAAGGCCCCCCTCCCCCATCATGGCTCCCCGCAAGCTGGGCTCTGGCTTCCTTGCTCCTGATGCTTAGGACTTCACGGCCCCTATAGTCTGCTCCAGAGGAAGTGGGGAGCACCAGGCCTGACTCAGGGCCACCCCAGGAGAAGGCTGACTCCATCCCAATGTTGCCAACCCCAAAACTCAGCCCAAACCCCCATGACCTAAGGCAGTGGTCGGCAAACTCATTAGTCAACAGAGCCAAATATCGACAGTACAACGATTGAAATTTCTTTTGAGAGCCACATTTTTTAAACTTAAACTTCTTCTAACGCCACTTTTTCAACATAGACTTGCCCAGGACATGGTATTTTGTGGAAGAGCCACACTCAAGGGGCCAAAGAGCCGCATGTGGCTCGCGAGCCGCAGTTTGCCGACCACTGACCTAGGATGTCACCATCCTGGTCCCCAGTAGCCGTGGCTGCACCTGAGGCAGAGCCCCGAGTTTTGGCCGTCACAAAGGTCTCTGGCCTTCACCACAGCCCTCGGAGCCGGAGCTGCGGCCCAGCCCAGGGACGGACTGCGAGCTGGATGCCTGCCCTGACTTCCAGGCTCTAGGCTCCCCGCTGAGGCTTCCCGCCCACCTGGGGAGCTGAGGGGGTGTTGGGAGGCAGGCGGCCACACCCTCACGGGCCTAAAATGCTCCTCTGGGCAAAGCTCCCTGGGCCCGGCCAAGCCCGGAGTCCTGGGACCCACCCACAAGCTTTCAGCCTTAGTCAACCTGACAGGCAGGTCTGGCATGTCCTGGAGTCCTCCTCTCCTGGGGCACCCGGAGTGGGTGGCAGCTCCTGCTGGGGAGGAGCAGGCCCGGGAGGGGAGCGAGGGGGGAGGGGGTCCGATAAATCCCAAGCCAGGGCTCCAGCCTGACCAACTCCAACACCAGGCTCAGGTGCAGAGGGCCCTGGGGGGGGGGGCGGGGCGCACGGCAGCCTGAAATGGAAGGCCCTGGGAGCCCCAGCCTTGGACCCAAGTGACCACTGACCCTGGGAGACCCCTTCTCAGGAACCCTGGCTGTGGCCAGCCCCCGGCAGCTCGGGTACTCCCCAGGGACCCTGGGTGGGGTCTCCGGTGTTAGACCTCCTAGACCCTGCCTGGGGCCGCTCAGGACACACTCAAGCCACTTGGGGCAGTTTATTGAGGTTTCAGTGTCGTTCTAGGGGAGGCAGCGCTCACACACTCGTGTACTCACGCACCTGAACACGCACACGTACTGAAGGATGCCTCCCACACGCAAGCACAGACCCACAGACTAAAAACAGCATCCACGCGTCTCCTGTCCCCAACAGAGAGCTGTGGCCTTTGGGCCTAGCGAGTTCTGAGCTGGCCGTGCCCCAAGCTTCTCCAGGGGGCTCGGCAGACTTGGCAAGTACCAGGTGAGAGTCCTCAGCCTCCTCCTGAGCCAGCTCCGGGTGTTCTGCTTCAGGGGTAGGGCCCGAGGGCTTCCAATTGCATGGGGGCATGAGTCCTCCACGGCCGCCGATCCTTGTTCTCCAGGCTCGGCCGACCCCGGCTGCCCTCGCTCGTGTCATCAGCCCAGGGCTGGGCTGGCAGTGGACGTTCATTCCGGGCAGGGGCAGGTGCTGCTACCTCCAGTTCTGCCTCACGGGGGAAACTGTGGAGAGGACACAGGCTGAGGGGGTTGGGGGGCCACAGGAGGACCCCATCCCACCCAGAGTGAGGCAGACAGACATACCCTCAGGGCTCAGACTGGGCACTAGGGCAGGACTCCGGGGGGCTCCTGGGAGGGGCTGTCCTCTGGCTGGAGGCATGAGATCCTGTAGGGAAAGCAGGTCAGCTGGGAGCTGGGCCCCCCCCCAGCCCGGCTGGGCCCCTCCCGCCCCCCCCCCCCCCCCCCCCAGCCCGGCCTTCCTCGGAACCACTCTGACCTGCGTGCCGGGAGCAGCCCCCGTCTGCTGGATGAACTGCTGCAGGTTACACTGACGCAACTCCCGGTTCAGCTCCTCGAGCTCCTGGGCCTGGGCCTGGGGCACATGGGACCCTCAGTGGGCACAGCCATGAACCTGGTCGGACCCCAAGACCAACCCCCAAATCCACCCGTGTCCAGCCCGGGTGCCAGTCCCATGAGCTCACCTGCAGGGCGTGCTCTGCGGCCTCCAGAGCCCTGCTCACCAGGGCCAGGCTGCCCTGCACCTCCGCACTCTGCCGCTCCTGGGCGGCCAGGTCCTGGCGCAGGCGTTCTGTGGCAGATGCTGTGGGCGAAGGGGGCCCAGGGGCCTCGGCCGCCAGGTATAGCTTGTCCTCCAGGGCGCGAGCCTGGGCGTCCAGGGCCTGCAGCCGGGCGGCATGCTCGGCAGTGGCCGCGCTCAGTGCTTGCAGCCGGGACTGTGCCTCCCGCTCCCGCGCCTGCTCCCTCCGCAGCTCCTGCTCCCAGAAGGCCTCCTGGCCCAGCTCTGCTGCGTTCCTCTGCACCCTCCGCTCCAGGTCCTGCAGGTCTTCGCAGTGGCCGGGCATCGGTGCTACAGAGGCCACGGGCTCAGGCAGTGCCAGGCCAGAGGCCAGCCTGGGGTACCGCGGGCTGAAGGTCAGTGCTTTCTGGGGCTCACGGTCCAGTGCTGGTCTGGGCTTTGGGGGAAGACTGGCGCGGATTGGGCAGCGCTCAGGAGGTGGGCAGCTGTCTGAGGAGGGCCTCCCAGTGAGGCTGGGCCCTGTCCGCCGCAGGACAAACTGGACATCACTGGCAAACTGTCCACAGGTGGCCTGGGCACCCACGGGACACTCCTGGGGCAGCAGCTGCCGTTCCTTCTCCCTGAGACGCTGCACGAGCACAAAACGGCCCGTCTGGCCTGGGGTGGGGGAGAGGGGTCAGCCTACATCCCCCCACCCCTTGTCCCCTAGATTGAGAAGCAAGGGGAGGGCAAGAGGGATGGGCAACTAGCCCCACCCTCCTTGGGGGAAGATGGGACCAGAGGGCCAGGCCCCCCCCCCAGGTCCACCTGTTGGGCCTGTCTGTCCCTGAGGGGACTCACCTATAGCCTGAGCTAGTGCGACAACCACTTCCTGACAGGTGGTCTGCTCCGAGACGCCGCAGACCACTCGCTGGATGCCGTCCACCCACACCTTCAGCTCCATGGCGGCGGGCCCAGAGGGCATACCCCTGTCCTGCAGGTGAGGGCCACAATGTCAAGCCCTGCCTGGCCCTCCTCTCTTGCTCCCCCTGGCCTGTCCCTCACCCACAGAACTGGTTCAGAGCTGCAGCCCTGCTCTTCTGTGCCCAGCCCTAGCCGCAGGCCACACATTCCTGGGGTGGGGGTAGTCAAGACCAGCCCCCCAAAGGGGGGAACCAGTCGGCCCTCCGGGAGCACTGGAGGCTTCCCCACTTCCCAGCCTCCTCTGGCCCCGCCCCACTCCCGGAACAAGGAGAATCATTAACCAGATGCAGGACTTCCTGCACCCCCGCCCCCCAGTCACCTGGCGCGGAGGATACCGCCCCTCCCGCGGGGCGCCGTCCCCAGTACCCAGGGGCGCCCGCACGCCAACTCTGCACCCCGCTGCCATGGGAACGCACCCTGCCCCGGGGACTGACCCCGGCCCTCCGGACCCACGGAGCCGGGAGCAGGCAGCCCCCGCCCACTCCCGCCGATCGCAGCGCTCGCTGGAGAGGCCGCCGTCCCGGCCGCGGGGCGGGCGCAGGTGTGGCCCCCACGCGCGGCCCGGCTCCTGAGCCTCTCTCTGAGTTGCCGCCGGGCTCAGGAGGCTCCCGGACGCCGCGCGGCTCACCTGGGCGCCCGCCGGCCTCCGGGACCCGAACTCGAACTGACTCCTGCCCAGCACCCGGCGCCGCGGCAACCTGCCGCCTCCTGCGCCGCGGGAGCGTCCCTGTCCGCCACCCATTGGCCCGCAGCCCGTTCGCCCAGCCCCGCCCCGCGCGCTCGCATTGGCTTCTTGGCGTGCCCGCCCACCCCTCGCACACGCCCATTGGCCACCTTCGTTGGGCTCCGCCTCTCCCCATTGGCTCCCCGCCCGCCCCGCCCCCTTCGGCGCCCAGGTGTGGGCGGGGCTTGGCGGCGCGAGGTGGCCGGTGGAGCTCGGGTCCACTCACTTCCAAAGCCCGCGAGCTACGCGGAAGCGCGAGCCTGCAGCTCGAGGCGCGGCGTGGGGCAGGTGTCCGGCCCCATTCCCGGGCCCACTTCCTCAGAAGCCGCCCAACCTGACGAGTCTCCCATCTAGGGAGGGGCCCGGGCCTGGGACCCCGCCAGCCCGCCAGCCCGCAGAGAGAACCCTGCCTGATGCGCCCCCAGCGCCAGGGTCCCCCCTGACCTGCTCCCTTGGGGCCTCGGCGGCAGTCATGGGATACATGGGGCCGGGGGGCTGGGGAGCCGCCGGCCCTCTCTCGCTGCCGCCGGGTGACCGTCCTGGTGGGGGAAGGGGCCCACCCTCGGAGGTGCTGGTGACAAAGGCCCTGGGCTTTTGTCTGAGCCTAATTCTCTCCACCCCTTCCTGTCCCTAGAGGGGCCCAGCGCCCTCCTGAGCTGTGGACACGCTCCTCTGCCTGATCAGTCCTGCTGTCCCACCGGAGAGCCCAAGCCAGCTCTTCAGCCATGGTCCCTGCCCTAGCCGGTTTGGCTCAGTGGGTAGAGCATCGACCTGCAGACCGAAGGGTCCCGGGATGGAATCCGGTCCAGGGCACCAATCGCGGTTGCAGGTTCCAGGTTCCTCCCTGGCCGGGGCCCAGATCGATGGGGGTGCATGCAGGAAGCAACCAATCCATGTGTTCCTCTCACGTTGATATTTCTGTCTTTCCCTCTCTCTTCCTCTGAGAATCAATGGAAATCCTCGGGTGAAGATTTTAAAAAAGAACCAGTTCTGCCCTAATCAGACTGGACCCCGGGCGGTCTTCCTGCCTGCCCATGTTCTGTCCAACACAGGAGGTCCCACATGAACAAAAGTTGAAGGTCTGAATAAATGTATGTTGAATGGGTGAAGGTGGGGTGCGGTGGGGTGGGGGGGCCAAGGCTGGAGGGCATTCGCCTTGTGGGTCAGGTCTGGGCCTCACTTTTGTTCCAGGGCAGAGGGAACACTTGTCATGATTATGGGGATGTCCCCAGGGGTCCCTCAGTGACAAGTGGTGGAGAGGAGCAGGGGAAAGTGAGGTTTCTGGCTTGTGGGTCGGGGCGGGGGGTGGGCACAGAGAGCAGGGACTGTGGAAGGCACTCAGCAAGCCCCTCCCTCAGCTTCTGGGGCCATCCACTGCTTCCTCTCCCCCCTCCCGTCGGTTCGGCCCAGTGAGTCCGAATTCTCGGGAGTGTGGTCCTGCTGGTGTGTGGACACACTCACAGGACAGCAGTACCCCCAATACTCACTGATGGAGCTCCACGGGCTGGCTGGGGAGTGCCTGTGGAGCCACCCCAGGGCTGGTTGGGGGTGCTGGGCTGAATGATGGCCAGAGCAGGCCCTGCTGGGCACTCGGTGTACCCTGGGCCTTCAGAAGTTCTCTGGGCTTCTCCTTCAGGCTGGACCAGCCCTCCAGGAGGAGGAGGTGGGGGGCCTGGGGCTCACTCAGGGCCATGGTCTGGGGTCACCCTGGAGGCTCCTGGTAACAAACAGCCCCTCCCTTTCTGGGCGCTGGTATCCATGGCGATGCTGCAGAGCCTTTCTCTCCCCAGGTCTGCTTGGACTTCAGCCTCAGGTGAGTGTCAGAGGTAGGGCCCTAGGCCTGGGGGGTGGGGGGAGGGACATGGGCATCATGGGTAAAGGACCAGAAGCTCTGGGACCCTTGCTGTAGGCTGGGGTGGGTACCTCAGATCCTGGAGGGCAAAGCTGATAGTGAGGAGACCACAGAGAATGTATGAAAACGCAGGTGACATGTTGCCTAGAGGTGTGACCTGCTGTCCTGGCCTGGTCAGAAACACACAGGTGTGGACACCCACAGTCTGGTGTCCCCCGGAGCAGAGACACACGCACGGGCCTCCCTGGAGAGCCACCCCAGGGGTGCCGCCTGGGGCTGTCAGCCACACACGTGCACGTGGCTATGGAGAGCCCAGTGGGAATGCGTGCACCTGGCATACAGGGCACACAGCCCCCCACCCCTCTCAGCTCCTCCAAGAACATCCAAAATGGCCCCCAAGTCTTGCCCGGAGGCTGGAGAAGCCAAGGAGGAGGCTCTCCCATCGCCGGTGGAGGGAGAGCCAGTCAGCAGCCACCTGGAGCCTCCGGCGGACACACCTGCAGACCTGGTGGCTCCCGCCAGCCGGAGGGACACCAAGCCCAGCTCCACACAAGTGGCCTCCGCCAAGCTGCCGTAAGGAGGGAAGGGGGAGGCGGCCGGCCACTCAAACACCAGGCCGGCTGGCGGGTGGGGCCTGATAAGCAGCTGGGGTGCTGGCTTTGCAGACTGGCCCCCGAGTCCCTGGATCCCCACACACTGCGGCTGCTGTGGAGGCAGCGGGAACTGGAGATCCAGGCCCTGCGGTCCCTCCAGAGCCAGCGGGATGCCCGGCGCTCCCGCATCCTGCGCGAGGTGGCTAGCCTTCCACCGGAGAGGTAGCAGCGACAAACTAGGCCCCGGCCCAACCCAGCCCTGGTCTGGCCCTAACCGCTGGTCTCTGCCTGACCCCAGCCTGACCCCAGCCCTGACCCTTACTCTGACCTTTGCCTCTTGTCTGACCCTAATCCCCCACCCTAACCCTGAAAGACTTGATATACTGTCAACCTGCCTAGACCCTGAGCTTGAACATGTCAGTGGGTGCTGAACCCAACCAGGACCGGCCTCCAACCCCGACCTCTCAGTCTTGACTGGCCGGGCCCAGCAGCACACTGTGCCCTGGGGCCCCTCCCGCTCCCCTCCTTGACTGCCAACCCAGTAGTGGGGGCCACTGAGCTCGCCCCTTCTCCCAGCTCTCACACTCAGGAGAAGCTCCTGCACACGCAGGTCCAGAAGCTGACTCTGGAGTTAAAAGAGCAAAAGGAACAGGCCCAGCTGGTGAGAGGGCGGGCAGCTGGGCAGGGGCTGCCTTGGAGGGAGGGCAGAGTCAGGGAAGGCCCCACCCCACCTGTGGGCTCTCCTGGAGCAGGAGAAAAAGCAGGTGGAGGAGCAGCTGGAGCAGACCAAGGCCGTGGTGCAGCAGCTCGAGGCCGAGCTGCAGGCCTTGCACAAGTCCTGCCTGGTGACGCTGGCCAGCTCCTCCTGGGTGGGCCGCATGCTGAGGTCATCCACGGGCAGCGTGGAGGTGAGCCTGGCCCCGCCCACCCTCCTGCCTCCCAACCCAGCGTGACCGGCTTTGAGCTCTCGCTGGGGGGCTCTGGCTTGCTGGGGATGCCTGCCCTCCCCGCCCTCAGGCTGCCTCAGGACTGGGGCCTCAGACAGGGAGGAGCCACAAGCCCAGGGATCCGGGCCCACCTGGCAGTCTGCACGTGTCTGCCGTGGGTGCTGGGGAGGCCGAAGGGGAGAGATGTCTTGGGGGGACAGGTGCCCTCCCCCCAGCCCCGGCCCACTGGCCTCTGGTCCCTCTTGCAGGTGGTGACTGCGGAGACCCTGCTGGACCTCAGCGACGCCTCTGAACATGATGAGGGGAACGAGGTGAGCAAGGTCCCCCACGGGCACCCGTGGCTCTGAGCGAGGGGAGGGCCACATGCCTGTTGCTTCGTGGGCAGGGTTTCCGGCTGGAGGATGTGGACTGGAACGCCATCGCCCATCGATACCCCAACCTCTTGGCCAGCATTCATTCGAGCTCGGAATTCAAGTGACTGTGCGGGCAGGGAGGGCTCCCCCAGGGGCCTGGGAAGGGAGGGCTGGCCGTGGCAGCCGAGGGCCAGCGTCCAAGCACCGCCCTCAGGGCCCCTGGACACGCCGCCTGAGTCTTTGGAGAGTCAGTTCTCTGATGGCTAGAACAGGGTGGGGATGTAGGGAAGGGCTCCAGGCCATCTCTGTCCTTTTCCCAGGCCGGGTCCTGGGGCCCTGGATCACCACCTGGGGTGCCCCGCCGACCGTGGGGAGGCTAGTTGGGGGCTGGGCTGGGTCCCGGGGCAGTAGCCCGGCAGCTAGTGAGCAGACTGTGGCCTGCAGGCGCACCTCCCGCCGGCACACCCCGCAGCTCCCACCCGCCTCACCACCTGAAGGACGTGGCTCCGGGTTAAGCAAACCTGAAGAACGTGGCTCCGGGTTGGGCAAACCTGAAGAACGTGCCTCCAGGTTGGGCAAACTGCATTCTGAACGCAAGAGCGTGGAGTGGAGCTCCCTGCCCTTAGTGGGCACCAGCAGCTCGGGGAGCTCGGCCTCGGACTCGGGCAGCCGCCTCCTCCGGAAGGTGACAGGGCGCCCGCCCCAGGCGCCAAGCCACATCTCCTCGGAGCAGATCCCGGTTCGGCCCGGCAGTTCGGTCCCCAGCTCTCAGGACTATCGGCCCCGCAGTTCCATCCGAGGCTCGCAGGACTCCCGGCCCCGCAGCCTCCTCCTCGGGGACTCGCAGGTCTTCCGCGCCAGGAGCCTGCTGAGGATCTCCCAGGACTCCCGGCCCCGCAGCTCCCTCCGCAGCTCCACCAAGGACTCCAAGGCGTCTGAAGGTGGTGTGGGGCGGCCTCCCTGCGTTCCCCCTTCCGCCCGCAGCCCCTGGGGATCTCTGCCCAACGCCCCAGACCAGGCCCCCCAGCTGCCTCTCCTTCACGGTAGCTCCGAGGGAGGCTGCTGGGCGGCTCCTTCCGCCTCTCTGTAGGGATGAGGGGGTCTCGCAGGCCTCGTGCTCCAGCTCGGACCCCTCCAAGTGCTAGGAGCCCCTCCTCTGCTCCCCTCAGCCCCCGGGGTCCAGCCACCCTCCTGCGCTGGACCCCTGGCGCTGCAGGCCAGCTGGCCTCGCAGGAGATGCCCCCAGAAGATGCTCGGTCCGGGGTCGGGCTCCCAAACAGGCCTCCCCTCTCTCGCAGACCGCATCGGCCCGGTGCGCAAGACCCGCGCAGTTTCCGACCAATGGCCGCTGACGCACCCCTGGAGGTGAGGGCGGGAGGCCGGGGGCCGGAGCCATCTCCCCGCAGGAGGGCCCTGACCAGCCACTCCCGCCCCAGCCGGAAGGGCTCCTGCCTGAAGATCGTGGCCGTGAACCTTCGCGAGAGGTACATCCGCGTCCTCAACCTGTCGATGGAGGAGACGGTGGACCTGGGGGGCTACACGCTGCAGCAGCTCGAGCACGACTTCCCCGTGTACTTGTACCGCTTCCCGCCGCACACGCTGCTGGCGCCGCACCACCACGTCACGGTATGCCCCGCTCCCCCCGAGCCCGCGCGCGCCCGCACCTCGCCGCTCACCCGCGCCCGGCGCCGTCCCCAGGTCTGGGGCAAGGGGTCCGGCAGCGCCAAGAAGCCGCCGCCCTCGTCCGTGGGCCGGGCACCCCGCCACTTCCACCCCAGCGGAAGCTTCGTGACTTTGCTCCTGAGCCCCAAGGGCGAGGTCGGTGCGGGTCCCCGCCGGGAGGCTGGGGGAGGCCTCGCGGGGCGGGGTGACCGAGCGCCCTGCCCGCCCCAGGTCCTCAGCCAGTACCGGGCTCCGCAGAGCGTGACCCCCGCCCCGAGGACCTTCGACGACAACACCAGCGTGTCCATCGACCGCTTCCCGCTCCCGGAGGTCCCGCCTGGGGCCGGCTCTCAGGAGCAGGGGCGCCCGCCCCGAGCCCCGCGCAACCATCGGGCGCCCAAGGCCCGGGCCCGGAGCCGCCGGAGGCCGAGGTGGGGGCCGTGGGTCCCTGGATCTCCGCCTCTTCCCCAGCCTCTGCCCCCCCAAACGTCCCCCACATCCCTGATGCCCCCAAACGTCCCCCAGATTCCGCAGGCCTCGCCCTCGCCAGGCCGTCTCGGGTCATTCAGGGCTCCCCGCAGAACGCCCCCTTCCCCAGCCCGGACCGCCCCTTTATCGCGGGCGGGCGCGGGCCCTCACAGCCCCCTCGCCCCATCAGGACACGGGCCCTGCTGCCGCGCCTGACCCCCAGCAAGCTCTCCAGCCCCCGGGAGGTGCCGGCGCCCCCCGAGCGCGCGGAGACCGACGCGCGGGAGCCTCTGCCCGCCCTGCCCAGTGAGCGTGAGTGCGCGGGGCCCGGAGAGGGACGGGCGGCCCGGCAGGATGGGCGAGGCCGGCCCGACGCCCGCTTCACCATTGTCCCCCGCAGAGGACGGGCCGGACCTCGCAGACCATCAGGCAGGGAAGGAGCACAGGGTCCGGGTGAGTGAGCGCGTGCGGGGCGTCGCGGGTGGACCGCCCCGCCCCGCCCTTCTCCATGCAGCCCCGCCCCTTTACACCCCCTTCCGCCTCGGCCCCGCCCCTCTCCGTGCAGCCCCGCCCCTTCCGCCTCGGCCCCGCCCTTCTCAGTGCAGCCCCGCCCCTTTATCTCCCCTTCCGCCCAGGCCCCGCCCCCTTCATAGTCCCGCCCCCGGCCCCTCACGTCCGCCGGGGCGCCCCTCACGCCCGCGCCCCCCAGGTGTGCCGGAAGAGCGTGGACCGGGACTGCCCGATCGTGGCGCTGTCGGTGCAGAGCATGACCGAGAAAAGATTCGGTTTCCGCCTCCTTAGCTGCCCGCCCGTTCCCGTCTACGCGTGTCGGCCGGTGTAGAGCCGGGCTGGGGCGGCCTCTCCGTGACTGTGGCCGCGGCGGGGCGGCGTGGGGCTGGGCGCCGGGGGGCCACGGGAGACAGCCGTGGGAGGCAGGCCGTGCCAGCTGCATAATTTATTGAACCAACGTCGCCTACGAAGTAAACTGCATTCTGTACACTGAGAGTCGGAAGGATTCTCTTGGTTTCCCGGTGGCCCCGCCCCGCCCGGTCCCTGCAAGTCCCCTGGGATGGGAGGCCTGGCCGCAGGCTTTAACGCCTAAGGCAAGCGCTTGGCCCGGGGCCACGGCTGCAGGGGTGGCTGGAGGGAAGCGGAGGGGCCGCTTGGGCCTGGGCCCCATCTGGTCTCTTCCGGGCCTGGGAAGGTTTGCCCCACAGAAGTGGGGGCGGGGCAGTCCGGGCTCTCCTGGGCCGCCTCCCTGGTGGTCCCAGCTCCCCACTTCTCTCCAGCAAGAGGGGCCGCTCCTGTGCCAGGCCCACCTCCTCCCCCCAGGCGATCTGGGTTCCATGAGGCCCTGCCCCAGCCAGCCCGGCAGTGGGCGGGGCTCACACTAGGGGTGGGACTGGGCTGGGGTGAGGGGCTTCAGGCGCGGCAAACACCACAGGGCTGGGGGTCTGGCTGCTGGGTCTGGTGCTGGCCTGGGGCCTGGACATCCTTGGGCTGGAGAGCTCGGGCCTGTGGCCACCTCCAGGGCTGATCTCAGAGCAGCCACCGCAGCCAGGCCCGGACCCAGGCCAGGCCCCGAGCGACCCAGGGCTCTGAGCCTGCGCCCCCGGAACTGCAGGTCTTTAGACCCCCAGGAGCTGCTGGCGGAATCAGGTGGCATGGGGACCTTGGGGGGGGAGGGGAGCAGGTGATAGCCCGAGGTCCTGGAAGGCCCTGGAAACCAAGAAAAGAGCATATCAGACAAGGGCCCCCCAAGGGATCATGGGGTAGGGGTCGCCACAGGCAGAGCAGAAGTACCCACTGGGGCTCCTCCCCTAACCCTTCGCTCCCCCAAGGCAGTACCTCTCTGCCCTACTCCTGCTCCCGGAGAAGTGTGGCCCCTCCTCGGGGTCACCTCTGACCCTGGCCTGAGCTGAAGCCACCTCCTGGGCTCTGGCTTCGGCTCACCAGGTCCTGTCCCCAAGGGCCTGCTCACAGGCTGGCTGGCGGCCTCGGCCAGTTCCTAAACCTCTGCTGGAGACCAAAGCCCGCACCCACCTTGGCGGACTGGGCAGTTGCCGGGGTCACCCAGTGCCTACCTGGACCCAGCCTGGAATGGGGGGCTCTGATACCCCTTCCCCCCTCCTCCGAGCCCCCAGTGCCTGTCATCACTCCAGCCTCGCCTTCTGTCTTCTCTGGTGACTTCTCACCCTCCACCCCTCCACTAGGCGGCTTGGCCTTTGACCCCTCTTGACTAGCTGATCTCAGGGTCCACCTCTCCTGCCCCTCCCCCAGGCCGGCAGGTGGAGAGGCAGAGGCTTGGCCCTGTACCCTTGATGGGGCGGGGGGGGGGGGGGGGGGGGGGCATTCAGCCAGCCCTCAGCCTGTGCTCTGCTTACCATGCCCCTGCCTAGGCTCGCTATCCAGCTGTTCCCCCGCCTGCTTAGACCCTCCTCCAGGGAGCCTCCTGGGCTGCCCTAGGGGAGGCGGCTCTGCTTCGCAGCCCCTGGGTTTGCTCCATCTGCCCCCGTCACTCGGAAGCCAGTGTCTCTTGGGGAGGAACTCACCTGGCCTGTGTCTGTGGTCTGAGCCCAGCACAGGCCCCGTCGGCAAGATGGAGGGAGGCACCCCTCCCAGTCCGGTCTCCTGCCCGCCAGCTGGGCTCTGTCCCTCTGCGGAGCCTGGCCCTGCTCCCTGAGAGCTGCCCTGGGCCTGTCCTGCTCACTGGCCATGGCCCCTTTCTGGGGTGCCTTCTGTTCTCGCCCAGCCCTGGTGGCTTTACGGTCCATGGGCTCCGGGGAGGGGCACTTGGGACTGTCCCCTCAGTTGTGAGCCCCCCACCCCAGGAGGAGACCTCCGGGGTCAGAGCCTGCTCAGAGCCCGGGGGGAGGGGGGGGGCGGCTATCCCGCCATGGCCTGTGGCTCTCAGTACCTGGGACCTGGCTTGGGGAGCTGGGGGGAATCTTGGGCTCAGCCTTGTCCTCTGGTTCTTCAGGGCCCCGCCGTGGGCCCCGGGGAGCTGCTGCCCCTGCCGGCCCAGAGTCCAGGCGCCTGCAGGGGAGAGGGCCGGGGTGGGGCAGGGGCAGGGGCTGCAGCCCCGCCCCGCCTTGGCGCCATTCCCAAATGAGTGTGACCGCCATGGCACCCAGCCTCAGGCTCCCATGACCAGCTCCTCTGGCCGTCCTGGGGACCGGTGACTGCTCAGCCACGCAGCCCCAGCCGGGACCCCCCACCAGACAGGACACACATGGCAGGGCTCCGTGCCGGGACAAGCACCCACCGCAGCTGCAGTTCCCTCCACGCCCGAAGTCCAGCCACTGCCAGGAGGTCCCGGCTGTCTGCAGGGTCAGGCCCTGGGGCGGAGGCCCTGGTGGCCAGGTCTTCAGGCCTGTGTGGGGGCAGCTGCTCTGGGGGCACCCAGGTCTGAGAAGGGAAAGGGCTGGTTTGGGGGCATGGAGGGGACCGGGCGGGCAGCAGGCTGGGGGGAGAAAGACTATTCGGCTGCAGAGGGCGCGGGAGAGCGGGGCCTGGCCCCGCAGTGGCTGTAGCTCAGGGCACTGGCAGGCCAGGATGCTGTCTGCTCCGGAGGAGGGCCCAGGACGCCAGTGGGTTCTGGGGAGCGAAGCCCAGGACACTGGTGCCCTGTGCGGGCTGGGTCCCGGCTCCTGGGGGCAGGGCGTACCTGGCAGCGGTGCTGACGCTCCCGAAGGCCCTTGGTGGGGTTTCCGCAGAGGACCTGGCCGGAGCCTGGGGAAGGAGGAGTGGCTGGGCCTGGGCTGGGTTGAGGGGCTGCAGGGTCCACTTCCTGCCAGGGGGCGGGGCAGTTACCGTGGGTGAGGTTGCTGGTGTCATCCTCTGGGGCTGTGTCCTCGGGAAGCAGAGCCTCGGGCACGGGTCCCCCAGGGCCCAGCAGGGAGAGGGGCCAAGGCCGGGCGGCCCGGGGCTGGAGCTCGGGCCGGGATAGCTCAGGGCCGAATCTTCCAATGGGGTCTCCGTGCGGATGATCTGCCCGAAGGTCCAAATCAGAGGTCACCAACGACCCCGCCGCTGGCCGGCCCGAGAGCCCCCCAAGGCTCTGTCCACAGACCAGGGACCCCGGCCCCCAACATCTGTGTGTCCCGGGCCCAGGTTTTGGACCGCCTCTTCCTCCTCTGAGGGGTGTGGGGGCCCCAGCCAGGCGCTGCTCACAGGGAGTGTCCTGGTCTGGGATGCCTGGTTAAGGCTGAGAAGAGACAGTACCTGAGGCGGCCATCTCTGAGAGGCCCGGGGACGTGGGGGGCTGGCGGTAGAGAGCTTTTGTCTTAGGGGAGGCACGGGCAGAGACCTCTCCTTGGGCAGCCCTTGCCGAGGCCGGGGGTGGGTGGGGGGGAGGGTGGCTGCGTACCCAGCTTGGGCAGCAGGCTGTCCAGGACACTGCCCTCCTTGATGGCCTCCTTCACCAGGAGCCAGTCCTGGTCCAGCTTCCGGGCGGCGGGCAGGCCCGTCTGCGTGGCGGGCATCTCGTCCAGGACCTGCAGCTGGGGGATGAGCTTCCTCACCTGTGCCCGGTAGTTGTAGCCCGGGGGCACCTGTGGGCAGAGAGGGGTGGCGGGCCGTGGGCCGTGGGCCCTTCAGGCCCGCTGAGTCCTGGGGCCACGTGTCCCAGACCCACGGTGGGTGGGGTAGGGCTGGTGCCTGGGTCATTCTTGGGCAGCAGGGACTTGGGCGACCTGGGTTCTCACCCAGGTGCTCTCACTGTCCAGGTCCACGGCCAGGATCCAGGGGTGCCCTCTGGCCTGGGGAGCTGCCCTGAGCTCAAAGCGCTGGCCCAGTTGGCCAGCGCAGATGGCAGTTGGCAGGGCAGGGGGTGTGAGCAGCAGTGTGCACAGCAGTGCAGGGGCGTGTACAGCTGTGGGTGTGCAGAGGCTTGCAGGCTGTGTGTGTGTGTGTGTGTGTGTGTGTGTGTACACACAATTCTATGTGGAAAAGGTACAGAGCGTGCGTGGTTCCACGTGGCCTGTGCACGTGGCCCTGTGGGGTTTGTCCAGCCCAGGAGGGTGCACTGGCAGCTGCCAGGCCTCTAGCTCACAGTGAACGAGCCACAGGGTGCAGGTGGCCCCCAGGCCATGGGAGGGGCTAAGGACCTGAGCCACAGAGCGCCCGCCTCCCTCGCACACGGCCGGCCCGCACGCACCTGGCTGGAGGGGCTTGGCTGCAGGCACACCAGGTTGCCCTCCAAGGTGAGCATGGCCAGCCGCGGGCACAGCTGCAGGTAGCGCACCTGCCCCAGGTCCTCCACGTTGTTGCCCTCGAGGTCTAGCACCTCCAGCTGCTCGAGCAGGCAGAGCGGGCTGAGGTCCGAGACGTTGTTGTAGGAGACATACAGTTCCTGGGGCGGCACGGGAACGTCAGCCAGGGCCTGGCGGGCGCCCTCCCCAGCCCAGGGCACCGCACGCCCACCTTCAGGGCCAGGAAGGAGCCGATGCCATCCAGGTCAGTCAGGCCGCAGCGAGCCAGCCACAGCACCTGCAGGCGGCCCAGGGAGGTGCCCAGGTCTCTGCAGAGGGCAGGGTTGGGTGGTGAGTGCTTCCTAGGGTGGCGGGCCATGCCTCGTGCCCAGCCACACCCACACCTGCTGCCCCCGGGCCCACGGCAGGTGTGAGCGTGGCTCGTGGCAGCCCCTGGTCTCGGGCAGGCAAAATGGAGGGCCCGGGCCGCGCTCGTGCTGGGCAGCTCAGCCCAGCCTCCCCCACCAGGCAGGGGAGTACACCGCGCCCCACCCGTGGTCCCAGGAGGGCACTCACCTCACGGAGCCCAGGCGGCTGTCATTCAACTTCAGTTGGCTGAGGTTGGGCAGGTGCACCCCTGTGGGCCGCAGGGAGGAGGTCAGAGGCCCGCCCGCCTGCTCCCCGGCCCCCTCTCTGCACCCTCGCGGCCCCTCTGCCCCGGCTGCCCGTGGCTTCTCTGAGGTGGGTGCAACGTTTCCTACTCAAATGAGGGGTGCAGCGTGGGGCGCAGGAGGCGTGCCTGAACCAACAGGGCCACATGGAGGCCTCCAGGAGCTGGTCTGGAGGAGGGGAGCCAGCGGGCATGGGCAGGGCCACCAAAGTTTGGGTCCCACCCCCAGCCACCTCCCAAGGCCCGCCCATGGCACCCCAGCCCGTGTCCCTGAGCACCCCAAAGTCCCCAGGAAAGGGTTCTGAGCTACTGACTCCTACCAGGGAACGGGCACTGGCCTGAGACAGAGTCCCCAACCCCTGGCAAGAGGAATGCGGGGCGGGCCCGTGGGGTGCAGGGAAGGCCCGTGGGGTGCAGGGAAGGCCCGTGGGGTGCAGGGAAGGCCCATGGGGTGCAGTGGTCCAAAGAGCAGAGCCTGGCGGCAGGGCCCGAGCGAGCAGGCCCTCAAAGAGCGGTCTGGCCTTGACCGTGGTGGGTGCGCACAGCGAGGGGCTCTTACCGAAGTTGCCCAGGCTATGCTCACGGGTATCCACGCACATCTCCAGCGTGCTCACCAGCCGCAGGTCGTCCACCTGGGCCAGGGCCTGCTGCAGGACCACGGGGGGCTCAGCCCTGGGGACTGGACAGTGGGCACTCCCTCCCAGCGCCCCTGCTTGGTGGCCCTCCTGGCCTGTCCCAGCCTTGCCTGTGTGAGAGGCTCCCGGCGTGCGGTGCTGGGCAGGTGACAAGGTCGGGTGCACCTCCAGGCCCCGCCAAGGTGCCATGGGGTCACTGCCCTGCCGGACCTGCTGCTGGCACTCCCTGGGCATAGCCAGGCCAGACCCAGCCCCACCCTGTCCTGCCGTCCGGGGCGGGGGCTGCGAAGGACGGGAGCTGGTGGTGGGCCCCTTCCCATGGGACAGCTGCCTGCTGGACTGGGGCGCCGGGAGGTGGGGCAGCGGGAGGCACGGGGACCGGGCCTGTGGGAGTGTCCCGTCCACCTGCAGTGACCAGACAACGAGGACCCTTCTCCACGCTGGTCAGGAAGGTGGGGGACTCAGGCAGCCAGGCTGCGTGCTGGCGGGTGCATCACACCGTGGGTCCAAGGAACCCTCCAGGGTGAGGGTGGGGGCGGCCATGGAGGGCTTGGCAGCGGCCGCCCCTCACCGCGGCCAATGGTCGGCAAGAAGCGTGGCCAGAAAGGGAGGTGGGGTGCTGGGAGGTGCAGGGCTGCCCGGGAGGCCACCGGCGGGGGCCTATAGTCAGGGGGCTCAGTAGAACCTGCTGGCCTGAGGGTGGGGCGATGGCAGGAACGCCCCTCCCCGCGCCCCGCTTTGGGACAAAGTTCATCAGCTGCCCCAGAGATGGCCCTGCCAGCTCTCGTCTCCTTTATCCCCGTACGTGGCACCTGCGGGCCCAAGTCCTCAGTCCTGAGAGCCCAGGGCACAGCGGCGCTCAGCAAACACCTGGGGAGTTCCTGCCTCCCTCAGCCCCTGCCGGGGCCTGACATCTGTCGCCAAGCAGCTGGGCTCGGCCCCAGGGGCGAAGCAGGCACAGGGACATCCCTCAAACAGGCAAGGCCAGCAGGGCCGGGACAGGGCAGGCGGGACACCAGCCCGGAACATGGCCCGCGCAGGCCCGGCAGCCTGAGCCCGGGGCCCGTCTCCCCCCTCACCAGTCGGGCCGCTGACAGGCACTCCTCCGCCAGCCGCTCGCCGTGGCTGTCCCTGTGGCCGCCCGGGGACTTGCTCTGTGGGCGGGGGTTGTACGGGCCCTGCCAGCTCAGCTCCCGCACCAGGACACGAGCCATGCTGGGCCGAGGCCCAGGGGCCTGCTCCAGGTCTGGTCCATTCACATCCAACCTGCGGAGGCCAAGGCAGGGGAGGGTCGGCCCTCACAGCCGTCACGGCCCCACACGGCCCCAGGTCCCGAGAAGGCCCCGTGGGGTCCTCACCAGCCCAGCCTGCCGGCGGCCTCGCTGTCCCTCCCTGGGCCTCGGCTCACACCCCGGTCTGGGCAGGTCACCCTCCCTGTGTGCCTTCCAGGTCCCTGGGAGGAGTCTTGCTCTGGCAGCATTTGCTTAGCTGCCCGCTGTGACCAGCAGCAAGACCCTGCCTCAGCCTGTCTATGTGGTCTCTGAGCCCGGGGGGCCCAGGACCGGGGTCTCAGGCATACCCCCCACCCACCCCTGTGCCCAAGGAGCCCCCTCACCTGGAGGCAGAAGTCTTTTCCCACTGTGGGTCAAACATCCGGGCATGGGGGTGGCATGTGGCCCCAGGCGGCACCTGCAAGAGAGAGGAGGGTGGGCCAGGTCCCTGTGCCCGGGGGCCCCGGACAGGCTGGGCCAGGGCACGGGGCCCAGGAGCGAGCAGGCGCAGAAGTGGCAGGGCTGTCAGCCTGCTCCGTTCCACCGCGCTGATGGGGGACCTGGCCTGGCCGGTGAGGCAGACCGCCAGGTGGGTGAGAGATGGGGTCCTGCCGGTGCTAATGCCTGGCCCTCATTCAAACCCCCACTTCCTCTACCCCGAACCCACCCTCTCTCCAAAAGGGGTCTGGCTCTCCTGCCCGCTCCGTCCCCCGTGGGCTAGCCTCTATAGCCCCTGCCCCTCCTGCACTCCCCACGCCGCAGGCGCTGGGGACCACCTGCTCCTGGCTCACCTGGCTTTGCTCCTTAAAGACACAGATGCCTGTGCTGGGCCCCAGACCCTGGGGTCACCTCTCGGGCCAGCACCACAAGTCTGCCTGGAATGTCCTGGCCAGGCTCAGTTCCTGGGGTGCTCACCGGCAGCCCTGGGACGGGCCCAGCACCCTCTTCCCTGTGTGCCTGGAGCCTCTCGCTGCAGGGCCTGCCCTGGAGTAGGGCCAGAGGGTCTGTCCAGTTTGGCCCAAAGGTCTTGGGGTCCAGCAGGGCCTGGGTTGGAGGCTGTGGCTCCCATCTCGGCACTGTCCCCTCACTTTCATGCGCTGGCCGGAATCTGTCCACACTGTTCCCGGCCTGTTCCCACCCTGCCGGACACTCCGCGAGTCCCCCACTCTGGACACCTGAGCCTCTGCCCACGACCCAGGTAGTGCCAGCCCGTGGCCTGCTCATCAGCGGAGTCCCCTCCACCTCTCCATCCTTCACCACCCGGAGAGGCTCTGAAGCCAGGGCCTACTCCCCACCCCCGCAGGGTCTGCTCCCGGCTTCCTCTCCCCGCCCCACCCCCGGGGCAGGGCTTGGCCCTTCCTATCTCAGTGACGGGAGCCTCTCAAAGCACAGCCCGGGGGGCGGGGGTGCAGGCAGGGTCCCCAGGGGACCGGATTTAACTTCTGGGGCATCAGAGTCCCCCACTGACATTGCAGCTTAGTCCTCGCACCCGCCCCTTGTCCTGTCCACCCTCTGGCACCAGGGAGACAGCGAAGTCAGAGGCCCGTGACCCACGGACGCGCTGGCCCTCACCTGAGGGCTCCGCCCCAGTGCCCGGCCCTGCGGGCTCGGCCCTGGGCACCCTCCGCCGCCGGGCGCTCTCTCCGATTCCGGGTTGTTCTTCCGGCCGCGGGGTTGCGGGACCTGGGCGCCATAGCAACAGGGGCAGGACCTCATTTGAATAATCAAATATTCATGAGCCGCCGAACCGTCTAGGCTCCGCGGGGCCGAGACACACCCCTTAGCAACGGTTGCTATGGCAGGCTGTCGCGGGGGCGGAGAGGCCGAGGTCGCGGGCGAGGGCAGGGGTGGGGCTCCGGGCGGGTGCACCCCGCACGTGCGAGGGCGCCCCTCGGGCTGAGGTGAAGGCAGGATGCCGTCAGACCCGGGGTGGCGCGCAGGCCGGCCGGGGTCTGCCGCCCGCGGAGGCGATCTGTGGGGGGCGCCGTGAGAGCCGTCGGAGCGCGGGGTTCACCTCCGCCGGCAGGTGCGGCAGATGTGACCTCCAAAGGAAGCGCTGCGGGCCAGGACCCCCGAGGACAAGGGGAGTGGAGACCTGGACGCCCGAAGGGGAGGCCCGGTCCGCGTCCACGAGCGTCAGGCGCCATCCGGGACCTGCTCTAGCCGCGGCCCCGAGCGCGGGACGGCCCACCGGCACCGCCGCGGCACGTGGGGTCGGCGCCGTCGTGGGGGGCGGGACGGCCCCCTAGGGGTCCCCAAGGTCAAGGCCTGCAGCGGGGTGAGCTGCGGGAGGGGCTGGGGGGCGCGGCAGAGGGCGGGGTGCTGGCTGAGCGTGTATCGCACCGTTCCTTCTGGTGAATGGAGGGGGTCCATGCGTAACTTTGACATTTTTAAATCATGTTAGAAACGTCTTTTTGAGAGTCCTGAAAAGAGCCGGCTGGTGCTTGGATGGGTGGGGGAGGCTTCAGTTCACAGCCTACCGCAACTTTGGGGCTGATTTGTGGGGCGCCGCTGGTTAACTGGGCCGCACCGCCAGCTTCTGCAGGGCTGCATGTCTGGGTTTGGGGGAGCTGGCAGGCCGGCAGTCTGTGGGGCCTGCCCAGGTTGGGGGAGGTAGGCGAGGGGGTATGGGGCTGCGCGCTACGGGAGAAGCAAGATCCCGGTGCTTACGGCGCAAAAAGACTGGGCCGGACTCGCTCGTCTGCGGGCTCAGATGCCCCGCTCAGACCAGGCGCTCCCGCACTGCCCGCCCCTGGTGCACGGCCATGCCCGGCCTGCGGCCCCCGCCGAAGCTGCCAAGCGTCCTGGGAGGGAGGAAGCGGCCACCCCAGAGCCGCCTGCGGGGAAGGGGGTGCAGGACAGCCGGGCCACTGAGGAGCTCCGGCTCCGGCTCCTGCCCTCCGCCTTCTCAGCCAGATCCTGGGGGCGCCCATGGAGCCGACCCTGCGGGCTCCACCCTCCCGGGGGGCTGTTTCCCCCTCCAGGCCCTCGGTGGGCTGCGCGGCGCCGGGAAGACCTCGGAGGGCGTGGACGCGGCCGTGCGCGCCGTCGAGGTGCGGAGGAGCCGGCGCGGGGCTCCGGAGCGGCTCCTGGGCCTCGAGCGGGACTCCGGCGACCCCGCCCCAGACCACACCCGCCCGCCGACTCGCTTCCCAGTGCGGTCTCTGTCTCCCCGTGAGTCCGCCCTGTTTCCGGGAGAGTCCGGGGCCTCCCCGAGAGCTGTCGCCCAGGACCCTCGGCTCCGGCCCCGATGACCTCCTCCAGCGCCGGCGGCGACAGCCCCCAAGGCCGCGGCCCACGAGGGCCACCCAACCCGGCACCGCCCTCCGCGCCTCCTGCTCCCGGAAGCCCCGCCCGCCACCGCCCCTGACGGGCGGGCCGGTAGACCAACCGGAGCGTGGCTGGGTGGGGCTGGAGGCAGGGTCCTGGGCGCACGACCAATGGCAGGCCGCGCAGGGCTAATGGACGGATGCGGGGCGGGGCGGGGCGTGCGCGGCCGGGGCGAGTGTCCGCCGCCCGCGCTCGAGTCCGCCGTCCGCAGCCGGAGCCGCACCCGCCGCGGTCGGAGCCCATGCACCGGGGGAGTCGCGCGCTCCGGCCCCCGCCCCGGCCCCGGGGGTAGTCGTGCCTGTGAGCGGTGAGTGCGGCGGGGGGCGGCTGCGGCGGGAGCGGGTGTTGGAGTCGGGCGGCGGGGCCGAGCGGCCCGGAGCCGGGAGCCGCCGTCCTCGCTGGGCGCGCGGGGGCGCAGGTGAGCCGCGGGCGGGGCGCTGCGGCTCGGGGTCGGGGCTGCGGGCGCCGGGGCGCCGGGTGTGCCTCGTCCTCGGGCTCCGTTTTCCTGGCTCCGTCCTCCCGGGCCCCCCAAGTGCCCTCAGCTAGTGTGCGGGGCTGCTCTGCGCCGCGGCCTCCTGGGCCACGCTCTAGGCGGGGTCTCCCACCCTCCACAGCCCCCGGATCCCAGTCTGAGGGTTAGGACGCCCGCTGTTCTCACGAGGGCACCCCCTCATTAAACATCACAAGTTGGAGACACCCTAAGTAGGGCCTCGGCCTCAGGCCCTTCCTTCCCACCTGTCTCGCTGCTCCCACACCCCCTGTGTCTCTCCTGTTGGTGGACCTGTGCTTCCCTGAAGCCCTGGCCCCCTGGCCTCCTCATCCGCCGGGTTTTCTCCCAAGTTCCCAGGGCGGGACGGCACCCCGGGTTCCCCTAGCCTAACCGCGGGTGTCCTCCGCGGCTCACTGAGCCCACCAGGCCGGGGTTGGGCTCTTCCTGTGCCTGGAACAGCTCCTGGCATGCGGTAGGCGCTCGGGAGCACTTGCTGAGTGCACCCGTGCGCCTGGTGGGGCCCGGGCCGGCCGAGGGTTGGCACTGGCCTGCCTGGGCACGTTGCTGTGCGCTGCGCCGTGGCAGGACCTGTTCCTGTAGGGAGGGGGCCCTGTAACCTCAGCCCGTGGCACCTCCAGTTCGGGCTTTCTGCCTACCCAGCAGCTTCTAATTTGGGTGCATGGTCCGGAGAGCTCTCAGCTGTCAGCCTTGCCTGGGGGCCAGCCTGCCGCCGCTCACGGTCACCGAGTGCGGCTGCAGATGCCACAGGTGGGCCGCGGGCCGTTATTCCGGCTGCCACCCCTCTCACCTGGATGTTGGGGCCCCGAGCTCCACAGGTCTGCCTGGGTGTGGCTGACAGGCTTCCTCGGCAGGTGGGACAGGAGGCCGCCACAGCGCCGCGAGCCGCGGCCCCAGAGCGATGACCGAGTATAAGCTGGTGGTGGTGGGGGCCGGCGGCGTGGGGAAGAGCGCCCTGACCATCCAGCTCATCCAGAACCACTTCGTGGACGAGTACGACCCCACCATCGAGGTGAGCGGCGGCTCCTCACCCCGCACCACTCCCTCGGGGGCTGCCTCCCGCCCGCCCTGCAGCAGCCGGCCCCTTGGCGGAGGACCTGGGGAGCACAGGCCCGGCTGGTGCTGCTGCTGCCACCCCCCAAGGAGGGGTCCCTGAGCAGTGTCCTCCCACAGGACTCCTACCGGAAGCAAGTGGTCATTGACGGGGAGACGTGTCTGCTGGACATCCTGGACACGGCGGGCCAGGAGGAGTACAGCGCCATGCGGGACCAGTACATGCGCACCGGGGAGGGCTTCCTGTGTGTGTTCGCCATCAACAACACCAAGTCCTTCGAGGACATCCACCAGTACCGGTGAGCTGCCCCCCTCGGAGGCGCCCCGTCCTCCGTGTGTGCGCCTGGATGCACTGTGCCTGCAGCCGCCAGCCAGCTCACACCTCCCTCCTTGCAGAGAGCAGATCAAGCGGGTGAAGGACTCGGACGACGTGCCCATGGTGCTGGTAGGGAACAAGTGTGACCTGGCTGCACGTACCGTGGAGTCTCGGCAGGCGCAGGACCTCGCCCGCAGCTATGGCATCCCCTACATTGAGACTTCCGCCAAGACGCGCCAGGTGAGCTGGCACCCCGCCCACAGCTAGCCAGGGCCCCGCCCCGCCCCGCCAGGGAGCCTTGCTCATTGCCCCTCTCCCTCACCACAGGGCAGCCGCTCTGGCTCTGGCTCCGGGACCCTCTGGGACCCTCCGGGACCCCCGTGACCCAGCTGCCCCTCGCGCTGTAAGTCTCCCGGGACAGCAGGGCAGCGAGGGAGGCCAGGGCCGGGGTCAGGGCTGAAACAGCTCTAGGGGAAGGTAGAGGTGGAGGTCCCTGGAGAGAGCTGTCTTGAGCCAGGCCGGAGCGGTGACCCTGGGGCCCCAGCCCCTCTGCCCCAGGGTGCCTCGATCCCTTAGCGGGAGGGCTGTTGGGGACAAGGGCAGTAGCTCACAGGTGGGCACAGGGTGGTCAGGCTCAGAGCCAGGCCTGGGGCCACCCTGCCCCGGGGGGAGCTGCTGAGGAGCAGGTGTCTGATGGGGGCCCGGAGGCAGTGAGAGGAGCAGCGCACGGCTCTTTGTTTGTGGGTGCAGGTGGGGAGCGGCTGGGATTCTGCTGGAGCTTATGGCGGGGTCCCTAGGTCTCCCTGTCTCCTCCCCTGCTGGGCCCTCAGGCCGAGGCCCCAAGCCCCCCTCTGAGCGGCTCCTTCTCTCCAGGGCGTGGAGGACGCCTTCTACACGCTGGTGCGCGAGATCCGGCAGCACAAGGTGCCCAAGCCGAGCCCGCCAGACGAGGGCGGCCCCGGCTGCATGAGCTGCAAGTGCCTGCTCTCCTGACGTCCCCGCGCGTCCTGTGTGCCCACCCCGCACAGGAGCCCCGGAGGTGCCGGATGCTGGGAGGAGGGGAAGGAAGGAAGGAAGGAAGTACTGCCAGAGCCTGGCCATCCAGGGCTGGGGGACAGAGTGACCGCGGACCTCCCAGGACGCTTTGCACAGACTGGAGAACTGAGGCCGCCGGCCCCAGCCGCGCCTCTATTTGCAGCCCGTCCCGGCCCCCTGGGCGCAGGTTCAGTTGCAGTAAATTATTTGATGGTCTTGACCCTGGCGTCTGGCCAGCTATGGTGTGTGGTCTCTCATGGGGTGGGGGGTCGGGGGCGGGGGGCCTCGGACCTCAGCTTCCTCCAGCCAGTGGCCCCTCGGCCTGAGTCGTCAACCCTGCTGCCCTCTCTGTTGAGGGTCTGGCCTGGCCTGCCTGTCCCTTTCGCACCCCCCTCCACCCCAGTCCGGGGGTGGCCTGTTGCTCCCAGAGCTGACTCCCGTCACCGACCCAGGTGGCTTTGTGGGGCGCAGGTGGCCACATACCGCTCTGAGGGCCCGTCCTACCACCACAGGGGGCTCATTCTCATTCAGACTGCGTCAGGCCCAGGGCACCATGGGGAACGCTTCAGGTCCCGCTGGAAGTCGGCAGGCTGGGTGAGCTCCTTCCTGGGCCGCGTGGCTGGCACAGAGTGTGCCCTGTGGTGTCCTCATGGCTGCCCTGGCTGACCCTGATTACCCCCAGGCTGCTGACCCCCAGGGTCTGCAGGGTCCACCCTGATGCCCAGCCCCAACCTGGTTTTCCAAGTCAGAGCAGGAGAGGAGGTGCACAGGACCGGGGCTCTCCCTACTCCTGTGACCCCGAGAGGGTGAATTAGGGGGGCCCTGTGCTGAGCCCCTGGGGGAGGGGAGGGCACACCTCAGCCCTCGGAGCTCCGCCATGGAGGCTGAAGGTGCCTGAGCCAGCACAAGGGTCCAGGCTGGCCTCCAGGGGCAGCTCAGGAGGCATTCTAGATGTGGGCACGTGTGCCAGGCTGGGAGAGTCCCCACCTGTCCCCCAAGGTGCCTCGGCTGGGGGGGAGGGGGGCTGCTGCTGTGTTCAGCACAGTGCGGGAGGGGGAAGTGAGGGGCACTGGCCAGCAAAGGGCCCGCCCATTCCTGTGGCCTCAATGGAGGGGGCCCTGCCCAGCTCCGGCCGGCACCTCCTCCGTGGCCTGGGCACTCGGCCGCACGCACGGTCACTTCTGTGCACCTTGAGGCCCATGCTGGCCTCCAGGGTGCGGGCGTCCCGCAGCTTCAGGGTGAGTGAGAAGGGCCGGGGCAGGGCCCGCTGCCTCTGGTCCAGGCAGTCCCCCGGGGGCACTGGGAGCTCCTCGCTGACCTGCAGGTGGCACGTGGCACCTGGACAAAGCTGCTCCCCCCAAGGCCACTCAGTCCGGAGGCCAGTTCAGCTCGACTGGTAACCCGGGGCAACGGTGCCTGCCGCTCAGTGGGAACGACCCCGACCCGAGAGGAGCCCCCAAGTGGGCCAAGGGCTGCCCCAGCCCTGGAAGCCGGGAGGAGCGTCCCCAGGACTCCAGGACGGGCCCTGACCCTGACCCTGTCCCGAAGCCGCAGCCGCAGCGCCGAGGGCAGGACTGGCGGTGTGAGGGCGGAGTGGGACTGGGCTGAGCGGGGCCCCAGGGACAGAGCATCCGGTGACTGCGTCTCTCTGGGCATGGAGCCCCGGGGGAACCACCTATTGGGGAGCAGAGGGTGTTCCGGGTGGTGCCTGGGTCAGCCCTGCGGGGGGCGCTGTGCTCACCAGTGCGGCTTCCCCTTTGGGAGAGCTTTCCCACGATGAGCTCACGATGGCCTGGGACCCCGGGACTGAAGGAGTCTGAGAAGCCCCCAGGGCCCCCAACAAATGAGAGCCTGCTCCCAGGTCAGGCACTGGCCGGTGCCCCGCGGAACCCAAGGCCGCCTCCCATGGTGTGGCCCCCGTGCCGACAACCCGAGAGGAGGCTTGCTCCTTCAGAGAGGACTGAGGGGCCAAAGACAGGGGCCCCCCACTGAGGCCCAGCATGGGGCACCCTGTGCTGAGGGGCAAGCCCACATCCCAGCCCTGGCTGCCCCCTTCCCCACAATGGCCACAGTGGGCATGGGGCCCAGCTCCGAGGGTCAGAGTGCAGACACCTGCTGGGCTCAGGGGTCAGGCTGGGCCTTGTCCCGCCGCGGCCCGAGGCGCTGGGTGCGCCAGGTGTGAGGCAGAGGGTCAGCGGGATGTGGGAGCGTCGGGATGGGGATGGGGCTCGGCTGTGGCTAGAGCCCGAGGCCGGTGGAGGCGGCCTCCCCGGCTGATGGGAGCGGCCGAGGCCGTGCGGCTCTGCAGGGCGGCTCCTGCCTGCGCTGGGGTCCGCTCTCTGCTGGCAGCAGTAGCCGCGCTCTCCGTGCAGGGCTTGCCTCTCGCTGGTCCTGGGCTGGGAGATGGCGACGTAACCACGTGTGTCGAGTCCAGTGTAATCCGAGGACTGTCTGTTCATCTTTGTCTAAGTGTCTGTTCAGAATGTAGGCCCTTTTTTTTAGCGGATCATTTGTTTTATTGAGTTTTAACAATATTGTGTTCCAGTTCTGTGTGAGTCCTTTATTAGATGTAGGATTTGCAAATATTTTCTCACTCTGTAGCTTCCCTTTTTTTAAAAAAATGTTTTTATTGAATTTTTTTTTTTTAGAGAGGAAGGGAGAGGGATAGAGATAGAAACATCAATAAAAGAGAAACATCTCTGAGCAACATAAACTGATAAACAAAAATATAACCTGAGTCATAGAAGCATAGAACAGACTGTCCAAACTATGAGGGGGGTGGTGGTGGTGGGAGGGGTGAGGGAGTAAGAGATCAACCAAAGGACTTGTATGCATGCATATGAGCATAACCACTGGACACAGAAAGTAGGGGGGTGAGGGCATGTGCTAGGGGCTGGGGGCGGCCTGGGTGAGATCAATGGGGGAAAAAGAAGACTTACATAATACTTTAAATAATAAAGAATTAAAAAAAAAAGAGAAACATCACTGATCCACTGCCTCCTGCATGCCCCCTACTGGAGAGATGTGGCCCGCAACCTGTGCATGTGCCCCAACAGAATTGAACAGGGACCTCTTGGTTGGTAGGCTGATGCTCAACCACTGAGCCACACCAGCCAGGCTCTGTATCTTTCCTTTTCATCCCCCCCCCCCTTTTCTTTAAAGAAACCAATTTTTAAAAATTGGTTTTAGAAGAAGGGGAGAGAGCTAGCTAGCTATAGAGAGAGAAAGCAATTTGCTGTTGATGCGTCCACTGGGTGATTCACAAACGGGCTGACCAGGGATCGAGCCCAGATTGGACCGCGCTCTGACGGAGCTGCCTGGACGGGCCTCCTTTCCGCTCTCGGGGAAGTGTCTCCGCCGCGTGCAGGTCTTTAATTTGGATCAAGTCCTGTTCAGCTTCTTCGCTCACGCACATCTTCTCACTAGAACCACCTCTTCCTCAGCTCCCATGGCCGTCCCCTCTGGCGCCGGCCACACACGAGTTCCCCACCCCACACAGAAGCTGGGGTCACAGATGGAAGCACCGAGTGACACCTATTTCTCAGCCCATCTATTGCCGAGCTTCCTAAGGGCTTTGAGTGCAAACCAAGTACAGGCAGCCCTCGGGTTCCGTCGGAGATCCGTTCCTACGGCGCGACGTAACGCGATTTTCCCGAAGTCGGAACCCACCTCCATAAGCACCTCGGTCACTCACATGGAGCACAGACACAGCAGGAGTGAAGTGACACAGTAAAAAAATTTAAAAGGTAATTCCTGACCTTTACTTGTGGTGAATCCCAGCTAATAAAAGGGTAATATTTAAATTAACATCCACTGTCACCAAGATGGAAGCGCCCATAGCCACAGGATGACGGTGCCCAGTCCCCTCAGCCCCACCAGAGTCCCCCAGTCCTGGGGGCGCGGCCGCTGAGAGCGGGCAGTGTGAGCGTTCCACCCTGGCCACAGAGGGCCTCTGGGCAGTGGGCATGGAGCGGCCAGGCCCCACAGAGAGCAGAGAACCACGGGGAGTGGGCCTAAGCCATCAGGGCTCCCGGACTGGAGAGGGTGCAGGTCGGGCTGAGGGACCCACCCCCTGTGCACAAATTCCGTGCACCGGGCCTCTAGTAAATAATAAACATAAAGCACATATGTACATATGCCGAAATGACAGAACTTTTTAAAAAATAAATAAGTGGGAGATGGCGACGTAACCACGAAGTGATATGTCGAGTCTGATGTAACCCGAGGACTGTGTACCGGCTGCACTTTGTGGTCTTGAAAGAGGGAGGGGTCTCATTTCCTGAGAACTAAAGGGCGGGGCACAGTATTGAGACAAAAGCCCACACACCCATTAGACTGCCACCAAGACAGGGAAGACTGTCGAGGCCAAGACCCAGAAGAGGCTCAGCGAGGTGTCACCTGGAGCACCTGCTGAGTCAGGAGACCGCAGCACGGGCCGAGGGACAGTGCATTTCAGGGCTGTGTGAGGGGAGGCCGGAAACCCTCCAGGGCTGGATCCTGGAGGAGCGACTGAGCCAGAGAGCAGGAGGAAGTGAGCTGGGCTTCGAGGGATCCCAGTCGCTGTGGGAGGAAGCTGATCTGACCTCCGCTGGTGCGCCTACCTGGCCGTCTGCTGTGGGAGGGGAGAGGACCCCCCGTGCACCACCCCGTCGCCCAATTCCCAATGACTTCTTACACACAGATGTGCAGCACGCAGGCAGACGCCACCAGCACGCAGGAGGTGTGACGTGATGAAAAAGACCCCAAAGAGATGCAGGTAAGGGAGTTATCTTTAAAATACTGGTAACTCTTTAAGGAAAGGGCTTTAAATAATTTTACTTATTGCACTCAAGGAGCCAAAAAATGAGATTAACAAATCTGGGCAGGGGGAGACCTGAAACAAAAACCAAACAAATAAAAATTGTAAAAGACAAAAATAGAAGAAGTGGAGGATGCCCTGGAGGATCGGCAGTGGGCTACTCAGAGGTGAAGAGGAACCGTGAACCAGATGGCAGGGAAAGGCCGTGTCTAGGATGAACAGCATCAAAGGAGACGAAAGCTAGTGACGAGCACGAGACGTGTCACGGCGAAAAGGTGCACCACGTCTGTAACGAGCGCAGAGGAAGAGCAGAACAAGAACGAGCATCCCAACACCTCAGGAGAGAGGAGCTACGCCTGGCTGGTGCGGCTCGGTTGGCTGGGCGTCATCCCGTGTATGGAAAGGTTACCGGTTCGATTCCCATCAGGGCCCATGCCGGGGTTGTGGGCTTGCTCCCCGGTAGGGGGCGTGCAGGAGGCAGCCGATCGATGTTATGCTGTCACATCAATGTTTCTCTCTTCTCCCTCCCTCTCTCTAAAAATAAATAAACTATTCTTTAAAAAAAAAAAAAAAAAAAAAAAGAGCTGCCCTAACCAGTTTGGCTCAGTGGATAGAGCGTGGCCCTGCGGACTGAAAGGTCCCGGGTTCGATTCTGGTCAAGGGCATGTACCTTGGTTCCTGGCACATCCCCAGTAGGAGGTGTGCAGGAGGCAGCCGATCGATGTTTCTCTCTCATCGATGTTTCTAACTCTCTATCCTTCTCCCTTCCTCTCTGTAAAAAATCAATAAAATATATATATTTTTTAAAAAGCTAAGAATTCCCCCAAACTGATAAAAGATAGCAAGCTACATGTTCTAAAAGCACGATGGGCATCAAGAAGGATAAATACAAGGAAAGACACATCCAGGCACAACACAACTGTAACCCCTTATCAGCAGAGGACACGTTCCAAACCACCGGAGGACTGAGTCACGGATGTACCGAATCCTACACAGACCGTGCTGCCTCCTAGACATGCACAACTGGGATAAAGATCAGTTTATCTATTAGACACAGGAAGCCTGGCCAGCATGACCCAGGGGTTGAGCGTTGACCTATGAACCAGGAGGTCACAGTTCGATTCCTGGTCAGGGCACATGCCCAGGTTGTGGGCTCCATCCCCAGTGGGGGGCATGCAGGAGGCACCAATCAATGATTCTCTCATTGATGTTTCTATCTTTCTCTCCCTCTCCCTCCTCTCTGAAATCAATAAAAACATATTAAAAAAATAAATTAGGCACATTAAGATTAATAACTAGCGCCCTAGCTGGTTTGGCTCAGTGGATGAAGCATTGGCCTGCGGACTGAAGGGTCCCAGGTTTGATTCCGGTCAAGGGCATGTACCTTGGTTGCGGGCAAATACCCAGTGTGGGGTGTGCAGGACGCAGGCCGATCCATGCTTCTGATCCATGCTTCTCTCTCATCGATGTTTCTAACTCTCTATCCCTCTCCCTTCCTCTCGGTAAAAAATCAATAAACTGTATTTTAAAAAAAGATGAATAACTAGTAGTAAACTAGAACAATTATAACAATAACTGTAATAGAAGTTTATATAAACACTAGAGGCCTGGTGCATGAAATATGTGCAGGGGGGGTCCCCTTAGCCCAGCCTGCACCCTCTCCAATCCGGGACCCCTTGGGGGATGTCCGACGGTCAGTTAAGGCCCCATCCCAGGTAGGTTTGCAGTTGTGAGAACATAAAACAGTTATCCTGTGTGTGTGTGTGTGTGTGTTAATCCTCAGCTGAGGATATTTTTCCATTGATTTTTTTTTTTTTTTAGAGAGAGTGTGGAAGTGGGGGGGTAGGGAGAGACAGAGAGAGAGAGACACATTGATGTATGAGAGACACATTGATTGGTAGCCTCCTGCACATGCCCTGATGGGGGTTGGGGATCGAGCCTGCAACTGAGGTACGTGCCCTGGACCAGAATCAAACCAGTGACCTTTAGTCCAAGGGCCAACACTCCATCCACTAAGCCAAGCCAAGAGTTTATTAAACTCTAAGCCAAGGGCAAGAGTTTATTCTTGTATTATTATTTATTAATGACTGTATCATTTAAACATTTATTTATTTATTGACTTTAGAGAGGAAGGGGGGAGAGAGACATCCTTTTGTTGCTCTACTTTATTCATTCATTGGTTGATTCTTGTATGTGCCCCCACCAGGGGTCGAACCCACAATCTTGGCCTATTGGGACTATGTTCTAACCAACTGAACTACCTGGCCAGGATTATTGTATTATTTTTTTAAAAAAATATATTGATTTCAGAGAGGAAGGGAGAGGGAGAGAGAGAGAGAAACATCAATAATGAGAGAGAATCATGGACCGGCTGCCTCCTACACACCCCACACTGGGGATTGAGCCTGCAACCTGGGCATGTGTCCTGACTGAGAATCCAACCTCCTGGTTCATAGATCGATGCTCGACGATTGAACCATGCAGGCTGGGATACTGTATTATTTTCCATAAGAACAACTATAGCCCTGGCCAGTTTGGCTCAGTGGATAGAGCATCAGCCTGCGGACTGAAGGGTCCCAGGTTCGATTCCAGTCAAGGGCATACGCCCAGGTTGCGGGCTAGATGCCTAGTAGGGGGCCTGCAGGAAGCAGCCAATCAATGATTCTATCTTATCCTTGATATTTCTATCTCTCCCTCTCCCGTCCTCTCTGAAAGCAATCTTCTATAATAATCTATAATAATAAAAGCGTAATATGTTAATTAGACCGGACGACCTTCTGAACGACCTTCTGAATGAAGCCAGGGCGCAAGGGAAGCCCGGGTCCCAGATGCCAGAGGGAAGCTGGTGCCGGCAGCCAGGGGAAGGAAGGCCTACTCTTGCACGAATTTCATGCATTGGGCCTCTAGTAAAAAAAAAAAAAAAAAAAAAAAAAGTAAGTCCTAACCGGTTTGGCTCAGTGGATAGAGCGTCGGGCCTGCGGACTCAAGGGTCCCAGGTTCGATTCCGGTCAAGGGCATGTACCTTGGTTGCGGGCACATCCCCAGTAGGAGGTGTGCAGGAGGCAGCTGATCGATGTTTCTCTCCCATCGATGTTTCTAACTCTCTCCGTCTCCCTTCTTCTCTGTAAAAAAATCAATAAAATATATATTAAAAAAAAAAAAAAGAACATCTGTAAACCTACGCTGGCCCCACCCTGAAAAGAGGAAAGCGTCACAGCACCCAGGAAGACATGCCATCTTCCAAAGAATAATTGCCCGATAGCCTGGGAGCCAGAAGGCAATGGAATGCCCTCCCAGGAGTGCTGGCAGGAGTGTGTGCGGGCCTGTGACTCCACACAGCGAAAATGCCCTTCACACACAGAAGACACGGACATTTTTGGGTAACAAAACTGGCAGAATCCCTCCCCAGCGAGCTTACACCACATGCAACCCTCCCAGGATTCCTGTCTGTTCTGCTCCATGTTGAATTGAACCCTCAGCACGAACCACACAGCGGCACGAAGGAGTGGCCCGGTGTTTACTGCATGAGTGCATTCAGGTGAGACAATCACCACCATTTACTGATGTGGACGATGGGGCCACATGCTGACCTGACAAGCTCAGGGGAGGTCTGCGTGGCGGTCTTGCAAACTCAGAGACCTAAAGTCACCACAAAGCATGGTCTGAAATGAAACTTTACCTAAAAGCAGTCATGGCGGGCAGTCACCTCCTAGGCCGGTATCTTCCCTGACAAGGTCAACCTTTACCTTCACTGAGCCTATGTATCTTTTTTTTTCTTTCTATGTATCTTTTTGCATCTATGGTAACATGCGCTTGAAATGTCTGGGTAACTTGTAACTCCCTTTTTCTGGAGCCCCTGGGGCCCAACCAAACGTGGTGGGTGCCAGGACAGAGACCACACATTCCTTCATTATCATGTTAATTGTCCCTGCACCCACCTAAGTGTGTGCCCATCATTTTACTTTTTATCCAATCCCAGAGGTTTCCCCTGCTTTGCTTTATCCCACCTCCTTAATCCATCACCAATGGATTTCATGTAGCCCACCTATGTCCCTCCTTTGCAATGTATAAATACAGATGTAACCCGCCATTCTCTGGAGCATTATCTCAATTCGCTGAGGTTCTGCTTCCCAGCATCTGTCGACAGTTTGGCTCAAATAAACTCACACAAATTCTTTACAGGTTTCAATGTGTTTTTTTTTACGTTCACTGACAATGCCGGATGAATGAAACTTACACAATAGCGATGATCCTTCCTTTCGTGTGGGCCTACCAGTCTATCAAGGTCCGTTTGTCTCTCGCTGTGCGGCAAAGTCGGGGCTCCGAGGACTGTCGTGCAGAATCTTGGCACCTAGACTTGGACTCTGCTCCAACTCACGGGCCCAGCCCCCTGCCCGCACATTCAGGGCCCGGCCCCGGAGAGGCGGGCCCTCACCGTGACCTACGTCCGAGGCCCGTTCATCCTTCCACCCCAGGCCCGATCCTTGCCCTGTGGGCGGCAGAGAAGGCCGCACCTGGACCTCCGCCCCTCCCCGCTGCGACTCCGCACAAGAGAGCGGCACGGGCCCCACGCGAGTCCAGCGCGCTCACCCCCCGCAACCCGGAGCCGCCCAAGCCCCGCCCCTCGACAGGGCCCCGCCCCCAGGGCCCCGCCCGCTAGGCTTGGGCCGCCCAGGCCGGATCACGCCCCCATCGCGGGTCTGGACCGGGCAGTGAGGCCTCGCCCCGCTAGGCCCACCCCGCCTCCCGCCGGAGTGCGTGCCTCCTTCCCGGTGACAGGCCCGTGACAGTCCGCTGTGGCCCCGTGGTCGGTCGGTCACTCCCGCAGCCCGACCACCCGAGGGCCAATCAGACTGCGGTCTGCCCGGGGCCCGCCCTTACCGGCGCCGGCCTCGGTCGGGCCGCCCGTGGACGCGGTCACGCTGCTCAGGCGTCACGCGCTCGCGAGGCGGGTGGGAGACGCCGGGAGGGGAGCGCTCAGGGGCGGGGAGAGGGCGGCGGCCGGGCTCGGGGGCGGGGCAGGCGACGCGGGCGGACGTCGGCGCGTCCCGAGGACGTCAGAGCGTCCGACGCTCCTCTGCGCGTGCGCACCTGCCCTGCTCCCGGGGCACGCTGGGAGTCTGGGCGCGGCGGCGCTGCGCCTGCGCGGGGGGCGTTTCCGTGGCTGCACCTTGCGTGGTCCTGGTGCGTGCCTCCCGGAACCCCCGGGGCGGTGGCCCCCAGCCCGCCCGACCAACCAAGGCCGGTTTAGCCAGAGTTTCTCCCCCACGTCGGTAATCCTCGGCCTTATTCCCGAAGGAGCCCGCCCCCAGCACGGACAACCCTGGCCGAGGGCTGGCCCGGCCCGGGGCCGTGGGCGTGGCCATGTGCCCGCTGGGGACCCCGGTCCCGTTGGGTCACCTGAGAACCTGGGGGGCGCTGGGTCGGCAACTCCGGCGGGGGAGAGAAGACGTCATTGGGACAGCCCGTCGGGGGGCCGCGGGTCCCGGATGGCACAAGGACTGGAGACGTGGAAACACGGGGCCCACACTTGGCGTTACTGGGCGGGCACCAGCCAGAGCGCCCACGCCGGTGTGGAGACGCGCGGGGGCGGGGAGAGCTGGTGGACTTGTGCAGCTTTGCAGGACCGCAGGTCAGCGGTGCCTTGGGAGCACCTTAGGCCCAGGCAGGCCCCCCTCTAGGATGGCGTGGAGGTAAGAAATGCCCAAGCCTGCAGGGACTTCTGTGCACCTATTAGAGCCAAGCTGACGGGCTTCGCCTGGGAGCAGCATCTCTGCGGGTTGAGAAAACGCTCCGAAAACGGCAGCTTTGCGGCTTCTGTTGCGAGTTAGAATACAAGGAGGAGGCGCGGGGGGCGCGGTCACATGGAATCCATGGGTGGTAGATGAAGGGGGCGCTAGAAAGCAAAAGTGGGGGGAATCTCTGAGATTGGAGGAACAAACACACAACATGGGCTGCGGGTTCAAGTCAAAGTGTCCACTGGGCGGCTCCTTCCCGAGACTCCGGGGGAGAATCTGCTTCTGGACCCGCCCAGCCCCGGGGCGCCTTCCTCCCGTTCAGAGTGCAACCACTGCCGCATCCTCCTCGCCTGGGACCCCAGGTAACCCAGGACAGCCCCCCCTGGGGTCCCCGTGAGCCACAGAGAGTAACTGCTGACAGGCTTGGGGATGAGGCCATGGCCACCTCTGCCACCATTCCTAACATCCGGGTTTTACTGGACAACGCGCTGTGTGTTAGAAGGGCCGGAGCCCATGCCCAGGTGTCGGGGATGGGCATCCCAGGTTTTCCATCTTCCTGCCTCTGTCCGGTTTCCTCCAAGAGCACATCCTGCTCCTGGCACAAAAGCCATGTTGAAGTTCAAGTTGACAATTTGCACCTGCCGCGGGGCCGCTTCGGGGACGGGGCCTGTGCCTGGCGGCTGCCCAGCCTAGTCCTGGGCTCCGCAGACCCCCTTGCTACACAGCAAGGACGGGCCGGCCGAAGACTCTCCCAGGCCGAGGGCGCTACCCCTGATCCCTCCACAGAACAGACCACCCGACACCAGTCCTCCCAACCCCCAGGCTTGTGAACGGCTTCCCAGCCAGCCACCTGGCTGCTGCCGCCTGGCGGACCCGCCTCACCCCGCCCGCTGCTCCAGCACCCCATCCTCCAGCCCCCCCCTTTATTTTTTAAATGATAAGAATGTTTATTGAGGAAGTTACAGAGGTAGCAGAAGTGGGCCAGCGCGCGGCCTAGGCTCAGAAAACACGTTGTAGAGGAAGGGGGCCTTGGAGCGGAGGAGAGAAGGCGGAGGCACCGCCTGGAGGGAAGAAGTGGGGGAGGCAGGCTGGGCTCCGTGAGCAGAGCTGGGGGAAGGAAGGGGCCGGGGCTCCCCTTTATTCGCACTGTCCTCAGTCTAAACACGATCGGTTTACTTCTGAATTTCACGTCTCTCCGGACTTGGGGCTCCACCAGCACCGGCCGGGAGCTTGCCCCTGCGTCGCTCACCCAGTGGCCCGGGAACGGGCGGGCACACAGTAGGTGTTCAGTGTTCACTGAACGGCTGACTGAACGGCCGACTGAACGCATGGCTGCCTGAGTGATGAGAACACAGTGCATGAGTCAGGAGGGGTCACTTGATAGCGACGTCAGCCGGGGACACACGCCAGCTGCGGGCGCCCGCGGCGGTGGCCTGCTCAGGCGGCGTGCCCGCGAGTGTTTCAAACCCTGTCTGTGTCGGTGATGGTGATGCAGCTTAGAAATCCCACTGTCCGCCCGGGCCGCTCCGGTCAGGAATCGTTTTTTCTTAGATGTCAGTGTGTGGAGCTACCGTGAAAACATTCAAACCTGTAAAGCAAAGAGTTTTTGTGAGTTTATTTGAGCCAAACTGTTGACAGTTGCTGGGAAGCAGTATCTCAAGGATTGGGAGAATGCTGCAGAGAATGGCGGGTTTTTTCCCATCTGTTTTTATACATTGCAATCAAAGGAGGGCACGTGGGTGGGTGACACGAAATCCATTGGTGATAGGTTAGGGAGGCGGGAGAAAGCAAAGCGGGGGGGACCCCTGGGATTGGATAAAAAGTGAAATGATGGACACATGCTTAGGTGGGTGCAGGATAGTTAATAGTCAACAATGAACATGATAACAAGGAAGGAATCTGGTATCTGTCCTCGCCCAGCACATTAGGTTGTGCCCCCAGGGGTCCGGAGAAGGGGAGTTACAAGTTACCCAGACATTTCAGGACGGATTTGTTATCGTAGATGCCAAAAGACAGACGGGCTCAGTTCAGGTAAAGGTTGACCTTGTCCGGGAAGATGCCGGCCTAGGAGGTGACTGCCCACCATCACTGCCTTTAAAGTGTCATTTCAGACCATCCCGGGGTCGCTTTAGGCCTCCCCTGAGCTGCCAGCGTAGTGGGGCCCTTTGGTCCGCAGGGGGCGTGTTGTAAAGGAACGTTTTCCTGCTGCTGGGCCTTCAGGTGGTTTCCAGGGTTGGAAGCCACCAAAGGCTGCGAACACAGCTGCCTCCCAGGCGCGCAGTCTCTCTGACTGGTGGGCCGACCGGGAGGTGCGCGTGTTCTCCCATCGCATCGCGTCCACAAACACCCCGGTCACTTCCTCTTGGCCAGTGCTCAGAGGCTCAGGTGTTTTGTTTGGGCTCCAGGGAAACCAGCTGCTGCGAGAGGGCGGAGGGGACCGGGCCGCGGCCTCCAGGGGCCAGCCCGCCCCTCCCTGCGCCCCCGCCCCCGCCCCCGCCCGGCGTTGGCGGGTCCCCTGACCCGGTTCTGGCAGACAGAGCCCAAAGGCCAGGCGGGGGCCACAAGGTGGGGGGCGGGGGGGCGAGAGAACTGGCGCGGACCGGTCTCAGGGGCCATCCCCGCTCAGGCCCCGCCCCTGCCCCCGCCTTTATCCCCGGTCCCAGCCGGAAGCAGCTGGTAGAGTCTGAGCAGGCACCGGCGGCGCCAGGTGAGGTCGGGGGTTGGGGGGACAAGGTGAGGTCTGGGGCTGAGGGTTCCCGGCCGGCGGGTTGCGGGGGACATTCCGCGGCGCCCCGGCGGGGCGGGCGCACTCGGGTGGTTCCCGCGGGCGTTTCCTGCGGCCCGAAAAGGGCGCAGCCGGACCCGGATGCGCAACCACGCGCCGGCGGACCGCGGCCTGTCCTGGAAGGACCGTGCGGGAAGCCCCCGCGCTGCAGAGGGGGCGCCGGCTCATGGGCCCCCCACCCCCTGGATGCAGGCGGAGCCCAGGCCGCCCGGCGCAGGTCCTCCGCGGCCTCTGCGCGCGGGGAACCAGATGGAGCGGCTCGGCCCGGACCGGCCTGGGGCTCTCGGAGCTGCCCGGATGGGGGCGGATGCGCTTGTGCCGGGCTAGATTGGGGGTCTTCACTGGGGCATCTCGTGGGGGGGGGGGGGATGTCACACGTTTTCATGGGGTTTTCAAAGGCCCAACGGCGGGATGCCCCAATGTCTCGTAAGCCCCCCCGGGGGGGGGGCGCTCTGCGATGGATGTCCTCTCCGGTCCTGTCCTTAACCTCAGACCCTCTGGGTGGGTGGAGCCCCCATGTCTGGCGCCTGGGAGAGCAGTGGGGTCAGGTGGTCCCCTAGGCAGGGAGGGGTCAGCATGGTGCTCCGGCCTCTGCCTCCGGCAGGGGCGGGAGGGTGGCTTCTGAGTCAGTGTCTGGTGACCACACCCTGGCCCCCAGGGTGGGTGGGTTCCCTCTTGCTCACGTGCTCTGGGCGGTGGGCAGACTCGGCTCCTCTGTGTGACAGCAGTGTGACACCGCCAGTCCGCCGCCCTCGGCCCAGTTTCATCAGGCCCGTGTGTGGGGACCTGCGTGTCACTCCTGCTGCCCTGCCCCCTGACTGGGCCCGGATCCAGCCGGGATGGGAGGGGCAGCCCCTCAGCAAGGCCGGGCAGTGCCAGGCTCCATGCAAACACCAGCGGAGGCTTCTCAGGAACCGGGGGTTTCGAGTGAGGCTGAGTTCTCAGGAAGCCTGGGGTTTCGGGGAGCCAGGACCTCGCATGGGCTGAGTCATCCTGTTTGGCAGGGCATTCTAACGGCCAGTTCAATCACATCATTTCCCGGGCTTTCCATTGCTCTGGAACGAACCCGGATCCCTGCCCTGCCCACCTCACCAGGCCGCAGGCTGGTCCAGGCTGCAGCTGGTCCCTGGGAGGTTTTAGGCCCTGTGATCTGCTCCCAGAGGCCTCGCGCCCCGCAGCCCGCCTGGTGACCTGGCTCCCGTGGGCTCACCCAGGTGGCGGAGGGTGTACCCCGGCCTGCCCAGAGCCCGGCCCTCCGAGGGGATCAGAGCAGTGCCAGTGTGAGGTCCGCACCCACCTGCATGTCCCTCTGGGCACTCGTGGCCGGTGCCGGCAGAGCTGCTACAGGACTGCGGGCTCCTGTCCCTCCCGCCCAGCTGCCTCGGGTGAGGCCTAGCTGCCCGCATCCTGGGGAGGGGCCGCTGGCTTTGGGGTGCTCTTAGAGGGGAGAGCTGGCCGAGCCGGCAGGCAGGGAGGGTTTCCACAGCACGGCATGGATTGCCGGTCCTGTGCCCCCCAACCCCGTCCTCCGCTGGGGTCCCCCTGCTGTGTCCAGGCCCACAGGCCACCCTCTCAAACCGTCCTTGCCCTTGCCGGGGCAAATGAGGGGTGGCAAGCCCACGCCCCACCCTCTCCCAGGCAGGAGGTGCCCAAAAGGCGGGTGCAGAGGCCGCGAGGGGAATGCAGGCTCTGGCCGCCCATGACCCCAGGCTCTGTGGCCACGGGCTTTGCCAGGGGAGCCAGTGGGTGCAGCCTCCCTCTGCCCTCCCCCATTTTCACTCCTGGCGACGGGTGTAGGTGCCGAAGAAAGGAAACAGCACTGGCCAAGGGAGAGGCCTGCGAGCTGAGAGAATCTGGCTACAATGTCCCCCCCCCCTGCTTCCCCCAGAGCACACTCGCCTCTCACCATGAGTCTCGACCTCCACTACCAGCAGCTGAGCGACGCCCGGTGGACGGAGCTCCTGCCTCTCATGCAGCAGTACCAGGTGGTCAGGTACTGGCCAGGTCCCGGGGGGTGGCCGCTGCGCCCCGAGGGCCTGGTGTGCCTCCTTATTGGGGCACAGTGGAAACTGATGTTCACACGGGGTGAAATGTTCTTGTAATTTCCCCCAAACATTTAAAAATGTAAATCCATTCCTGGCTCAAGCCAGTGGGCGGGACTTGGCACGGAGGCTCTGAAGGCGTGGGCGGAGCAGCTGGCCGGGGTCTCTGCGGCCCCTTCCTCCGGGCAGCCCCTCGGCTGGCCACATGGAGGTGCTGCCCGCCCCGCCCGCTGTCGGGTTCCGAGCCCAGCAGCTCCTTGGGCCGCACAAGAGGGCAGGTGCCTGCTGGGTGTCTCTAACTAGTTTAAATAGATTTCGGTTCCAGAGGGTTATGAAGATGGTTTTGGGGCGCCCATTGCCCTTTGCCCCGCTTCCCCTGAAGTCAGCGCCCAGGGCCTGGGGCTCTGGTCAAATGTGGAGCCAGCACAGCCGCCTCGACTCTGACGTCACGGCTTTCCCCCTGGCCCTCCGTCCGGTCAGTGCAGGATCCCGTGTGACACACAGAAATGAGGAGGCGGAGTCCTGCTGGCGGGTCGTGGTGTGGATGTGTGGTCGCGATGGCATCACGTGGTCACCCGGTCACTGCCCGCCTGTTCAGGGGGTGTCTGCCAGTTGTCCCCGGAGCCACTGTTTCTCCCGTGGTCGTCGATAAGCAGCTGGGCGACGTGCCGGGCACTGCTCGCATCCTGCTTCTGCGCAGTTTTGCCTCCGGACGTTGGCATCCCTCGGAGGACTGTGCCAGGATGTCACTGCCTTCAGTTCCCTGTACATTGTCGGTCCCCGCCCCCCCCTCCCCCCCGGCTATCGGCGTCCTGGTCCTGGTCCTGCTGCTGGTCTCAGGGCCGTCTTCTGCTCAGGTCTCCCCCTGGCTGTGCCCTCTGGGCGCTCGCTTCCTGGGAGGTGAGAGCAGCTTGGCACGCTGGCCACGCCCACGAGCCACAGCACCCAACACATCCACGTGCCTGCCAATGTCTTCCACCCACACGTCCCGAGACGACCCACTCTTTCTGTTCCATTTAAAACGTCGAGGTGTGACTCCCTTATTCCTGGCCCACTCACGGGCCATGAGCTGCTGCATGGCATGACCACGCGTGTCCCGCCCGCAGGCTGGTCGACTGTGGCGTCACGGAGGGGCGCTGCAAGGACGTGAGCTCCGCGCTCCGGGACAACCCCGCCCTGACCGAGCTCAGCCTCTCCTCCAACGAGCTGGGCGATGCCGGCACTCACCTGGTGCTCCAGGGCCTGCAGCCCACCTGCAAGATCCAGAAGCTCAGGTGAGCCCGTGTGGCCGCAGCCGCACGCCCTGGGCCCGGGGCTCCCCCTGCTCCTGAGGGAGGTGCACAGCGACCCATCCTGCTCCCGAAGGAGGCGCATCTCAGGCCTCTCTCCCCGCTCCCAGCTCCCCCTCCTGCCCTGGGCCTGGCCACACTTCCCCTGTGATGGGCGTGGCCTCCCTGTGATGGGCGTGGCCTCCCTGTGATGGACATGCGCTCCCACAGCCTCCAGAACTGCAACCTGACGGAGGCCGGCTGCGGCGCCCTGTCCAGCGTGCTGCGCTCCCTGCCCTCCCTTCGCGAGCTGGACCTCAGCTACAACCAGCTGCGGGACGCGGGCCTGCAGCTGCTCTGCGAGGGGCTCCTGGACCCCCAGTGCCACATCGAGAGGCTGCAGTGAGTGTGCCCCTGCCGGTCCCTGATGCCTGCTCCCTGCCGGGGTCACTCGGCTTCGCCCACGTTGGTGCAGGGAGGTGTGAGGAGGGGCTCTCGGCACATGTTCCTCCCGTGACTGTGGGGCTGTGACCCTCTCACAGGAGCTGGCAGCTGGCCGGTGGCCCCGCACTGGGCTGTGTGGCGGGCGGCGTGGCACTGTGACCCCGCAGATGGGCTCAGCGATGGGGGGAGGCTGGGCGTCTTGCTCCGGGTCCAGGACTCCTGAGCTTGGGTACCTGTGCCGGTGGGTGGTCTCCAGGAGGGTCACTCCCCCCTCATCCCCCCCGGCAGCCCTCCGTGTCCGCGGCCGGGGCCCAGGAGGGAGGAGATTTCCTGGGGGAGGGCTGACCGCCCACCTGTCCCCAGGGTGGAGTACAGCAACCTGACGGCCGCCAGCTGCGAGGCCCTGGCCTCGGTGCTCAGGGCCAAGCGGGAGTTGAAGGAGCTGGGGGTGAGCAACAATGACATCGGCGAGGCTGGTGCCCGGATGCTGTGCCGGGGCCTGGCCGACTCCACCTGCCCGCTGGAGTCACTCAGGTAGGCGCTGGGCTGGGGAGGGAAGCGGGCGGGGGTGGCGTCTGCAGCTGCCACAGCGCTTCCTGTGCCCCAGGCTGGAGGGCTGCGGCCTCACCACGGCCAACTGTGCGGACCTGTGCGGCATCGTGGCCGCCAAGGCCTCGCTGAGCGAGCTGCAGCTGGGCAACAACAAGCTGGGGGACGCGGGCATCGCGGAGCTGTGCCCCGGGCTGCTGAGCCCCGGCTCCAGGCTCAAGACCCTGTGGTGAGTTGGGGCCTGGGCAGAGGGCCGTGGGGTCCAGGGTAGCTCTGCACAGGCGTGTCCCCGCCTGCCCGCCCTCCCCCGAGGCTGTGGATGCCCCTGGTGGCCCTGCTGTGACGGTCCCCTGCCCCTGCAGGCTCTGGGAGTGTGACATCACGGCCAGTGGCTGCAAGGACCTGTGCCGGGTGCTCAGAGCCAAGGAGAGCCTGAAGGAGCTCAGCGTAGCCGGCAACGAGGTGGGGGACGAGGGCGTGCGGCTGCTGTGCGAGAGCCTGCAGGAGCCCAGCTGCCAGCTGGAGTCCCTGTGGTGAGTGCCCCGCCCCGGGGACGGGCCTGTGCAGGGAGAAGACGCCGGAGGGCCCTCTTGAGGCCACCCGCAGGCCAGGTGGCCCTGGAGGAGGGGGTGGCCTGGTGGGGACACTGCGGGGGCTGAGGACCAGGACCTGCTGCCGCCCGAGGGGGAGAGGCAGGCATGGCGGGCCTTGGAGGTGGGAAGGCGCGGAGATGCTCTGGGCGGGATCTGGGAGCCCCCGGGGTGCCCGAGGGCCTGGGCTGCAGTCCTCCGTGTCCCCAGGATGAAGTCCTGCAGCCTCACGGCCGCCTGCTGCCCGCACGTCAGTGCGATGCTGGCCCGGAACCGGAGCCTCCAGGAGCTGCAGCTGAGCAACAACAAGCTGGGCGACGCGGGCATGGAGGTGCTGTGCCAGGGCCTGGACCAGCCGGGCGCCACCCTGCGGATGCTCTCGTGAGCGAGCGTCGTGTGTGTGTGGGGCGGGGGGCGGAGAGGGGGGCCAGCACGCCGGTCGGGCCCATCATCCATCGTGGCCCAGTCCTCCCTCACAGAGGAGCCCCCGGGTCCTGCTTGGTCCGTGCGGGGCTCTGGGTGCTCACAGCGTCAGGCCTTGGGGGGCTGCTCCTTTCCGCCGGGCGCGCTCAGGAACCCCGTCAGGCCCCGGGGCCCACCCTTTTCCTTCGCTTTGCCTTCTGCCTCTTTCCTTTTCTGTCCCTCACAAGTGTCGTCTTAGCCTGAGGGTATGCCTTGGTCCTGACCTCTGCCCTCCTGTCCGCCCAGGCTGGGGGACTGCGAGGTGACGGACCAGGGCTGCGTTAGCCTGGCCGCCCTCCTGCTGGCCAACCACAGCCTGCTCGAGCTGGACCTGAGCAACAACTGCATGAGCGAGGTGGGCATCCTGAAGCTGGTGGAGAGCGCCCAGCAGCCCAGCTGCCCCCTGGAGAAACTGGTGTAAGTGATGGGCGGACGGGGGTCCAGGGCTGCTGGCTCAGCCAGACCAGGGAGGACACAGGTGGGGGTCCCCTGGCTGTGCCCCGGCCCACACGCTCCCTGCCCCTGCACAGCCTGTACGACATCTACTGGAGGGAGGAGACGGACAACCTCCTGCGGGCCGTGGAGGAGAAGAAGCCGGGCCTGAAGATCATCTGCTGAGCCGGCCCCGTCCGGCGCCCCCGTCCGAGGGGCTGGCCAGCTCTGGGGCTCTCACTCCGGTGCCTTAGCGTTCCCTGAAGAGAAATGCTCAAACCAGCTCTGCACACACGCTGGACGTTTACAACTATTAAAGCGTTTTGGGTAGAAGGTCCTGTGCTTCCCGTGGGTCCGAGGTTCTGCATCACAGGTGATGCTTGCATGAACGCGGCCTTGCTGCCCAGAGACCACCCCGATGTGGCAGCTAAAACACGTGCGCGTCTTGCAGGCCTGGCCAGGTGTGCCCCAGGGGACCTGCTCCCTGCGGCCCTGGCCGCCGCCCCGCAGCCCCTTCCTCGGCCTGAGAGGACAGGAAGCCAGGTCCTGCCCACACGGGGCACCAGAATGTGCCTCAGGCCTGGCTCACCTGTGGCCGGAGGCCTCCACACTGCTGGACCCAGCGCGCTCTCCTGACGCCCCTCACCTGCCAGCACAGGGTGACCTGCCCCGACGGGCACAGTCAGGAGGCACTCTGGCCGCAGCAGCTGAGTCGGTACCTGCAGTTGGTACAGGAGAGCCTGGGGCTGCCCAGAGGCCCAGCCAGGACAAGGGGAGCTCAGCCACCACCCACGGGGACGGCACAGAGCGAGGAGGGAGGCTGGGACCTAGAGGCGTGACCAGGGACACAGCACCATTGCACCTGCCGTGGCGCGGCTCAGCCTCGGGAACGCGCACTGGGGGTGGAGCTGGGGACCCGGCACTGAGCGGGTCTAGCTCAGGACAAGAGCAGAGCCTGCCAATCCCGGACACTTCTGAAGTGAGGGCAGCCCGTGGCCACGCGGGCTCCACGAGCAACAGGGCGCTCGCCGGGACAGGTTCAGGGGAGGGGCAGCTGGGGGCCCACGTGCTCCACAGCCTTCTCATTACCTCTCGGTCTGAAACTCCCCGAAAGGAGTTGACAATCAAACAGCTAAGGACACCACCCTCCCCAGCAGGTGGGACTCAGAAACTCAGTACTTTTCAGGGCAGATGCACTCAGCCCCCCAGCCAGGGTCCACCACCCCCACACCCCACCCAGAACCAGCTCCCAGGCCGTCCCCCCATGCAGGCCCCGCCAGGGGCACAGACACGGCAGAGGGGTGGCCCCTGGGCTCAGCCTGGCAGCCCTGCCACTGGACTCCTGCCTCTCTGGGTGACGACCCCAGGGAGGGGGCATGGGGTCAGTGAGGACACGAGCTTCAGACCATCGCCATTTATTTGTTCTGTCTGCTCGTGGAGATGACCAACTTGGGGCCAGAGACCCAGGACCCCTCCTTCCAACCTTGGGCCCAGCCCGCCCCCCCATGCCCTCTGCGTCAGCTGGGCAGGAGGAAGGCTCCGAGGAAACGGCTCAGGGCTGCAGCTCGGATCTGCCCGTCTCGGCCATCTCAGGAGCTGGTGGACCCCTCAGGAACACGTGGGGCGCGGGGCGGAGGGGCTGGCGGGGATCGGGGCCCGGCCCGCTAGGCGCCAGGGCTCGATGTGGCCCAGAGGCTGCCCAGGGCGCGCCCCAGCCACACTGTCACGAGAAGCCAGGCGCCCAGAGCCCGGGGAGTGCACACGTGTGCACGCAAGCCACACGCACACCAGCCCTGTGGGAGGGGCCTCCATGCCCCTCCAGAGCCTCGCTGTTGCTGGGGGAGGGGGAGGCCTGTCGGAGGCTCCTGACGGGAATCCGAGGAGGAGGGGACACAACCTGTGTCCTGGCGGGTGTGGGGAGCAGGGCAGTTCAGAGCCGGTGCCCCTCCCCCTCCCTCTCAGCCTCCAGGGGCCCTGGGGGGTTGTCGGGCCCAGACCGCTGCCTGTCCACGTGGCCACCAGCGTTGCCCTGGTCACCGCCGCTCTGCCGCTTCTGCCGCCGGGTCTCCTTGTACCGCAGGGTGATGTCCCTGGGGCGGTAGGGCGGGTCACTCGGCCTGCAGGGGCCCCAGGGCCTGCCCTGCACGGCTGAGCGGGGCAACAGCGCCACCCAGGACCCGACCCGCTGCACCCGCCCCGGACGGGCCTCACCGCAGGAAGAAGCGCCAGACGGTCCAGGTGAGCACGAGCACGGAGCCGAGCGTCCAGCACTGGGCGATGTAGAAGGGCAGGGACAGCGTGAGCGTCTGCGGGTCGTACTTGACCACGATGAGCAGCTCCGTGGCCGTGATGGCGGCCACCAGCCAGGCCTGCTGGCCCAGCTTCTTGTGCGGCTTCCTGCAGGGGAGGCACGCGGCTGAGGGGCCCGGACCGCCCACGTGGGCACAGGCCCTGCCCGCCCCGCCCCGCCCCGCCCGCGGCTCACGGGTCGTCCATGAAGTCGTAGATCTCCCGCATGGCCACGCCGCCCACGTTCACGAAGAAGACCAGCCGCAGCAGGACCAGGGAGTGCTCCGGGGGCAGCCACAGCACGAACTTCAGGTAGAACGTGTTCAGCTCTGCCAACAAGAACTGGGGGACAGAGGAGTGTGGGCGGCGAGCCGAGCCCAGCGGGCCGTGCGCGGGAGGCGGCCGGCCTTACCACCAGGATGATGCCGCACACGGCCAGCCAGCGGCGCAGGCTGGAGGCGGGCTTCCACTCGAAGCGGACCCAGCTGTAGGGCGTGAACTGGAAAGCGATCCTCTTCATCTTGCCCCTGGAGCGGGGGGGGGGGGGGGGGGGGGCTCAGCAGGTTTCTAGTCCCGTGCCCTCCACCCCAAGACACCCATGATGGACAGGAGCGGAGACCCCACTCCCCAGCCCCGGCCTCCAGGTCTTTTCCTGGACTGTTTCTTTAAATTCAAAATAAAAAGGCAGAGCCTGCGACCACGCCCTGAGGAGGGCGGCCTCAGAGCAGGGCGGCCGTGGCCAGACAGCACGGGCTGACGCCCTGCCCTGGGAGGGCCTTCGAGGTTCCCGCGGGCAGCCCAGGAGGCAAAACCCTCGTCCGCCCCGTCTGTCCGCCCCCTCCCGAGCCGCGTCGGATGGCACAGGGCCTGGCCCTCAGGGCCCCTCCAGGCCCCCCCCCCCATGCCCAGGCCCTGCAGCGCCACTCGGCAGACGCACTTGTAGGTCGGGATGTTCCAGAGGCCCTGCCACTTGTACGTCTTCAGGGACAGCCACTTGAGGGTCTTCATGCCGCAGTAGATGCCCAGCCCATTGCAGATCAGCACGTCCATGATCCACTGGAGGCGGGAGGCAGCCCCGTGGACCCTGTAGCTCCTCCGGCCTCCCCGAGCCCCCTCCCCCTCCCTCACAGGGTGGGCGGGCCGGGGTGCGGGACACGAGGCCTGAGGCCAGGCCAGGGCGGAAGCCCCCATCACCGGCACCTACGTGGTCCCACCAGCACTCGCTGAAGTTGGGCAGCTGGTGCTCCAGGCTGTACTCCAGGAACTCGAACATCACGCTCACGATCGTGCACGTCCACCAGTCGCGGATCATCAGGGTCTGCGGGCCGGGGCGAGGGCACGCCCGCTGTGTCAGCCCCTCCCGCCGCCGCCGCTCACTCGGGAGCAGGGCAGGCACAGGGCGGGGCCAGGGTCTTCCCCTTTATTCTCAGGCCCCCACACCACATGCCACGGACGGGCGCCCGGCGGTCCTGCGCTGTGGCCCCGGCCGATGCTCATCAGAGTCCGACCCATGACCAGCCAAGGCCAGACCACAGGGCGGGTGGCGAACAGGACATGCCAGCCGACCACGAGCGCCTCACCTTCAGGTACCAGCCAATGAAGTGCGCGGGCACGAAGCCATCCAGCTTGTCCTGTGGGTGAGACGCAGGCCTCATACACTCCCCACCCTGTGCCCCCCCAGCCCTGCCCGGACGGGTCCTGTGACGTCCGCACAGCCCGAGGCCGCCCGCCCCCGTGCACCCCCAGGGCCCCTTGAACAGCGCCTGCCAGGCCCCAGGGATGATCTGGGGTCTCACACACGTGCGCTGAGGCGTGTGTGGACACACCCTAACCCTGAGGACACAGGGTGCCCTCCAACGGGGACCGCCCCACCATGCGTGACGGGGCAGCTCTGGGGACGGCTCCGCCCTGCCCGGCACCGCGCCCTCTGGGCCGCCCGTCCTCACCCAGACGTTGTGGAAGGGGTCTGCCTCGTTGTCTGCGTCGTAGATGAGGCAGTTCCCCCCATAGTCCCTCTCTGGCAGCGGGACCCCCAGCCTGGGGTCAACGTACTTCAGGAACTGGCGGCCGTCCTGCACCGTCTGCAAGGCCAGCATCCGCGTGAGTGGCCGGCGCCCCGCCCGGCAGACACCCCAGCCGCCCAGGCGGATGGGTTTGCGGCGCGCAGACGACGCTTCTGTTGACCACACGCCGTCCCCCTTCTCGGGGCTGAGCAGACTGGCGAGTCCCAAGCTCCAGGTGACGCTCCGCCCCCCACAGGACCATGCCATGTGGAGTCACGGGTGTGCCTTCCGTGGGAGGGACGGGGTGGCCCTAGCACTGGGGTCTCAGCCCTCCTGCCCCACGGCTGAACCCTCCTATCCCACGGCTGAGCCCTCCTGCCCCACGGCCGAGCCCCCCTGCCCCACGGCCGAGCCCCCCTGCCCCACGGCCGAGCCCCCCTGCCCCACGGCCGAGCCCCCCTGCCCCACGGCCGAGCCCTCCTGCCCCACGGCCGAGCCCTCCTGCCCCACGGCCGAGCCCTCCTGCCCCTCGGCCGAGCCCTCCTGTCCCACGGCCGAGCCCTCCTGCCCCACGGCCGAGCCCTCCTGCCCCACGGCCGAGCCCTCCTGTCCCACGGCCGAGCCCTCCTGCCCCACGGCCGAGCCCTCCTGCCCCTCGGCCGAGCCCTCCTGTCCCACGGCCGAGCCCTCCTGCCCCACGGCCGAGCCCTCCTGCCCCACGGCCGAGCCCTCCTGCCCCTCGGCCGAGCCCTCCTGTCCCACGGCCGAGCCCTCCTGCCCCACGGCCGAGCCCTCCTGCCCCACGGCCGAGCCCTCCTGTCCCACGGCCGAGCCCTCCTGTCCCACGGCCGAGCCCTCCTGCCTCACGGCCGAGCCCTCCTGTCCCACGGCCGAGCCCTCCTGTCCCACGGCCGAGCCCTCCTGCCCCACGGCCGAGCCCTCCTGCCCCACGGCCGAGCCCTCCTGCCCCACGGCCGAGCCCTCCTGCCCCACGGCCGAGCCCTCCTGCCCCACGGCCGAGCCCTCCTGCCCCACGGCCGAGCCCTCCTGCCCCACGGCCGAGCCCTCCTGCCCCACGGCCGAGGCCTCCTGCCCCACGGCCGAGCCCTCCTGTCCCACGGCCGAGCCCTCCTGTCCCACGGCCGAGCCCTCCTGTCCCACGGCCGAGCCCTCCTGTCCCACGGCCGAGCCCTCCTGCCCCGCGGCCGAGCCCTCCTGCCCCGCGGCTGAGCCCTCCTGCCCCGCGGCTGAGCCCTCCTGTCCCGCGGCTGAGCCCTCCTGTCCCGCGGCTGAGCCCTCCTGCCCCTCGGCTGAGCCCTCCTGCCCCACGGCTGAGCCCTCCTGCCCCTCGGCTGAGCCCTCCTGCCCCTCGGCTGAGCCCTCCTGTCCCACGGCTGAGCCCTCCTGCCCCGCGGCTGAGCCCTCCTGTCCCGCGGCTGAGCCCTCCTGCCCCACGGCTGAGCCCTCCTGCCCCTCGGCTGAGCCCTCCTGCCCCACGGCTGAGCCCTCCTGCCCCTCAGCTGAGCCCTCCTGCCCCACGGCCGAGCCCTCCTGTCCCACGGCTGAGCCCTCCTGCCCCTCAGCTGAGCCCTCCTGCCCCACGGCCGAGCCCTCCTGTCCCACGGCTGAGCCCTCCTGCCCCTCGGCTGAGCCCTCCTGCCCCACGGCCGAGCCCTCCTGTCCCACGGCTGAGCCCTCCTGCCCCTCAGCTGAGCCCTCCTGTCCCACGGCTGAGCCCTCCTGCCCCTCAGCTGAGCCCTCCTGCCCCACGGCCGAGCCCTCCTGCCCCACGGCTGAGCCCTCCTGCCCCTCAGCTGAGCCCTCCTGCCCCACGGCCGAGCCCTCCTGTCCCACGGCTGAGCCCTCCTGCCCCTCAGCTGAGCCCTCCTGTCCCACGGCTGAGCCCTCCTGTCCCACGGCTGAGCCCTCCTGCCCCTCAGCTGAGCCCTCCTGTCCCACGGCTGAGCCCTCCTGTCCCACGGCTGAGCCCTCCTGCCCCGCGGCGAGGCCCGGGCTCTCTGGAAGCGCCCCTCAGACAGGGGTGTGCGGCAGAGCGGAGGTCACCGTGCGCTCTGTGACCAGGGCTCTGAGGGTGGGCAGGACCGAGTCCTGAGCCAGCGGCAGCAGCAGGGGCAGATCCTGGACGCTCAGCCCTGCAGCGTGAACACCGCAGGGATGTAGAGTCATCGGAGGACGGGCCACCGCGGCACAGACCGTGAGCCCGCTCCGCCAAGGCCAGCGAGGCCCGGGCCCTCATGTGACAGGGCTCCCGTGACGGACGCAGGGAAGGAGGGAGCGAGTGACAGTGCTTATTCACAGACACGAGTGTGGCTCCGACACCCCTGGGCCTCGGCCCCAGACCTCCCTCCAGGGAAGGACGGGCTCCGCGAGAGGCCGGGTCCGGCGGGCAGGAACGCCAGGCGGGGCCTGCGGGGCCTTCTGGCGCCAGAGAGAAGGGACGTGCTCAGAAGGACAGACGAAACCAAGTAACACGCCCGGACCCACAAAGCCGGGGGTGAGGCGCGCAGGAACCACGCGAGTGAGCCCCCCACGGCCCAAGCCATTGGGCAATGAAGTCAGTCAAGTGCTGGGTCCGACCCAGAGCACACAGCCCCCCTGGCAGCGCTGACACACTCGCCGGGCGCGGACCGCGGCAGAGGCACGTCTCCGCCCAGGGGTGCTGCGGGCACGAGGCGCTGGGCGCAGCCACACCCTCCGCGCCCCAGGGAGGGAACCCGACCAGTGATGTTGGCCGCTCGCACCTTGACCTGTCAGCTCGCGAGGAAAACACCAGATAAACCCCAGGTGACCCTGACACCACACCAGACACCCACACCGGTGAGCACGGGCGCAGGGCCCTCAGCACAGCGAAGGAGCACAGCCGGGGCTGCTCACCGCGCCCGGGGGGGGGGGGGGCGTCTCCGAAACGCTAGTTGGCTCGAAATAAGAAAGCAAGTTGATGTCGTACAGACATCACGCCGTAGAGGGAACACCCACACGCTCACCTCATTTGACGAACCCCAACACGCTTTCAGGAGAGAGACACTCACTTCCTGTGGGAGCGGGGGCTGCCTCCGCCTGCAGGGCACCAGGGAGCCCCCGCTGCGGCACTCGGAGGGACGGCAGGAGGCTCTCCCCTAAAGCAGGCCGCCGCTGCCCACCTCCCCGGCTGGTGCGGCGGGGCCTGGCTGGGCAGCGTGACGGCGAGAGGGGAGGCGGCACCGGCCAGAGAGGAGGGCCCAGGGCCGCCCTGTGCAGGCGGCGCGACCCGTGTCCACAGGACGCCCAGAAACCAGCCCAAACTGCGGCAAAGCCCTGTCACAACGAGCCAGTTCAGCAGTCGCCAGCCACGAGCTCCACGCACAAAAACGAGCCGTTTCTAGAGAACGCTGACGAGCAGAGCAGCATGGAACTGAGGGCCCCCCACCCCCACCCCAATGCCAGGAGGCGGAACCACGAGGCAGTGCCAGCGCCGTTCCCTGAGCACAAGACGGAGGCCCTGTGCTCCCGGTGGAAGGCGCCCCTGCCCGGCCGCACCCCAGGGGCCGTCAGCACCCCACCCGCAGCCGCCGCCGGAAACGGGGACCCTGAAAGGCACCTGCAACCGCAAGAGACCTCGTGGGGTCAAACCGCCTGGAAAAGCAGGAGCAAGCACTTCCCAGTTCCACTTCCCTCTGAAGGGACGCGCGACTCCAAGCCCGGCCAACGGCCTCCTCTGATCACTGTCTCAGCCCCCAGGGGCCTGAGGAGGTGTGACCGCGAGTGCTCGGTGGGGTCCTGGGACAGAACACCGGTTGAGAGGGCGGGGACCCTAACGGAGAAGCAGCTACTGAGCAGGGCGGCTTCTGGTGGCGACCGAGGCTGCAACCACAGACAAGGGCCCAGCAGCATTCCGCACCGCCGGTCCCACTGTGCTCACGCACAGCGACGGGGGTTAGCACTCCCGGGCCTGCCGTCTGCCCGGAGGAGGAGACGTACCGTGACCACAACCCCGCCAAGGCAGTAACAGCACGGGCGCTAGAGGCAGCAGATGCTGACCCAACATCCACACCCTCCCCTGACCGCCCGCAGGACGCGCCGCGCGGGGAGAAGCACACGGAGCCACAGCTGGTCAGGCACCAAACAGAACCCAGGGAGCACCGCGGGGCCGCCTGACCACGGAGAGCACCAGGTCCCGGGACAGACGTGCTTCGGTCCCAGCGCTGGTCCTGCCCAGAGCCGAGTTCCTGCCCCTCAAAGCCAGGGCGGCCCACGCAGCACCCCTGCACCCCGAGGCCCAGGCGGAGCTCCACGCTCAGAACACAGCTTCTGCTGAAAGGCGACGTTCCAAGGTCCCTCACAGCTTCCACTCACTTTAAAAAAAAGTTTTTATTGATTTTAGAGAGAAAGGAAGGGAGAGAGATAGAAATATCAATGATGAGAGACAATCATCGATCGGCTGCCTCCTGCACGCCCCCTATTGGGGATCAAGCCCACAACCTGGGAATGTGCCCTGACTGGGAATGGAACCGTGACCTCCTGGTTCACAGATCGACACCCAACCACTGAGCCCCACCGGCCGGGCCTCTGCTCACTTTTGTTGGGGTTCAGCCTTGCTTCTGTGGACCTGGAGGACTCCCTGTGCTTAACCAGGCAAATTTCACGACCAGAACCTGGCAGCCCTAAGGGCCAGAGGCCTCCCAGGCAGACTGCACTTCAGGGACAAGCCTTTGACCGAGCCCTGGGCCTCCTGCCTGCAGTGTTCCTGAGGCGGAGCAGACCTTATAACAGCTCCTGGATCCTCTCCACCAACAGGCTGAGACCAGCACCATCCAATCCAAGCTGCACAGCCACACCTCATTTGCATTATACTGACCAATCAGAGCAGCTCCATTACAACCAATCAGAAGGTAGGAAGCTGGCCAATCAGACTGTGTAAATCTGGATTCCTCATTTGCGCAGAAATGGGCCAATGGGGAAGCAGGGCAGGAAGGAACTTGCTCTGCAGAGAGACAGCCTCTCCTTTGCCTGCAGGAGGCACTGGCCCTTCGGTTCCCGGTTTGCAAGCCGTCCACCTGAATGAAGTCCCCCCTTTCCACACCTCAGCCGGACTTCCGTTGACAGCGCGAGGGGCTGCGGTGCAAACCCGTCACCGCCGTCTTCCCTGGGCCACGCCATCACCTAAATCCCGGCGGGCGCCCACCACGAGGAGCGGCTCACCTGGAAGAGGATGAAGATGAGGAACAGCTCGTAGACCACGCTGACACACAGCCAGAACCTCCAGTACGCTGCAAGACAGAGCACAGTGTCAGCGAGCCCGGCCCACCGTCTGGACACACCGTCAGTTCTGGCCCCTCTCCGTCTAGCAGGTTCCTTAAAGCAAGACCCGACTCAGATGCGAGCACGTTTCTCTCCAAAGCTTTTCCTCGTTCTCCCATTCCCGTCCTCACTGCAGCGCAGAGGGCCGCCCTGCGCTCACCAGCCGTGCTTCTGGCTCAGCGCCCCCCGGGCCGCAGGCAGGGGCTGGGGGACACCTTCGATCATGTTCAGAAAATCTTTTTTTCTTCGTGTTTTTATTGATTTCAGAGAGGAAGGGAGAGGGAGAGGAGGACAGAAACATCCATGATGAGAGAATCACTGGTTGGCTGCCTCCTGCACGCCCCTCACCAGCTATTGAGCCCAAAACCTGGGCATGTGCCCTGACCAGGAATCAAACTGTGACCTCCTGGTTCACAGGTCAATGCTCAACCACTGAGCCACACTAGCAGGGCTATCAAGAAACTCTTTTAGTCCTGGCCCGTTTGGCTCAGTGGATAGAGCGTTGGCCTGGGGACTGAAGGGTCCCAGGTTCGATTCCAATCAAGGGCACATGCCCGGGTTGTGGGCTCGACCCCCCAGTGTGGGGCGTGCAGGAGGCAGCTGATCCATGACTCTCTCTCCTCATTGATGTTTCTCTCTCTCCCTCTCCCTTCCTCTCTGACATCAATAAAAATATTTTTAAAAACCTCTTGTAACTCCAGTACGCTGTAACCACAGTGAGCGTAAGACTGTTTTCTGCAGGGAGGATCAGCTCCCTCTGGAGTGCTGGCGATGAACACATTAACGCAGGCTCCGATGCCAAACTGGCCCGAGTCCCGGGGAGAACCTAGCGTGGCCACCGTGACACCGGCCGGAGGGCCTGTCTCTGTCTCCGGCGGCATCGGGAGCGGGGCCCTGTGGTGACTGTTAGGGTGGACTTGTGAGGAGAGTAGATCTTAAATGTTCTCGTCACCAAAACACGGCATCACTGTGTGTGTGTGTGTGGTGTGTATGGTATGTGTGTGGGTGTGTGTGTGGGGTGTGTGGGTGTGTGTGTGGTGTGTGTGGTGTGTGGGTGTGTGTGGTGTGTGTGTGTGGTGTGTGTGTGTGTGTGTGTGTGGTGTGTATGGTATGTGTGTGTGGTGTGTGTGTGTGTGTGTGTGTGTGTGTGTGTGGTGTGTGTGTGTGTGTGTGTGGTGTGTGTGGGTGGGTGTGGTGTGTGTGTGTGGGGTGTGTGTGTGTGTGGGGGGGTGTGGGGGTGTGTGTGGGGTGTGTGTGTGGGGGGTGTGTGTGTGTGTGTGGGGTGTGTGTGGGGTGTGTGGGGTGTGTGTGTGTGTGGTGTGTGGGTGTGTGTGTGTGGTGTGTGTGTGTGTGTGTGTGTGGGGGGTGTGGGTGTGTGTGTGGGGTGTGTGGGGTGTGTGTGTGTGTGTGGGGGTGTGTGTGTGTGGGGTGTGTGGGGTGTGTGGGGTGTGGGTGTGTGTGTGGGTGTGTGTGTGGGGTGTGTGTGTGTGTGTGGTGTGTGTGTGTGTGTGTGGTGTGTGGGTGTGTGTGTGTGGTGTGTGTGTGTGTGTGTGTGGGGGGGGTGTGGGTGTGTGTGTGGGGTGTGTGGGGTGTGTGTGTGTGTGGTGTGTGGGTGTGTGTGTGTGGTGTGTGTGTGTGTGTGTGTGTGGGGGGTGTGGGTGTGTGTGTGGGGTGTGTGGGGTGTGTGTGTGTGTGTGGGGGTGTGTGTGTGTGGGGTGTGTGGGGTGTGTGGGGTGTGGGTGTGTGTGTGGGTGTGTGTGTGGGGTGTGTGTGTGTGTGTGGTGTGTGTGTGTGTGTGTGGTGTGTGGGGTGTGTGTGTGGTGTGTATGGTATGTGTGTGTGGTGTGTGTGGGGTGTGTGTGTGTGTGGGGGGGGTGTGGGGGTGTGTGTGTGATGTGTGGGGGGGTGTGTGGTGTGTATGGTATGTGTGTGTGGGGTGTGGGGGTGTGTGTGTGGTGTGTGTGGGGTGTGTGGTGTGTATGGTATGTGTGTGTGGGGGTGTGTGGGGTGTGTGTGTGTGTGTGTGTGTGTGGGGGGTGTGTGTGTGTGTGTGTGTGGTGTGTGGGTGTGTGGGTGTGGTGTGTATGGTATGTGTGTGGGGGTGTGTGTGTGGTGTGTGGGGTGGGGGTGTGTGTCCTGCATGTGCTACACCAGAACACAGCAGGCTGTGCCTCAGCCAGGCTCCTCTCTCCCCCGCTGCCTGGCACCCCCAGCAGGAAGGTCGGCTTTTCGCTGCGGGAGGAGGTCACGGGAGGGCGTCTAAAACTTGCCTTCAAGAACCTCGGTAACCCTGTGTAATAAAAGCTCCAGGGCTCTCCTTTCCTTTGCAGATGATGCAAACCCCCAGCCGACTCTTAAGAACGAGTTCCCGGGGACTAGAAAGGTGGCTCACAAGCTTCTTGGACTCCGGGCAGGAGAGGGGCTGGCCGGTGGTTCTGGGACGTCTCCAGCCCCCCGCCCTGTGCAGCGTGCCCCCAGTTAGGACGGGTGGGGAGTGGGGAGGTGCCAGGGCCTGAGGTGCCGGGTGGGGAGTGAGAGCTCTGCCGTGCCAGGCGGTGCGCCCCCAGAGTGTGTTGGGCCGCCGAGCCTGCGGGGCCTGCGCGTCCTGCGCTGGAGGAGCGGCCGGGAGGGCCGGGCTGGGCAGCAGGAGGTGAGGTGGGAGCGGGTCAGTTCCTTCTGAGATGACTGCTTGTGGTCCTGTCTCACTTGTCTGTGTCACAGCTGTCACCCTCCCCTCCCCTGCCACGTGAAGACCGGCGGCCCGCAGAAAGCAGTGCGGGTGCTTTAGGGCAGTGGTCGGCAAGCTGCGGCTCGCGAGCCACATTTGGCCCCTTGAGTTTTTAGCAAAGGCCAGCTTAGGAGTACCCTAATTAAGTTAATAACAATGTACCTACCTATATAGTTTAAGTTTAAAAAATGTGGCTCTCAAGAGAAATTTCAATCGTTGTCCGGTTGATATTTGGCTCTGCTGACTAATGAGTTTGCCGACCACTGGTCTGGGGCGTCGGCTGAGCCCTGGGCCTGGGCAGGAGCAGCCGAGGTGACAGGTGCGTTCTTGCGCTCACAGTGGCAAAAGCTTGGAAAATTCTCCCTGGTCCAAGGGCTGCGATAGCAGTTACTGGGCTGATGGTGAAATCACGGGGGCTGCCTTCACCCCAAGAATTGGGGCCTCCCCGCCTATAGGTGCCCCACACATCGCTCCCCACGGGCGCCCACCAAGCCTGAAGGCGTCCCTTCCCCCACTGCTGCTGTGCACCCAGACCCCGCGCCTGCCAGCAGAGGGTGGGCGACCTCAGAGCGCCCTCACTGTCACCCTGTGGTGCCCACCCCTCCCCCGGACATCCAGCAGCACCCCCATTTCCACCACCAGGAGGTTGGTCTCCAGCCCCGATTCAGGACGCCCCCGACTTCCTTCCTGAACATCGAATCTGGCCGTGGACAGGCTGGCCGTGCCGCCCTGCCCGGCCCCGGCTTCCGGAGGGAGAGACTCATCGGAAGGGAAGTGCCTTCTCCAGGACAGCCGGGTTCCAGAGAGAGAAGCCGAGAGCCTCCTCCCGGTGACGCCGGGGTGGGGGGCCGCCCCCACAACACTCCTCTGTGGAGCCAGAGCCCCCTCCCACGTCCCCCGGGGTGCTGTGCAGGGCCGGGCATTCGCCTGGCGGGAGGCGTGGCGAGCTCCCTGCCAACCACTAGCTCAGGAGGCCCTGGGAGAAGGTGCCCGGCAGCTCCACCGCAGCCACACCACAGGCCGAGGACGGGGGTCTGCGGGACCAGCGAGGGAGCGGCGGGCAGGGCTGACTCGGGCAGGCGGGCAGAGCTGACTCGGGCAGGCGGGCAGAGCTGACTCGGGCAGGCGGGCAGAGCTGAGTCGGAGAGGCGGGCAGGGCTGACTCGGGCAGGCGGGCAGAGCTGACTCGGAGAGGCGGGCAGAGCTGACTTGGGCAGGCGGGCAGAGCTGACTCGGAGAGGCGGGCAGAGCTGACTTGGGCAGGCGGGCAGAGCTGACTCGGGCAGGCCCGCCCGGCCCTCTGCAGGGGTGGCTTCAGGCTCACCCGCCAAAGCACCAGAGGGCAGCTTTCCGACACAGGTCACCGGGGCCAAGCGCCAGAGCAGCAGCTGCCCACGGGCCAGGCTGGCCCTGCAGGCCGTCTGTCCCCTCACCCTGTGTCTGTGCCCGGTGCCCGTGAGAGATGACGGTGACTTCGGCACCGACCGGCTTAGGCCGAGCTCCGAGCCAGCCTCACTCTTCCTTCCAGATCGCCCACCACCTGCCCGCAGCGGCTTTCCGTGCGCTCCTGGTGGTCTCACCTCCCAGGCTGGTCAGGAGGCACGCTGTCCGAGGCAGGAGGGGAGTGCAGACCCTGCGGGGAGGCCCTGCAGCTCCGGGTGGGCCCGCCTCCAGCCCTAGCCCTCCATACGGCGGGGCCCTGCCACTCGGGGGCTCAGAGACGGGGCCCTTGCTCACAAGCACGGTGCCCACTAGGCCTCGAACACGTCCCTTCTGAGGGCCAGTGGCGGTCACGGCTCCTCCCCCCGGGACTCGGATGGAGAGCCCAGATGTGCGCACAGCCGGCGGGGAAGCTCACTGCAGCTCCGGGGCCGAGGAGCCTCCGCGGAACTGGTTCACTGGGCACATTCCGGGGGCGGCTGAGCAAGCAGCCATAAAGTCAGGCTGCCCGCCCTGGCCGGGTGCTTAGCGGTTAGAGCGTAGGCCCAAGGATCAAAGGTTCTCGGGTCTGATTCCCGGCCAAGGGTAAGTTCCTTGGTTGCAGGTTCGTTCCCAGGAGGCAACCAATCAATGTGCCTCTTACGTCAATCTCTGCCCCCCCCTCCCCCTCCTCTCTCCCTCCCTTCCCCCCCTCTCTAAAAAAAGTCGATGGGAAAAATATCCTCGGTGAGGATGAAGAAGGAAGGAAGGAAGGAAGGACGGACCGACGAACCCAGCTGTCAAACAAATAAGGAGATGCCTGTGTCAGCCTGCGTGGAAATCCATGACGCGAGGCCATCTCACGCTTCAAACTTGTAAAGCAATGTACGTACAGAGGTCTACAAACACGTCAAAGCTTAGCAGTGTCATCTGGTGAGTGGTATTTATTTTTACATTTCCAAATGTTCTACAATAATACCCACCCTACTGAGACGAAAGGAAACACGTTACTACATGTGACCCTTCCGGAAAACCAGGCCCGCTGACCCAGGGAGCTGGAGCCCTAACCCGCAGACGGGCAGGCGGGGCCCGGGGCTGTCAGGACTCCCCTAGCTTCGGGGACAGGGACAGACAACGTGCGCAGACAGTGCCTCAATGGCAGGGCGGACGCCTCACGCCCCAGGCAGGCTGCCCGCTGGAGCCACCCCGGCGCACTGGACGGTCCCGGGCTCCTCCCTGCAGGAGCCAGGGGGAGGCAGAGGCAGAGGGGGGGGCGGGGCGGGGAGGGCCTGAAAGAACAGGAACACCCCCATTCACCCTCCTCCGATGGCCACAGCGGGGTGGCTGGCCCGGGAGGGCAGGGCAGGGCAGGGCAGGGCACACACCCGGCAGCACAGACAGAGCAGCCACACAGAACAGGACCGGCGCGCGGGCACACACACAAAACGAAATGGCAAGTTACCTGGGTGAGGTCTGGAAAATGGCCCGTCTTTAGCTTGTGTGACTCCAAAACATAAGAAAACCAAAATACTGGCCACAATACCTCTGCGAATAAAGAACAAACAGCCCTCAGTGTGTGTAAGCGCAGGTCCACGCGGCTTCTCCCAGGCGGGAGGCGGGGGGGCCCACCCAGTGACAGCCCGACCCCGGTGGGGCAGGGTGGCTGGAAGCGGGGCTGGGCACCCGCGGAGAAGAGCCCTGCACTGGCTGCGCGTGTACCGCCGCGACGCCGGCTTCGCCTTTCGGACACCGGGGCTCGCCCCGCCTGGACCCGCGCCCCCTGTGGCGAACTGTCCTTGGCTCCTGCTCAGCCGCCCGGTTAACGGTTAACGGTTAACGGTTACCGGTTAGCGGGACTGTCAGTGCGGCCAGCACGCTGACACAGGTGGGAGGAGAGTTATTTTCCCGCCCCCGTTGGCGAGCCAGCCCGGAGCACCCCGCAGGCTGTGGCTGGAGCAGGGGGGCCTCCTGGCCTCCTCCTCGGTGCGGCGGAAGTCAGTTTGGCGGGAGTGAAACTGGCTCCGTGGCGTGGAGACTCACTCCCAGGTTTTCTTCATTGGCTCTTCCCTCCCAGAGGTGCCGGTTTTCTGCGTCCACGTCCCTGGCGTCGTTTGCCAGAGCAGGAACCACAGCGGGACAGGACACAGGCGCAGAGGCCGCTGTGGTCTCCCGCGCTCACCACCTGAGGCCGTCCTTCCGTCCGGGTCTGTGTCCCAGGAGCGGGGCTTGGTCTCTGGCCTGCACCCCCGGAAGGCCCACCGCCCGGGCGCACCAGGTGGGCAGTGGGCAGACTGGGTTCCCAGTGTCCGTTTCCGACGGCGCCCGCCTCCGGGGAGCGTGCCCCTCGGGGCCTGTCTCCACCCGCGTTACTTGTTGGTTCTGGAACAATCCCACCCAGCAGTGCCTCCCGGGGCCCCAGGTTAGCCAGTGGCGGCGGGAGGTGCCTCATGTTCTGCAGGAGCTGGAGAGGCAGGGCGCACCGCCTTCCTGCCGCCCGTGCCCTCACCACGTCGGGGGTGGAGTGTGGCCGGGCCGCGCTGCCTGCACCACGGAGCCTTCCCCAGAGGGAAACGCTACGGCGACGACCGGACCCTACGGTCACCGGCCACAGACACAGACCCTCTCAACTGGAAAAGCTTCCCCGCTGAGAAACGTTCGGACAGCTCCCACATGACAGCACTTCCATTGACAACCACAGGAAGACCGAGTTATTATTACTGTTTTAAAGTCTATGTTTATTGACTTCAGAGAGGAAGGAGAGGGAGACAGAAACATCAATGACTGAACCACTGACCAGGTAGCTGCCTCCTGCACGCCCCCTCCTGGGCATCGAGCCCGCAGCCCGGGCATGTGCCCTGACCAGAATCGACTGTGACCTCCTGGTTCCTAGGTCGATGTTCAACCACTGAGGAGACCAATCAGGCCCAGATTATTTTGTAAATGAGCACAGAGAAATCTAGTAACAAGCCTTACAGACAGAAACCGCCCGGGAGCCTCACTGAGTTCCCTGTCTCCACTTCCCCTCACGAGCCCCACACGTGCTAGTAAAACGTTAGGTTAATGAGCCCTGGCCAGTGTGTTCAGTGGTTAGAGCACCACCACCCCGTACCAAAGGGTTTCGGGTCCGATTCCCGGTCAAGGGCAGGTTCGATTCCCCAGCCCCAGCTGGGGCGTGTGTGGGAGGCAACCAGTCGATGTGTCTCTCTCACGTCAATGTTTCTCTCTCCCCCAACCCCCTTCCATTCTCTCTAAAACTCTATGGAAAAAAATATGCCGTGTGAGGATTAAAAACAAAAATACACATGTTAGGTTACGTAACAACAGAAAGGGGAAGGCCCCAGGGAGACGCCATAAAGGTGAGGGCCTTTCCAGGTGACTGAGAAATCAGGTGACTAAAGCAAATTCTGACAGGAGCAGAGGAAGGCGGAAAGGAAAGTCCCCACTCGTCCCAGGTGGGGACCCTGGATGGTCATTAAGATACTTGAGATGACGCAGTGACTTCTTGACCAGAAATGTGGTGACATCGGGGGACGCAGGCGCAGAGCCTGCGGGAGCTTTTAAAGGCCCCTCCCTGAGCCGAGATGAGCCGTGTGCACCAGGGACAGAAGCCGGTCAGGGATAGCTAGTTAGACAGGAAGGTCAGCCCCTGACGTCACCGACGTTTCACCCCAGCCTGGGGAATTCAGAGCAAATGACGCATCTCACAAACCTCGGTGAGGCCAGGATGCAGCTGCAGGAGCTGGAGCCCACCTGCCTCTCCAAGGCTGAAGACACAGGCGCCCACACCCGCTCCCCTGGCCCCAGGCTCCCTGGCCAGGGGCACATGCAGACCTTTACCACGCTCTCCAGACACCCTCAGAGTCTCCCCCTCCCGGGGACCCCTCCCTCCCCCCAGGCTCCAGGTCTCCGTGCATCTGTGTGTGCTCAGGTGTGCTGTGTGGCATTCTCTACCTCTGCTGACACTACTAATTTGTAAAAGACCTCTATATTTTATTTTAATCCTCACCTGAGGACATATTTTATGTTTTTTAATTGATTTCAGAGAGGAAGAGAGATGGAGAGATAGAAACATCAATGATGAAAATCATTGATTGGCTGCCTCCTACATCACCCACACTGGGGATCGAGCCCGCAACCTGGGCCTGTGCCCTGACCAGGAATCAAACCATGAGCTCCTGGTTCATAGGTCGACGCTCAACCACTGAGCCACGCCGGCCAGGCTGGGGTGAGGTCTTTAGCAATGGCTATATTTGATGTGCACTTAAAAACAATTTCCTGAATCTCTTTGAAACTTTCAAGTTTTACTAACTACATTAAATGATGGAAATTCACTGGATATCCAGACTATTTCCAAATAAGATAAAATAATGAAACATTAATTACTGAACATAGATTCATCTACTTTAGTGTCTTACCACAGAGGAACCAATGATATGCACCTTTCTTAGTAAACACGTCTTGTGCCTCATTGAAAGAGCATACAATGAAAAATCACATATTTCTAGAAATTATGAAATGTATTCATAAATTTATTAACCTATGGATCACTGATGTGACAGTTCACAATTGCTTACTTCTTAGTTTTCACCAGAAATTAAAGTTTCTATAAAGAATTCTAATATATGTAATTATAAAACCACAAATAATAATAATAATAATTCTAATATACAAAAAGCCGGGAGCCATCATGACCGAAACAACCGGACGGATGACCGAACAGCAGGCTGCGTGGGGCGACCAGGCCAGCAGGGGGGCAATTGGGGGCAACCAGGCTGGCGGGGGGGGGCAGTTGGGGGCGACCAGGCTGGCAGGGGGGCAATTGGGGGCGACCAGGCTGGCGGGGGGGGGGGCAGTTGGGGGCGACCAGGCCGGCAGGGGGGCGGGCAGTTGGGGGTGACCAGTCCGGCAGGGGTGGGGGCAGTTAGGAGCGATCAGGCCGACAGGCAGAGGCGGTTAGGGGTGATCAGGCAGGCAGGCAAGTGAGCAGTTAGGAACCAGCAGTCCTGGATTGTGAGAGGGATGTCCAACTGCCGGTTTAGGCCCAATCCCCATCCTCGGGATTGGGCCTAAACCGGCAGTCTGACATCCCCCGAGGGGTCCCAGATTGGAGAAGGTACAGGCTCAGCTGAGGGGACCCTCCCCCCGATCCCCCCTGCATGAATTTCATGCACCGGGCCTCTAGTAATAATAATAAAGTAGGGAAAACTGTGTACACCAGAAAAATAGGGCATGTTTTGGAGGCGTGGAGATGTGTTTTCGTTACGGGACATGACAGTGATTTTGTCCTGTGATTTCCGAGTGAGTCAGAGAACAAGAGACGAACTAAAAGGGAGAAAGAGAGCTGTGAGAAGTTTAGGAAGAGAATTCTTGGGGAGGAGATTCTGTGTGACCAAGATGGTAAGAGTGGATGGAGGGCTGTTAAACAGCTTTCCTACGAACAGTGGATGAGCCTCGCTTCTTGATCGGTCAGGGACAGACCTCCTGGTCTCCCCGAGAGACACTGAAAACTCCCTGCCTGGGAAGCAAAGCGCGCGGCCCGAAGAGAACTTGCTGTTTATGCGGTTGCGTCGGGCCTTCGATTCTGTGAGAACGCCGCTCTCCACAGCAGGAGCCGTATCTGCGTCTGAAACGCAAAGGCTCAGCCACAGCGTGCAAAGGTGGGGCCCGTGCTGCTTCTGCGGCGACGTCCCTTCCTCCCACCCAGCGCCAGCCCGCCATCCTGACGCCCTGTCCACGCCACAGTCTGCTCCTAAATCAGAGGAAGGGAGATGGGTGACCACGGCCGTGAACTGAACAGCGCCCCCTATGGGCACCCTGGCCGCCCACTCCCGGCGTCTGCACCCCTTCACCCGTGCAGTGCAGGGGAGCTGGCCCCCACGCCGCTGACCTCAGGACGGGAGGTCAGGTGCTGCTGCGTGCACCCCTGCTGGGGGCGGAGGCCTCGCAGTGCCGGGGCTGGTGGAAAACGGTGTCCACGTGGGGCACGCCGTCCACCACCTCCCGTGGTCGCGGCCTGCCTCTCTGAGCACCTCGGCGTGCCGGAAGCCTGCACACCCCCTGGAATCAGCCCGCCCATCACCTCGACCAGCAGCCAGGCCACAGGCTACGGAAACCGGGTCCCAGCGAGCAGACCTCCACACGGACCGCACGATGGAACACTGCCGGTTCTCGCTCCCTTTTCTCCCCCGGACACAAAGACAACGTTCTCCTGGCTTCGCTATGACTTAGAGCAATTCGGTAAGTGGCACCTTTGTAAGCAGAACTGAACACTTATTCCCTGGCAGGTGCAGGAGACGAGAGAGTCTGGGGACCGGGAGGAGACAGGAACTCACGCAAATCGACAGGCACCGCAGGGGAGCCCGAAGCGAGCTCTGGCCTTGGCGTTTCTGGCCTCGAGGTCAAGCTCAGTCTGGAGCTGCTCTAGTGGCTAGTTACAGCTCCGGCTGCTCCTGTGCAAAGAATAGGCCATTTACTGAAACTAGACTCTTCTGCTGATAATCCGTCTTTTTGTTTGTTAATCCTCATCTGAGGACATTTTTTCCCATTGATTTTTAGAGAGAGCGGAAGGGAGGGAGGGAGGGAGGAGGGGAAGAGAGAGAGAAGCACTGATTGAGGTGAGAGAGACACATGGATTGGTTGCCTCCTGCATGTACTTGACTGGGGGCTGGGGAACGAACCTGCAATCCAGGTACATGCCCTGACTGGGAATCGAACCCAAGACCCTTCGGTGCACAGGCCAGCCCCCTAACCCCTAAGCTCCGCCAGCCAGGCCGCCTCTTTAACGGTGTGCGTTTCCCGGTGGCGCTTTAAGAGTTCCCTGCGTATTCTGGAAACAAGGCCCTTATCGGTACGTTCTGCGAACATTTCTGAGCCGCCTGGGGCTGGTCCTTCCTGGTCTTCAGGGGATCATTTGTACACTTACGCCACTAAGTAACGTCGCCATGCCACCAGCAGATAAATGGGCCACGGACGTGTGCCGTGCCGGCGGCACTCCCAGCAGCGAACCGGGCCAGAGCGGCGCCCTGTGATGTCACAACCACCGTGCGGTGGGAGCAGCACTCAGGTGCTCGCTGAGCGACGCCCCCGGAGCTGTGCAGTGGGCGAGAGGCCTGGCTGACGGGGGGCGGTGGCGGCCTGAGGCCCGTGTATGTTCAATTATACACCAATAACGTGACGCGCATAGAAAATTAACCCTACTCCCCCAAAGTGACAGCCTGCTAAATCCCAAAAAGAACAATGGCACACACAAGCTGAACTGAAGGCTGAAGGCAGACCACTCCCTCAGTGTTCCGTGTCAGTGTCTGAACAGAAGCAGGACCTGTGCGTGGAACCTGCCCGCCAGGGCCCCGGCACAGCCCAGGCCAGGTGCTGCCACCTGCTGGGGAGGCCCAGTCCCAGGACACCCTGCCTGGGCCACTCCAGCGGGGCCACCGGCTTCCTGCGACAGTACTTGCCCATGACATCGGAACTGCTCATCTCTGCCCCAATTTCACAGCGTGTGGCACCCCTTCAGTGTGGCCACGTCCTGCCCGGCCTCCCTGCCCAGCTGTGCTGGACCCTCCACACAGTGAGACGCCCACAGGAAACCTGGCTGGCGCGGAGTCTCGCCAGAAGGGGTCTCGCCAGAGGGGGGCGCCCTCACGCAGCCCCCTGGTCCCTCACAGACCCCGGGAAGGCTCTAGAAGAAAGATCACCAGTTACAGCCCAACAGAACGGTGTCCAAGAAACTGCTGCCAGGACTCAGGGAGAGGCCGTCCCGCCCGCAGCCTCCCGCCCTCCACAGGCCTTCCTGAAGAACGTCCCCCCCCCCCCCCCTTTCTCCCTAAAAGAACGCTTCTCTCCTCTGCTTCTTCCACTTGCTGTAACTTGCTCGTTCTAGTTGTAATTCTTTGCTGTTCCCGAATAAACCCATTTTTTTCTGGTCAAATTACTTATTTTTTTAAAGTCAACAAATCCAGCCAAACTCACAGAAAAGATCAAGTTCTACTTGGAAATCCCCTCAAGGAAAACATGGGCTCCTGCCAACAGCCTCCGTGTCTCCCGTACCCACAGGTCCAGTGTCCCCCCACGGGCCCTGCTGCAGAGCACAGTCCCGGCCGCCACAGGGCCCAGGCACAGCCCCACTCCCTCCTCCTCGCAGGACCCACTGCCCAGGGCCAGCCTGCCACAGGCCTGAGTGCAATCAGGGGCTGGCGCCAGAGCAGGCACAAGCAGCAGGAGGCAGAGCCCGGGGGGCGGGGCGGACTGCCGGGCTGACACCCAGGCTTGGGTGAAGCAGAGGACCCAGCAGCGCTGACCGGGAGATGGCGTGGGAGAGGGGCAGAAACCCCACGGTGGAGCCAGCATGACAGGTGAGGACAAGACGGGGCTCCTTGAGGGAGCACAGCCCTGAGGCCAGACCCCTGGCAGCCACTGCTAACAGGGGATCAGCTGGGAGACGAGGCCGCTGCAGGTGGCTCTCCAGTCCCCCCACAGCAGGCCCAGGACACAGCTGGCAGGAGCCACCTGGCCTCTCCACGGGCCGCTGACACCTGCAGATCACCTAGCGGCTCCCAGCACACTCCCCGGCAGGCGGTCAGACCTCACTTACAAAGGCCAGCGCTGGCTCCCCGGGGAGGGTTTACAGCCCGTCCCGCCAACCGTGGCTGACCAGCGGTCCCTGGCACTGCCAGGCCTCAAGGCTCTGCCCCACCTGGTGCCCGAGCCCTGCTGGCCTCCTCCCTCCGTCCCAGCAGGGCAGCGGGGCTGGTTACCTCTTGGTGTTGTAGGCCGTGTCCTGAGGCGTCTCCTCCAGCAGAGTCACGTAGCCCAGCACGCAGGTGAGGATGAAGAGCACGGTCAGGGTGTGCGCGCGCCTGAAACCAAACACACCGCGGCGTCAGGCCTCATGTGAGACACGCGCCCCCAACTCAGAAAGCAGGCGGAGCGTCCCTAGCTGGGGAGACCCCGAGCTTGGGGGAGACCCTGCACTCGGGGGGAGGAGCACTCAGCACACGGGAGCGCTGAGGCCGCACTCAGAGGACCGGCTGGGCCGCGTGTGCTGCTGCGCGGGGCGGGCAGCTGTGATGGCCAGCCTGCGGGCCACGCCATGACCACACCTGAGATTCCCAGGACCACAGCCCAGGAAACAAGAAAGGGAAGGCGGTGAGGGACCGCAGGACCGCAGAGGAGGTGCCCCTCACGGAGCCTGCACTCAGGAGCTGCGAGGCGCTGAGGGAGGCGTGGGCTCTGGTCCCGGCCACCCCGCGCCCGGCCCGGCCCTCGGCCTGATGTGGGAGGAGAGGCAGCGCACCGGAAGCGGGCCGCCGTGGCCGCGTCAGACGCTGGCCTGGGCCCTCTGCGACGGCGCCACAGCCCAGCTCCCAGGCCCCAACGAGCAGGGGTCCCTGCAGAGACGACGGGACCCGGAGTCTCCATTTCCAGGGGATGCTGCCCTCTCGGGAGAGTCCGTAGCCAGGGAGCACACCCTCCAGGACGAAAGGCTCACGGGGCACGCGGCAGGCGGCCCACCCGCTGCTCTGCGGGAACCGCTGGAGGCCCCGGCAGACGGGGAGGAGCACCGGAGTGCCGGCGGCCACCGGGAAGGAGGAGAGGGCACCAGAAAGGCACGTGAAGTGACTCTTCTCCGTGTTATTCTTTTTACCACATTTCATTCTTCTTTTAAAATATATTTTATTGATTTTTTACAGAGAGGAAGGGAGAGGGATAGAGAGTTAGAAACATCGATGAGAGAGAAAAATCGATCAGCTGCCTCCTGCACACCCCCTACTGGGGATGTGCCCGCAACCAAGGTACATGCCCTTGACCGGAATCGAACCTGGGACCCTTGAGTCCGCAGGACGACGCTCTATCCACTGAGCCACACCGGTTAGGGCCACATTTCATTCTTAATCTTTGCTGCAGCTCGGAAAGGAGAGCATCAGAGCATTACTGTCTCTGTTTTACAGGTGAGGAAACCAAGACAGCAAGCAATTGGGCCAAGCCCAGACCCAGGGCATCTCTGAAGCATATGCTGTCCTAGCAACACCAGCGGGGGACCACTGTCATTCTCACCGCAGAAGCAGAGAGAAGTAGGCACCCAACAGGACAAACAGCTCGTGAAGAGAGCAGGGCTGCGAGGGGACGTCGCTCCAGGTGAGAGAAGATTTTTTTTTAAAGATATTTTTATTGATTTTTTACAGAGAGGAAGGGAGAGGGATAGAGAGCTAGAAACATCGATGAGAGAGAAACATCGACCAGCTGCCTCCTGCACACGCCCTACCGGGGATGTGCCTGCAACCAATGTACATGCCCTTGACCGGAATCGAACCTGGGACCTTTCAGTCCGCAGGCCGACGACGCTCTATCCACTGAGCCAAACCGGTTTCGGGTGAGAGAAGATTTTTAACAAAATGATGGGCCTCAAGGAGGGCCGTGAAGAGAGCAGACAACGCACGGGCAGCTCGCTCAGGGTCAGCAGGATGAGGCTGTTCTCGGTCTCCTGAGGGAGGAACTAGCCAGCTGTCTCAGGACCAGGGAGAGCGCCGCGGCGGCCCTCCAAGCCAGCGGGAGCCCCGTCTGGCGGAGTGCACCTGATGTGGCTGAGTGGGAGGGCTTAGGGGCTTTCACTGAAGCCCTAGGGCCGTGGTCGGCAAACCGCGGCTCACAAGCCACATGTGGCTCTTTGGTCCCTTGAGTGGGCTCTTCCACAAAATACCACGGCCTGGGCGAGTCTATTTTGAAGAAGTGGCATTAGAAGAAGTTTAATTATAAAAAATTTGGCTCTCCAAAGAAATTTCAATTGTTGTACTGTTGATATTTGGCTCTGTTGACTAATGAGTTTGCCGACCACTGCCCTAGAGCAACACTCCAAACACCAGGCAGAAAACAAGAACATGGTGCCCGGCCAGTGTGGCTCAGTGGTTGAGTGTCGACTATGAACCAGGAGGTCACGGTTCTATTCTGGTCAAAGGTCAGGCTGGGGTTGCAGGCTCCATCCCCAGGAGGGGGTGTGCAGGAGGCAGCCAATCGATGTCTCTCTTATCGATGTTTCTATCTCTCTCTCCCTCTCCCTTCCTCTCTCTTTAACAATCAATAAAAACATATTTTTTAAAGAAGAAAATAAGAACACAGTGGCTGAGGCGGAACACAGCAAAGAGAAAGCAGGACGGCAAGGGGACCAGAAGAGCGGGCCCTGGGTGCGAGCGTGTCAGAACTACGAATGCCGGGATGACACAGGACCCCAACTCAGAGAGAGCCCACAGGAGCCGCTCAGCAGGAGCGAAGGTGCACCAGCTGCCGGGTCTGGAGGAGGAGGGCAGGCCTGGCACGTGGGGGGAGGGTGGGCTCGCACCTCCTGGTGAGGTGGTTACAGGAGCCACGGGTGCGAAAGCTCAGGGAACTGCACGTCCTGGAGTCAGGGTCACTGTATGGTCACTTAAGGGACACAACGCGCCAGAAAGTATGAAACGGCCTGTGGGCACCAGGTCAGGGCGCAGGCCAGCAGAACGGTCCCGCAGGCCTCCGAGAAGTGTCCCCTCCCCTGAGACCAGGCCGGGAAGGAGCAGGGAGCAGGACCCCTGTGGGCCAGTGCTCACCCGACCTCCGTGGCGGCCAACAGTGCTCCTTGCCTTGCACACGGCCCATTTCCACTCCCACGGAAGTAACCCGGACGCAGGAGGTGCCCACCAGGGAACCAGACAGGACCGTCCCAGGGACCCAGCCATGGGACTGACAGCCACCCACCCAGAGGGTCTAATGCTGGGCAAGTGTCTTCGACAAAACACGTGGCCCGGGCGTCCCGGGGAGGAGATGGGGACAGCGGCCCAGGACCGGCCAGTGCCCCTCAGGGCCACCAGCACGCCAGTGCACCAGGCCAGCCAGCCCCTCCACGTGGGCAGGGCCAGCCCTGCGGGACCTCAGAGGCACGGGCGCCCCTGTGGGTATCCCACAGGACGGCGCTCACAAGCCCAAGCACAGCCTGAGATTTCGCTGTGCTGACAAGCAGTGGTTTAAAAGGCACCGCATTCACAGTTCGGAGCGCCTTCCCACGTATTAATTAGGACAGCACTTTGGCGAAGAAACAACCCGATGAGCCCAGTTTTACTGGGACAGAGTGTGGGTGCAGACATAACTGCTGTTACTAGGATGAAGCCGCATCCATACGGCGAGGCTCGCGCCCCCATGTGACCCTTCACCCGGCCGGTCCCCCTCACCCTGGCCGGCGTTGCCCAGGCTGGCCCCTGCTCTCCTCCCATCTCGTGTGAAGTTGTTTCCTGCTTGGATACTTTTCCTCGGAAAGGCAACGTAGTACAGCAGGAAAATATGGATTTAATATTGGCTTTGCCACTTTGTGACTTGAGCAACTTTACTCATCTTTTAAGTGAGCACAGAAGTATTAACTTGCAAGTGTGGTTAAACAGAAAATGCTCCTTGCCTTGCACTCGGCCCATTTCCACTCGTGTGGAAGGAATGGGGGAGGGGGGGCTGAGGAGACTGCAGGCAGACCTGCTCCGCCCACCCCCCCCTTCCCCGCCGGGGCCAAGCGTGCACCCTCTGCTTTGGTGGCTGATGGGTCACTCTGGGGAAGGTGTGGGCCCTGGGATCCAGGACAGGACAGGACGACAGCAGCTGGAAACCCTGTGACTTCGGTCGCTCAGCAAGGGTGAGGGCGAGGACAGCTGGCGCTCTGCCCGCGAGTGGAAAATGCCCGGCTGTCAGTCACCCACTCACTGTGCAGAGGGCAGGAAGGCAGGCCTGCCAACCCCGTTGGAGAAAACAGAGGTGTGGCCACACACGTGCACGACAACGCCTCGGCCAGTGGTGGCGGAGCAGAGGCCCCGCCCAGATGTGCAGGGGCGGCGGCGGTGACGCTGACCGCACACCGACAGATGTGGGCGAAGCCGGGCGTCCTGCTTCCCAGGTGTGGGTGAAACCCCTCGCCCACAGTGCCCGGCGCCTAGAGCGCCCCGCACCCTGCCGGCTCCTGTGCGGCCCGCTGCAGGCGGGCGTGGGTCAGAGCAGTGTGGGCACGAGCCCACGGCAGGCACTCCCATGTCCCAGCAGCCAGGAAGCCCGATACCACGCGGCCTGCCACCTGCAGGGGGCGTGTGGCCGGCACCTCTCGGGGCGGCTCCCCAGCAAGCTCCGGAGGTGAGCCGACACGTCTTCGTGTGGCTCCTCCGTGTCTGTGGCCGCCGGGTGCTCCCACCTGAGACCACAATTACAGAAGAAGCAGGGTCTTTGCCACCCTGGAACCCTGTGGTCCTCAGCCCTCCTCCCATGGACTCGGTTTGGGGGAGCCCACACCCCGTGGCTGATAAGCAGTAATAGAGAAACCCCAAATTCTCGTACGTGGCCTCCACACCATCATCATGGGCCCCAAAGAAGCCCAGCCTTCTTTGAAAAGGGAAACCTTAAAAGCAAGATTCTGAAGGGCACAAGTGTCCCTGAGTGGGGCGGGACATAGTCATTTCCACAAATACGTATTTTTAGTCTTTAGTTAATTTCTATTAAAACCCTGGAATGAAGGAAGAGTTTTTAAAGTCCTAGCACAGTCAGCGAGGGAAAACTCAGAGGTCAATCGGCTGAGCTCTGCGGGGGAAGGACGGCCAGGCAGGCACGGGGGACCCGCACGGGCGAGGGCGAGGCCCCAGACGCAGCACACAGACCTGGCCCCCCGCCGGCGCCAGAGCACAGCGCACCTCACACCTGCGGTGGGGAGCCAGGACCACCCACCCCACCCGCAAGGCAGCCCCCAAAACCAGCCTGCCCCGTGGCACCCCTTCTGAAAAGCCTTCCTGGCCGGTCGCCCTCCGCACAGGCAGGCTCGGCTTCAGCCTCGGTCTGGGAGCCCCACTTCCCACGGACCACGCGCCCTGGGACCGTGTTCGGGCTCCGGGCGAGGGGGTGCTCCCGGCTTCTGTCGGGCGGGGACAGCCCCGTCCCTTCAGCAGGCTCTGTGCCTCAGGAGACCAGGCTCGTGCCAGACGCTGCCAGCTGAGTTCCAGAACCGTCCCCGGCACCCAGGAGGGGCCCAGCCGCGGCGCTCCAGAACCTGTCTCCGGGGGTCACCCGCCGTCTGAGAAGATGGTGCCCACCCCCCCCCCTGCAGCTGACAGGTCAGCTGGACAGGCCTGAGCACACGCAGCATGTCCAGCAGGACCCAGCAGCGCGGGGCCACACCCCTGTGGACAAGGCACCCCATCCCTCTCTCCCGCCCACTGGCCCCGCACCCCACCCCATCCCAGCATGGTATCGCCCCACAGGTAACAGCTGCTGGCACCCACAGGAGAGACGCCCCCACACCGGCCTCCCCGCATCTCCCCTGAGTCAGACACAAAGCAGGACCCCCGGTCCCGACACCCGTCTCCTGAGGTTTCCCGGGGGGCAGCGCGGCCGGCGGCTCTCCTCACTCCCCGGTGTCCCACCCCGGGGTCCTCTGGAGAGCCGTTTCCGGGGGGCACCCTCCGGCCGCCAGGGCTGCCTCTCTCTGCCTGCGCTTTCGGGGGGCAGAGGCCACAGCTCCACCCCCGGGCTCACAGGTCAGCAGCGTCTCAGCGGGACCCGCCAGACACCCGCAAAGAAAAGCGCCGGCGCTTCCCCGCGTGTGGCGGGGCTCCCCCCCCCCCCCAGGGAGCAAAGAGGACGCAGGGAGGTGAAGGGTTAGACCAAGGTCAGAGCCATGGGCAGGGGAGCACCCCTGGGACCTGCCGGCCACCCCTCCAACACGCGAGGGCCACCCCACGTAGAGCCGGAGCGTGAGCTCTCCCCACGGAGGCGCCGTCCCCCGCGACCCCCACCGCAGCCCGGGGGCAGCCCGACCCGAGGCGGGGCTGGGGCGCGCGCCCCCGGAGCCCTGGCCGGTCCGGCGCCCGAGCGGCGGGCGGCAGCGCCGTGAAGGGACGCGACGAGGGCAGAGGCGGACTCTGCACCGGGAGGTCAGGAAAAGCCGGTCTCAGGTGAGGCTGAGCCACGTCCTCCGGGCTCCGGGGGAGGGAAGCGGGGATGCCGGGACCACCGGGCAGCCGCGGGGCCGGCCCCCAGGCCCCCGTCACCTCGAGCCCAACGACGTGGCCACGCCCCCGCGACCCCGGCCGGACCCCCGGCCGCCGCCACTCACCAGAAGAAGGTGTTGGTGCCGTCGTCGTAGACCTCGGACTCGGTGCTGCGGCGGCCGGCGGGCGCGCCATCCGGCGGCTCCTCCAGCGCGGCCTTGCCCGCGGGCACAGGGGACCCCGGCCGCGGCCCCCCGGCGCCCCTGCGCTCGCCCCTCCGCATGGCGCCTCGGCCCCGAGCCGCTCCTCCCCGCACCTTGACCTCACGTTCACCGGGTCACCGCGAGAGCGCCGCGCACGGCGCACGGAGCGCCGGGAAGGGGTCGCGGCGCTCGCCGGCGGGGTCTCCGGAGAGCAGGGGCTGGGGGCGGCTAGGAAAGGGTAGGCGGTGCATTGTGGGACGTGTAGTCCGCACTTTCTGGGCCGCGGGGCATGCTGGGCCTTGTAGTCTCCGACCTCAAGGGTTAGAAGCGGTGCTTGCTGGGAAGGATGCCGCCCGGTTGCTAGGTAACCTCCTGCGGCTTGCTGAGAGCCTCCTGATGCTGGGGCTACCCTAACCCCCCTCCACAGGGGGCCTGACCCAAGCCGGCCCCCCAGCCCCGCCCGCGCTTTCCTGGAGCGCCTTCCTGGTGGACCCCTTGCCCCAGCTACGAGGGACCAGAGCTGTCAGGATCTCCGGACTCCAGCCTGCAGGATAGAGTAGTGAGGACGTGTTGATTTGGGGTGACTCAATTTGTTGATATAGACCGGCCCGCACAAACCTGTAGCCCTGAGCCACTCTGAGAAACAGTCTGACAACAAATCCGTTAAACACAGTGACCATGTGACCAGCAATTCCCCTCCTAGGTATACAGGTTCACAGCCAGTTATTTAAAAAAAATAAAAGCCAGGCCCACTGGCGTGGCTCAGTAGTTGAGCGTTGACCTATGAACCAGGAGGTCATAGTTTGATTCCTGGTCAGGGCACATGCCCGGGTTGTGGGATCCATCCCCAGGGTGGGGCATGAAGGAGGCTGCCGATCAATGATTCTCTCTCACCATGGATGTTTCTATCTCTCCCTTCCTCTCCCTGCCTCTCTGAAATCAATAAAAATATATTTTTAAAAAAATGAAATGAAAACAGCCAGTTATTTACCAGAAGAGTGGATTTATTCAGGAACCGCAGAGGACTGCAATTCGGGACAAACGTGCTATAGCAGGAACTTTGGGCAAGCCCAGCAGGCAGAGGAGAGGAAGGTCACTTATGGAGAAAAAGGCTGCTGCGAGTGAAAGCCCGTTGGAGGACAGTGAGTCCGGGTGGTGGTGGCTGCTCCTTGGCCAAGTTGCCCTGGTTCCCACTGGCTGGGCTTGTTGGGCGAGGAGAAATCCTTCCTTCCTCCCGCTGGGGCCTTCCCCCGCGGGGTAGTGGGGACACATCTGGCTGGGAATGCAGGTGTCTTTGCCTGTTGGGTCTGTAACTGAGATTCTTCCCATTGGGGTGTAATTGACCTGGAATTATGTGTGAGGGCTCCCCCTTCAGGCCTCCGGACTCCATTTAAATGAGGTTTCTTTTATTCGTTTTCACAGCAGCATCCTTTATAATAAGAGGCTAATACGCAAATTGTCCCCTCAGGAGTTTGACCACTTGATATGATGTGCGCTGACCACCAGGGGGCAGCGCAGAATGAAGGAAGGCCCCGGCCAGCAGCCAGCAGCCGGCAGCTGGCAGCCGGCAGCCGGGGGAAGGAAGCAGCCCGATCGCTGGCCGGGCCTAGGGACCCTACCCATGCACGAATTTCGTGCACCGGGCCTCTAGTTGTTCATAATAGCCAAAAGCGGGAAGCAGGTAATGTCCGTCAACTGATGAATGGATACACAAACTGTGTCTCTCCACACAATGGAAAATGACTGGGCCGTAAGAGGAATGCAGTTGTGACACATGCTACAACATGGGCGAACCTTGGCAACATGGATGCTAAGTGGAAGAGGCCAGTCACAAGAGACTACATATTATATGATCTATTTACATGAAATGTCCAGAACAGGCAAACCTGTGGAGACAGAGAGTAGATCCGTGGTCACCAGGGGCGGGGGAGTGACTGTTAAAGGGTCCCGGTTCCTTTTCCAGGCCGTGAGGATGTTCTAAAGCGGACTGTGTTGACGGGGGCACATATCTGTGATGATACTAAAAACGAATGAGGCGGTTGGGCGTTGTCCCCGTGCACCAAAAGGTTGCCGGCTCGATTCCCAGTCAGGGCACATGCCCAGGGTATGGGCGCTATCCCCAGTAGGAGGGGGGGAGGGTTGCAGGAGGCAGCCGATCTATCTCATATCTCACATCCATGTTTCTCTCCCTCTCCCTTCCTCTCTCTCTAAAAAAAAATCAATTAAAATATGTTTAACCCTTTGCACTCGCTTGCTTTTTTCTCGATTCCTTTATTCTACTTGGGATTTAATTTTTTAAATACCCCAGATTTTACAAAGCGCGGCAGTAGAAACTGGAGTTTCTTTTCATACAAACTTATTTATTTGGATTTTTTTATATTTCAAATTATTGATACATTCAAAGAGTAATTTTAATCTCGACATCCGAGTGCAAAAGGTTAAAAAACACAAACTAATAAACTGTACACTCTAAGTGGGTGGGCCGTATGCTATGTGAATTATAGGCCAATAGAGCTGTTAAGATATACCCGCAAAACCGTGTTTGGGGGGGCTCCTCCCGCACACAGCCAGGCCTGCCAAGCAAGGGGTCCGGCTGTGATCTGGTGGTGATGGGTCCCTGAGTCTCAGCCCCTGACCCCTACGTGGAACCTCCCAGTAGGGTGGGGACCTACAGGCTTGGCAGCCTGGCTCCGGGAGTGTGCTGTGGGGCCTTCCCGGGCCTGCTGCTGCCCTCTGCCTGCCCTTGGCCCATTCCCTGCGCCAGGCTTCAGCGCCTTCCCAGCGTGGCCAGCGTGGCCGGCGTGGCCGGGCAGCCCGCGTCTCTCTCTGCCAGTCTCGAGTTTGTGTGGGTGGGTGGCGGTGAGGCTGGAGGGGCAGGCAGGGCTGGACTCCGCTCCCCACGCTGAGGGCCACAGGCACTCATGGACCAGGACAAGCAGTTCCCAGGCGCTGGCCTTCACAAGCAGGCGCCGTGGGACCCACTGTGCCCGGGGAAGGGATGTGGACTCTGGAGCAGCAAGCGTCAGAGCAAGCCGGCCTCTGGCACCCCGTCTTCCCGGCTAAAGCGCCCCGCGGGCTGAAGCCATCCTTCAGGACCCTGGCCTCCCGCCCCAGCTGGTGGCGCTTAGTGTCCGGGCATCGCTCTGGCGCTGTTGGGGCCCATTCCTGGGTACGTGTCTGCCTGCAACCTGCACCCAGAGCCCTCCTCCACAGAGGGGACCCCCCCCCCGGGGACCCCCCCCCCCCCCCCCGCCTCTCCAGAGCGCAGAGGCCGGGCAGGGCCTTATACCTGCGCGCCTGGGGTTCCAGTCCAGACGTCTCCGCCCGGGCGGGGCCCGGGGACGGGGGCGGGGCCTGTGGGACCGAGCGTGGGCGGGGCGGGGCCGGAGCTGGGCGGGAGGGGCGAGCCGGGGCGTCCTCTGCCCCGCGCGGATCACTCGGATCACTCGGATCACGCGTTAGTCGCCTTTGAGCCCTGGCCTCTGGCCAGCGAGAGCTCCCGAGGCTTAGAAATGCCGGCTGTGTGATCTTTACACCCGCAGGTCCTAGTTCCATCTCTGGTTCAGAGACCGAGAAACTCAAGCACGAGAAAGTGGGTGATATCCCCGCCCTCCCCCACCCCCGCGCCCCCGGGACCCCACTGTGAGCCCTGCACCGGAGCTTTGCACCTGGGCCTGTCCGGGTCTCACTTCCGCCCGGTCCCTGTCCTGACCGCCCCCCTTCACCCTGATTGCAGCCCTGCGTGCCCCCCCCCTTCGGACACGGACACGGACACGACGGACACGGACACGGACACGGACACGCGGGGCGGCAGAGCCCGCTGCAGGGTTTGGAGCCCATGGGGAGGGAGCGGCGTGCGCGCCTAGGAGGCCGTTCCAGGTCCTCGGCGGCGCTCAGGGTCCCGCGGGGGGAGGGCGCAGAGGCGCTGACCTTCCTGGGCAGCGGGGATGGGCTGACCGCCAGCAGCCCCAGCGGCCGGGGTGGGGCAGGGGCTTTGAAGGTGTCCGTTTGGCCTGACTCCGGGGTAGCCAGACGAAGCTGGCATGGGCAGGGCCTGGCCGCAGCGCCCAGGTCTCCTCGGGCCCGCGGGACCCCCTCGTGGTGGTGAGACGCTGGCGGAGATGCTCTGGGAGAGAAGCCCGCCGGTCTGTGAAGGAACAGTGACCGCGTTTCCCGGGGCTGGTCCGTCCGTGGAGGTGAGCGGGTTACAAAAAACTGTACCCCCACGTGCACACCCCCGCCGGGGCCTTCCCTGCGGGTGGGTGCAGAGACTGGGGACAGCAGGGGTGTCCGATCAGCCTGGACAGCTGTTCCTGAGGGAGAAGGGGAGCTGGTGGGAACGTGTGGTGGAGGGAGAGCAGGGGTCTCTTGGGACCCCGATGCCGCCTGGTGTGACAGGCTCCCGCGGACCTGGGCAGCAGGGGCCCAGCCTGGGCGAGGGTCTCCCCGCAGGGGCCTGCAGCCCAAGGGGCGGGGGTGGGGGCCCGGGACCAGCCCAGAGGGTACGCAGGAAGCCGGCCGCCAGCTGACCCTGCGCTGCCTCCGAGAAGCACCTCGGTGAGTGAGACCTCCGAGTGTCTGGGCCACATGCAGCCATGAGGACAGGGGTGCTTGCTCCTGCCTGGGGCATCCCACGGGGGCCCTCCTAGAGGCTCTGTCAGCTGGACCTCCGCTGTGGGGGCCCCCAGTGACCCCAGGGGAAGGGGAGGAAGTGGGAAGGGGCCCCAGTTCCTCAGAGGGAAGAGCCAGGTAGGCCAGGCTCTGTGGAGTCGGAGGAGGAAGGGCAGGGGGCAGGGTCCAGGGTCCACGGGGAAGAGAGGAGGCTCCCGTGGGCCTCTGCCCAGTTCTCTGCCCAAGACGGGGCCGGGGGGAGTGTGCCTTGGAGGGCCTGGCCCCCTGCCCTGTGGTTTCTGCCCAGGGGGTTCCTGGGACCCAGGCTGGGGGGCAAGGCGGACAGAGCCCTGAGCCTGGGCTTCACCTTCCGTCCCGGTTTCTGGCTCGATCCCTAGTGGTCAGCGTGCAGGAAGCAGCGGATTGATGGTTCTCTCTCATGGATGTTTCTCTCTCTCCCCCTCCCTTCCTCTCTCTCTCAAATCAATAAAAATATTTTAAAAACAACAATAATAACGAGTCCTGGTCTGGCCACCTGCAGATGCTTCTCTCAGCCACGGCGTGGGGTTTCCGGCGTACCAGTCACAGCCCACCACGGATCTCCCCAAGTCACAGCCCACCACGGGTCCCCCCAGTCACAGCCCACCACGGGTCCCCCCAGTCACAGCCCACCACGGGTCCTCCCAGTCACAGCCCACCACGGGTCTCCCCAGTCACAGCCCACCACGGGTCCCCCCAGTCACAGCCCACCACGGGTCTCCCCAGTCACAGCCCACCACGGGTCCCCCCAGTCACAGCCCACCACGGGTCTCCCCAGTCACAGCCCACTGTGGGTCCCCCCAGTCACAGCCCACCACGGGTCCCCCCAGTCACAGCCCACCACGGGTCCCCCCAGTCACAGCCCACCACGGGTCTCCCCAGTCACAGCCCACCACGGGTCCCCCCAGTCACAGCCCACCACGGGTCCCCCCAGTCACAGCCCACCACGGGTCTCCCCAGTCACAGCCCACTGTGGGTCCCCCCAGTCACAGCCCACCACGGGTCCCCCAGTCACAGCCCACCACGGGTCTCCCCAGTCACAGCCCACCACGGGTCCCCCCAGTCACAGCCCACCACGGGTCCCCCCAGTCACAGCCCACCACGGGTCCCCCAACAGAAATGTGTCATCCCTGCGGGAACCCACAGCAAACATGTCACCCTTGGGTCTGAATCCACAGCCGCCTGCACAGGGCTGCACTCCAACAGCACTGGTGCTCCTGCCCCCTGACACTTGGGGTGCTCCTGCCTGCCCCCCCCCCCCACCAGCGGCGCCCTGCTGAGCGCCTGCTCTGTGCCCAGCGCTCAGAGCCTGGCTCCACAAAGCAGGGGCTCAGGGCAGAGGAGACGTTTCCTGTGGCGTCTGCCTCCTCCTCCATCCTCCGAGCCGTCTCTCCTTAGGGGAACCCACTCTGGACTTGGGGGGTCGGGGCTGGGTGCTGGAGGGGACCTGGGAAAGCTGAGTCCTGGGCTCAGGAAGAGTGAAGGGGAGCTAGGGCATTGGGGGAGCGCGCGTGTGCCCCCTTCTCTCCCCGGTCCCCCCTGGGAGCGGGTGTCCAGCTGAGCCCATCTTCCAGGGGGAACCTCTGCAGGTGAGGGTGCAGGCCCTTGGGAGGGGTGTGCCCTGCACCCTGCGCTGGCTCCTCCCCACTGCCCGCAGCGGGAGGGCGGGGAGGGAGCAGGAAGGTGAGTCCCACGCGGAAGTCAGGTAGGACCCGCCCGGCTACCCGGCTCCTGCTGAGCCACCGCGAGGGCTGCCAACATGCAGGTGAGTCGGCTGCGCTGGGTCCCCCTGTGGCCCCTGCAGCAGCTCTGCCCGCCTCCCCTGGCGCGGCCCCGGGGTTCCTGGGACCCAGGCTGGGGTGCAAAGCAGACAGAGCCCTGAGCCTGGGCTTCAACTCCATCCTCAGGCGAGAGGACGAGGGCGCTTTCCTGGGGTCCCAGCGCCTCCAGGGGGGTCCTAGTGAGTGAGTGGGGCCTAGATGGGCAGGCCTTCCGCCCCCAGGCCCTGCGTCAGCGTGAGGACCCCCTCCCTTGCCTGGGCAGCTCTGCCCTGTAGCTGGTGCCTGAGGGGAGGGTGCCCTGGCCTCCGGGGTGGGCTGACCTTGGGTTGGCGGGGCCAGGGTAGCCAGCCGGGCCCTCTGCTCCCTGGGGTCCTGCCCCAGGCAGAGGTGGGTTGGCTGAGGGCGACTGGATTCTGGTTTGGGGGACAGAGCAGGTGCGTGAGGCGGGAGGTGGCAGGAGGGGGTCCGGGAGGCACCCTTTCTCCCCTCTGCCCAGGGGGAGTCTGCAGGGCGGGCCGGCACCTGGGCGGCAGGAGCGGCCCCGGGAGGGAGAGCGAAACCAGCCTGCCGGGGCCACGCAGGGCCCTCCCGGGCGTGGGCCAGAGGCAGCCTCACTCCGCCTCCGCCCGCCCGGCTGCTCGGCCCTCCCAGAGCAGGCGGGTCTGTCCCGGGATCTCGGGGACACCCAGGCTCCCCTGCTGCCCCCGCTCTGGGGGTCAGGCCCCTGCTGGGTGGGAGCGGCAGCACCTGCCTTGGCGGAGGTGAGAGGGTTAACCCTTTGCAGGGCAGGTGCAGACGCAGGCAGCCGTGCTCAGCGGCCCAGCCCCCCGCCGCAGCTGGATCTGAGCACGGCTTCCCCTGCCCAGGCCCTCCCAGGGCTCCCCGTGGCCCCGCCGCAGTCCAGGCTCCCGCACCTGCAGTCCTCCGTGGTCTGGCGTCTGCCAACCCTGAGCCTCAGCTCCTAGCAACTCCCTCTGCTCTTGGTGCTTCTGCGAAGCGGCAATGCTGAGGGCTGAGGGCTGAGGACCAAGTCCCCGGGAAGAGTGACTACCAACTCTCCCAGGCGCCGAGTGCCGGGTCCCTAGGAGTGGGAACTGCCAAGTCCTTGGAGGTGCTGGGTACTGAGTCTCTGGGAGTACTGAGTCCCTGGGAGTACTAAGTACCAAATCCTCAGAGGTGCTGGTACTGAGTCCCTGGGAATACTGGGTCCTGGGAGTACTGAGTATCAAATCCCCAGAGGTGCTGGTACTGAGTCCCTGGGAATACTGGGTCCTGGGAGTACTGAGTACCAAACCCTCGGAGGTGCTGGGTACTGAGTCTCTGGACACCAATTGCATGCTCTCCTCAGAGCCGGCTTCCCTCTCCCAGGAGCTACTCCCACTTTTTTGCCTCCTGCCAGCCTCTTGCCCCACAAGGCCAAGCTCCAGGCCGGTGCCGGCCCCTCCAGAGCCCAGTGCCCCCTCACACCACACACTGCCCAGGAGGGCTGCACACAGGGCAGGCCGCGTCATCTGCGGGCGTCTGGGGACGCATGGGTGGACAGCACACAAAAGAATGAATCGACAGTGACATACAGATGGGTAGCTGTGGGGGGGAGGGGGAGAGGGGGCAGGGAGGAGGGAGGGCAGACCTGCTTCAGAAGCTGAGAGGCAGAGCGGGGGGGGGGGGGGGGGACGGGGCGCGTTTGCTCAGGGAGGATGGGGGCAGGATGTCCCCTCGCTGGATGAGGACGTGCTTTCGGGGCTGAGTCAGGAGGGCCGGGTGTGATGTGACCCTCAGAGACGGTGAGGGGAAGCCCACATGCGTCCGTGTGCCGCTGACGTGGTGTCACACGTGTGTGCTCCGTGTAGCCCGCCGGCCAGGCTGGGTGGTGGTCCCTTCCGCCCAGCCGTGTTGCTGGTCCCGCTGGTGACCTGGAGCCAGACTGGGAGGGACAGACAGAAGGCACTTTCCCAGCCCCGACGCCTGGTGGGAGCGAGAACCCCCAGAGGATAAGCCTATCCCTGAGAACAGCAATTGGGACGTCCTTACACTCACAGGGATCTTGTTGGTCTGAAACTCAGATGGGCCGAGGCGGCCTGCGCACTCCCTGGCAGTCCTGGAGGGCAGACTGGCTGGAGCAGTCCAGGCAGGCCTTCTGGAAGAGGCGTGCTTGAGCTTGGCAGGAATGTGGTTGGCGAAGGGACAGGCTAGCAGGTGGGGCACCAGCAGGACCCAAGTCTCGGCCGTGGGCGACTGGTGTGAGGGCGGTGAGCCGGGGCCTCTGGAGGGCGGGGGCCATAGCAGAAGCCTGGGGCCAAGGGGGGCCATGGTGGGGTGGGGGTGCCCAGACCTGCCAGCAGTTGGTGTGCGGTGGGTCCTCGGATGGACACAGCCCCTGGATTGTTCCCCGAAACCCTTCTCCCGGGGAGCTGCCAGCCGGGACGCAGGCTGAGGGCCCTGTCACCCATGCGAGCACAGCGTGCTCGGTGCTTGTGCGGGGGCCGCGGTGGCTTGGTGTGTGGCACTGAGCCCGGTGGGGCTGGCCCTGTCACGGCCGAGGCTGGAGGAGGTGGGTGATCTTGCCTGAGGTCGTGTGGCTCTGGGCTCCGGGGCCAGGGCCCTCGCCCTGCCCCTCAGCTCAGGGCTCCCAGGTGACCTGCTCTGACTGTGGACCGTGTCCCCACCCCAGCCGCCTGGCTCCCCAAGGAGGGCCCTGGGTCACTGTCTCAGGCCCCCTCCCGCTCCCGCTCCCCCTGCTCGGTGGTTTGGCATGGGGTCCCATGTTATAAGGAGTTATACATACAGAGCGGGCTCCTTCCCCTGACGTCAGCGCCCAGCGCCTGGGCCCTGGTCAAAATGAGGACCAGGCCCTGGCTGGTGTGGCTCAGTGGATAGAGCGTTGGCCTGCGGACCAAAGGGTCCCAGGTTTGATTCCGGTCAAGGGCACATGCCTGGGTTGCAGGCTCGGTCCAACGTGCAGGAGGCAGCCAATCAATGATTCCCTCTCATCATTGATGTTTCTCTCTCTCTCCCTCTCCCTTCCTCTCTGAAATCAATAAAAACATTTTTTTAAAAAATGAGGAGCCAGCACAGCCGCCTCGACTCCGACGCCACCGGCTTCCCCACTTCCCTGGCCGGTCGGTGAGGGACCCCGCGTGGCATTTGGCCACCCCCTGTCCGGGAGGTCCCCGTCCCACCTTGTCCTTGGCCCGTTGGGTCAGCTCAGGTCTGGAGAAGGTCCCTGTGATGTCTTCCATGCTGAGACGGGACTACAGGTTTTAGGGAGGGCACCACACACCATCACAGCGCATCCCTGACCTCTGAGTGCCATCCATGACCTTGACCTTCACTGCCTGGTTCTCCTCTGCAAAGTGACTCCTTGTTCCGCCCACACTCTCCATTGGCCGCTGAGTGCAGCCCACACGCAGCAGGAGAGGATGAGGCCCCCTCCCGCTCCCCGGGGCCACAGGCCGCACGTATCCGCTTCCCCCCTGAGGTTCTGATGCAGCGTCTGTGTGTCTGTCCCGGACCTGCGGGTCCTCACTGGCCTTCGTTTTACGGAACTGGGTCACACGTCACGTTGGACCCCAATGCCCCGTGGGAGGAGCGGCCCGTTCGTGTTCCGGTGGCGTGATCTGCCCCACGTGGGGCCACCGCGGGGTCTTCACCCATGCACCCGCCCGTGGGAATGCGCGTTATCCCCACCATTTCGGTGTGACGTTTGCGACCGTGAGCGCCCTGTCCCTGTCTCCAGCCGCGGCGGGGCGGGGCTGTGGGATGATCATTTTGTTGACCAAATCCACGTACCCATATGTGCTCCCGGGCAGCACGGGGCTCTGCCGACTTCGGCACTGTAGCCCCTTAAGGCGTTTGTGACCGAAGGGCTAGCAGGCGGCAGGCACCTCCCGGCCACCTGGCCTGATTCCTGCATTTCCCGAGCTCCACGTCTTCCCCCGTGCGTGCTCCACGGCTGTGAAGCCCCTGTTTGCGCCCTAACCGGTGTGGCTCAGTGGACAGAGTGTCAGCTTGTGGACCAGAGGGTCCCGGGTTCGATTCCAGCCAAGGGCACGTACCTTGGTTGCAGGCTCCTCCTTGGCCTGGGCCATGGTCGGGGCACGTGCAAGAGGCAACCCATCGGTATGTTTCTCTCACATGGCTGTTTCTCTCTGTCCCTCTCCCTTCTACTCTCCCTAAAAGGTCAATGTGGCCCTGACTGGTGTGGCTCAGTGGATGGAGCGTCGGCCTGTGGACTGAAGGGTCCTGGGTTCGATTCCGGTCAAGGGCATGTACCTTGGTTGCGGGCACATCCCCAGTAGGGCGTGTGCAGGAGGCAGCTGGTCGATGTTTCTCTCTCATCGATGTTTCTAACTCTCTATCCGTCTCTCTTCCTCTCTGTAAAAAATCAATAAAATATATTTAAAAAAATAAAAAATAGTAAAAGATCAATGGAAACATAGCCTCGGGTGAGGGTTAGCAAAAAGCAAACAAGCAAACAGAAACCCCGCTCGCAGGCCTGCGTTAGGGCTCCGTCTTTCCTTAGGGCTCAGGACCTTCGGCCATCTTTCCGAGGAGCTGCTGCTGCTGGTCGCTTGCCCTCAGCCCAGGGACGGCCTCCTGTCTGCTTACCCCCCCTCCTCCCCCGGTTATGGGAAGCCCCCTGGTGCATGGCAGATGCTCTGCTGTGGGGACAAGCTCAATCCCCCCTCCCTCCCCCCCCCCCCCCCCCCCCCGCTCCAGGGTGAAGAGAGATTGCAGATGGTGGTGGGGATGGAAGGGGACAGCTACCCGCTGATGGACATGGGCGCTCCTGAGGTGAGTCTCTGCTCAGACCCTCTGGGCTTGGCCCGCTCCGTCCCACTCCCCACGCCCAGCCCACGCCTCCCTCCTGCAGCCTGACCGCCCCGACCAGACCCTGACGGACTACGTCCTGGTGGCCGATTACCGCACCCAGAGGAACCCCAGGCAGGTCCACCAGCAGCGGCAGTTCCTGAAGGGCCTGCAGGCCAAGGGCTTCCAGTTCAAGGTGGGCCGCCCGGAGCAGGGGCCGGCGGGGCTGGGGAGGGGGCTGGGGGGTGGCCCGTGGTCGGTGCCTGAGGTGAAGGGACTGGGATGGAGGGGGAGGGTCCCGAGGGGGACAGAGTCCACTGCCCCCCCCCCCCCCAGGTGAAGGAGGACCAGGAGAAGGTGTTCTTTGGGATCAGAGCGGACAGCAGGATCTTCAGCCTGTACCGCACGCTCCTCATGGAGCCCGAGGGCCCGGCCCCCAGAGTGGAGTCAGCGCGGCCGCCCCCCATCCCGGACACCACCAGGTGAGCGGCTGGCCCAGGCCCGCCAGGCGGACCCCCGCCTGCCCCGCCCGGGCCTGGTCCTGCAGGAGAGGCCGCGGGCATGGCCGCGGGCTGTGTCAGTTCCCACACCTGTGAAGGGCGCTGACAGCTCTCACCTCTGAAAGTTACACGGCACTTACAGGGTGGGCAGGAGCCGGCCGGCGTGGCTCCGTGGGTGAGCACTGACCTAGGACCCAGGAGCTCACGGTTCGAGTCCCGATCAGGGCACAGGCCGGGGTTGCAGGCTCCATCCCCAGTGGGGGGCGTGCAGGAGCAGCCGATCAGTGATTCTCTCTCATCATTGATGTTTCTCTCTCTCTCCCTCTCCCTTCCTTTCTCTGAAATCAATAAAAATACATTTAAAAAAGAAAGAAAGGGTGGGCAGGGTTCGGAGAGGCCGAGAGGACCCGCCCCGCCATCCCTTTGGGCTCTGAACCCACAGGCAGACCCACTCCCTCCCGGCCCTCTGCCGGCCTCTCTCTGAGCACCTGCTTCTCCCCGCAAAACCCCCCCCCCCCCCCGCCGAGCTCCAGCTCTACAGCCTGGTCCACCCGTCCCCCCACCCCTCCTCCACCACCTGCCGGCTCACCCCAGGCCCCCCGAGCTCGGCGGGGCCCTGGTAGTGAGACTGGCCAAGGATCCGAGGCAATGGAGGGGCTCCTGGGGGCGCAGGGGACCTGGCGGGTCTCGGGGAGGACGATGAGTAGAGGCACCTTGATGGGGTCTGGGAGGACCAGGCCAGGGCGAGGGCCCTGGGACGGCGGGGGGACCACGTCTCATAGGAGAAGGCTCAGGAGGAGTGCGGCTCTCCAGTCAGATGCTCCTGTGCCACCTCCCGGGGCAAGTCACGCAGCCGCTCTGAGCCTCGGTCTCCCTGAGGCGGAAAGGCCCAGGGATGGAAAGAGGGTTCGCTACTAAAGCTGTAGGGTGTGCCCCGGCCGTGTGGGAGCTCCAGGGAGGAAGTGCGGTCGGAGGTGGGGGTCAGGCCCGGCTTCTGGGGTCCTCGGAGGAGAGGGACCGCTCCACATAGAGCCCCGTCCTGGAGCCACGGGGGGGCTGCACCCTGGCGGGATTCAAGGAGGTCGGGGTGGGCTCCCAGAGGAGACCTGGGTCTGGGCTCCGGCCAGGTGGGGAGGCAGGTAGGCCGGGGCTCCCCCTGGATGGCTGGGGCCTGGGCCCGGCTAGCAGGGGGCGAGGTCCACCGAGGTTACGCGGAGCCATCCTGTGTTTCAGAATCCGGATCGTCAACTTCATCCTGAACTGCAGGACGGCAGCTGGCGGTGAGGACGGGGCGGGCAGCGGCCGGGCGGTGGCCATCAGGGGGTGTTGCGGGGGGAGGATGTGGCCGGGTCCTCCCCCCTCCCCTCTGACCTGAGGCTCCCTGTGACCTTCAGACACATTCCAGGATCTGGTGAAGGACGGGGTGTTTGAGACCCGGTTTCCGCTGCACAAGGTGAGGGGCGGGCTGGCCGGGAGCCTGGCTGAGGGTGGGCGGAGGCAGGCGCTCTCACTCAGTCACTGCGCCAGGGGGAGGAGCCCCTGAAGAGGAACTGGGCCCGCTGGAGAAGCATGTTCCGTGAGCAGCCCATCGACGACATCAGGTAATCCTGCCCAAGCCACAGTGTGCTCCTTCACAGCTATACCTGTGCCCCGACCCACCTGTGCCCCAGCCCACCTGTGCCCCAGACACACCTGTGCCCCAGCCCACCTGTGCCCCAGACCCACCTGTGCCCGGACCCACCTGTGCCCCAGACACACCTGTGCCCCAGCCCACTGTGCCCAGCACCCACCTGTGCCCCAGCCCACCTGTGCCCCAGCACCCAGCTATGCCCCAGCCCACCTGTGCCCCGACCCACCTGTGCCCAGACACACCTGTGCCCCAGCCCACTGTGCCCGGACCCACCTGTGCCCCAACCCACCTGTGCCCCAGACCCACCTGTGCCCAGACACACCTGTGTCCCCGGACCCACCTGTGCCCCAGCCCACCTGTGCCCGGACACACCTGTGCCCCAGACCCACCTGTGCCCCAGCCCACTGTGCCCGGACCCACCTGTGCCCAGACCCACCTGTGCCCCAACCCACCTGTGCCCCAGACCCACCTGTGCCCCAGCCCACCTGTGCCCAGACACACCTGTGTCCCCGGACCCACCTGTGCCCCAGCCCACCTGTGCCCCAACCCACCTGTGCCCGGACCCACCTGTGCCCCAACCCACCTGTGCCCCAGCACCCACCTGTGCCCCTTAGACACACTGTAGCCCAAAGAGACACCTATGTGCCCACAAACACCTGCACCCCCACAGACACCCCTACACCCCTAGCAAATGTGCCGTCAATACAGACTCTCCTTGGCCGCGCCCCCATGCCCCGTCGGGCACAGGCCTGGGACGCCACCCCTGGCGGGTGGCCCTGACGGGCAGCTGTGCCGTAGGAACTACTTTGGAGAGAAGGTGGCCCTGTACTTCGCCTGGCTCGGCTGGTACACCTACATGCTGGTCCCTGCGGCCTTGGTCGGCCTCATTGTCTTCCTGAGCGGCTTCTCGCTGTTCAATGCCAGCCAGATCAGGTGGGGGGCGGGAGGGATGGGGGGCAATGGGGAGGATGGGGTGGAGCAGGTGGGGTCCCCCCAGAAGCGGGAGGCGGAGGGGCGGGGCCTGAAAAGGGTGGACGGGGTCACAGATTGGGAGGAGTGGGGTCAGGACAGGTGGGAGCGGGGGTGAGGGGGGTTCAGGAAGAGCCGTGCCAGCCAGGTGCCTGCACCCCCAGCAAAGAGATCTGTGAGGCCCACGACATCTTCATGTGCCCACGCGGCGACCACGGCCGCAGGTACCAGCGCCTCTCGGACACGTGCACCTTTGCCAAGGTTTGCTGCCCGGGCCCCCGGCCCTGCTGCCCACCCTGCCCGCTGGCTTGCTCCTCCCCGCAGAGCTGGGCGCCCCCGGGGGTGGGGGATGGCGCCCCAGCCCGCATGTCCCTCTCTCCAGCTCACCCACCTCTTCGACAACGAGGGCACGGTCATCTTCGCCATCTTCATGGCCCTGTGGGGTGAGCTGCTGCGGGCACCTGGGGGGTGAACGCCAGGGCCCCTCTGCCCCCCTCGCCGGGGCCCCCAGGGACGCCTGTGACCCCTGCTCCGCCGCAGCCACGGTGTTCCTGGAGTTCTGGAAGCGGCAGCGGGCCCGCGTCGTGCTGCACTGGGACCTGTACGGGTGGGACGAGGACCAGGTGAGGCCGGGCGGGGGGGGGGGGGGTTGGAGGATGGGGGGGGCCTCTCCCAGCGGCCGGGTGGCCGCGCCTGCTCTGTGCTGTGTGTTCTCGCACCTGAGGCAGTTCCTATGCCTGAGGCGTGTGCCCGTGTCTGAGGCATGTGCCTGTGTCTGAGGCGTGTGCCCGTGTCTGAGGCCTGTATCCCGTATCAGAAGCATGTGTCCATGTCTGAGGCCTGTGTCCCGTGTCTGAGGCGGGTGTTCCCATGTCTGAGGCATGTCCCGTGTCTGAGGCATGTGTCCCGTATCTGAGGTTTGGCTCAGTGGATAGAGCATCAGCCCTCGGACTGAAGGGTCCTGGGTTCGATTCCAGTCAAGGGCACATACCTCGAGTGCAGGCTCAATCCCCGTGTCTGAGGCGTGTGCCCATGTCTGAGGCATGTGCCCATGCCTGAGGCGTGTGCCCATGTCTGAGGCATGTGCCCATGCCTGAGGCGTGTGCCCGTGCCTGGGGCATGTGCCCGTGCCTGAGGCATGTGCCCGTGTCTGAGGCGTGTGCCCGTGTCTGGGGCGTGTGCCCGTGTCTGAGGTGTGTGCATGTGTCTGAGGCATGTGCCCGTGCCTGAGGCGTGTGCCCATGTCTGAGGCGTGTGCCCGTGTCTGGGACGTGTGCCCGTGTCTGAGGCGTGTGCCCGTGTCAGGGGTGTGTGCCCGTGTCTGAGGCATGTGCCCGTGTCTGAGGCGTGTGCCCGTGTCTGGGGCGTGTGCCCGTGTCTGGGGCGTGTGCCCGTGTCTGGGGCGTGTGCCCGTGTCTGAGGCGTGTGCCCGTGTCTGGGGCGTGTGCCCGTGTCTGGGGCGTGTGCCCGTGTCTGGGGCGTGTGCCCGTGTCTGAGGGGTGTGCCCGTGTCTGGGGCGTGTGCCCGTGTCTGAGGGGTGTGCCCGTGTCTGAGGCGTGTGCCCATGTCTGAGGGGTGTGCCCGTGTCTGGGGCGTGTGCCCGTGTCTGAGGGGTGTGCCCGTGTCTGAGGCGTGTGCCCGTGTCTGGGGCGTGTGCCCGTGTCTGGGGCGTGTGCCCGTGTCTGAGGCGTGTGCCTGTGTCTGGGGTGTGTGCCGTGTCTGGGGCGTGTGCCCGTGTCTGAGGAGTGTGCCCGTGTCTGAGGGGTGTGCCCGTGTCTGGGGCGTGTGCCCGTGTCTGGGGCGTGTGCCCGTGTCTGAGGGAACACGGCTGCCTCACCATGTGCCCGTGTCTGGGGCGTGTGCCGTGTCTGAGGCGTGTGCCTGTGTCTGAGGCGTGTGCCCGTGTCTGGGGCGTGTGCCCGTGTCTGAGGCGTGTGCCCATGTCTGGGGCGTGTGCCCATGTCTGGGGCGTGTGCCGTGTCTGAGGCGTGTGCCTGTGTCTGGGGCGTGTGCCGTGTCTGAGGCATGTGCCCGTGTCTGGGGTGTGTGCCGTGTCTGAGGCGTGTGCCCGTGTCTGGGGCGTGTGCCGTGTCTGAGGCGTGTGCCCGTGTCTGGGGCGTGTGCCCGTGTCTGAGGCGTGTGCCCGTGTCTGGGCGTGTGCCCGTGTCTGGGGTGTGTGCCGTGTCTGAGGCGTGTGCCCGTGTCTGGGGCGTGTGCCTGTGTCTGAGGCGTGTGCCCGTGTCTGGGGCGTGTGCCCGTGTCTGAGGCGTGTGCCCATGTCTGGGGCGTGTGCCCATGTCTGGGGCGTGTGCCGTGTCTGAGGCGTGTGCCTGTGTCTGGGGCGTGTGCCGTGTCTGAGGCATGTGCCCGTGTCTGGGGTGTGTGCCGTGTCTGAGGCGTGTGCCCGTGTCTGGGGCGTGTGCCCGTGTCTGGGGTGTGTGCCGTGTCTGAGGCATGTGCCCGTGTCTGGGGTGTGTGCCGTGTCTGAGGCGTGTGCCCGTGTCTGGGGCGTGTGCCCGTGTCTGGGGCGTGTGCCGTGTCTGAGGCGTGTGCCTGTGTCTGGGGCGTGTGCCGTGTCTGAGGCATGTGCCCGTGTCTGGGGTGTGTGCCGTGTCTGAGGCGTGTGCCCGTGTCTGGGGCGTGTGCCCGTGTCTGGGGCGTGTGCCGTGTCTGAGGCATGTGCCCGTGTCTGGGGTGTGTGCCGTGTCTGAGGCGTGTGCCCGTGTCTGGGGCGTGTGCCCGTGTCTGAGGCGTGTGCCCGTGTCTGGGCGTGTGCCCGTGTCTGGGGTGTGTGCCGTGTCTGAGGCGTGTGCCCGTGTCTGGGGCGTGTGCCGTGTCTGAGGCGTGTGCCCGTGTCTGGGGCGTGTGCCCGTGTCTGGGGCGTGTGCCCGTGTCTGAGGCGTGTGCCCGTGTCTGGGGTGTGTGCCCGTGTCTGGGGCGTGTGCCCGTGTCTGAGGCGTGTGCCCGTGTCTGGGGTGTGTGCCGTCTCTGAGGCGTGTGCCCGTGTCTGGGCGTGTGCCCGTGTCTGAGGCGTGTGCCCGTGTCTGGGGCGTGCCTGGCCCCCAGGAGGAGGTGGCGCTGGAGCTCATTAACTGCCCGGACTACAAGCTGCAGCGGCACCAGCACTCCTACCTGAAGAGCACCATCATCCTCGTCCTGTCCCTGCTCATGGTACGCCCCGGAGCCGGGGGGGGCGGGGGGGGCAGGCGTCGCGCCTCTGAGCCCCCGGCCCCCGCAGATCTGCCTCATGATCGGCATGGCTCACGTCCTGGTGGTCTACCGCGTGGCGGCCGCCGCCGTCTTCAGCAGCTCGGCCCTGCCCTTCCTGGAGGAGCAGGTGACCACGGCCGTGGTGGTGTCCGGGGCCCTGGTGCACTACGTGACCATCCTCATCATGACCAAGGTGCGTGGCGGGCGGGGGCCTCCGCTGGGCCCATAGCCCATAGCGAGCCCCAACCACCCCCCCCCCCCCCCGTCTCGCCTGCAGATCAACAAGTACGTGGCCCTGAAGCTCTGTGACTACGGTGAGAGGGGGACACGGTGTGGGGGGGCGGACTCCTGCCGTCTCCGCTGCCTCTCCCCAGAGGCGGGAGTGGCCCTGGGAGACAGCTGGGGGCGCAGGAGGCCTGAGGGGCTGAGCAGCGGGCAGGGCGGGGGGCCGCCGTGGAGGGACAGGTGAGGCAGCCGTGTTCCCCCAGAGAAGTCCAGGACCTTCTCGGAGCGAGAGAGCAAGTTCACGGTGAAGTTCTTCACTCTGCAGTTCTTCGCGCACTTCTCCTCGCTCGTCTACATCGCCTTCATCCTGGGCAGGTGAGGCCTCCCCCTCCTCCCTCACTTAGCCCTGGGCACACCTGCTCTCTTTATATATATACTAGAGGCCCAGTGCACGAAATTCATGCACGGAGGGGGGGGTGTCCCTCAGCCCAGCCTGCACCCTCTCCAATCTGGGACCCATTGAGGGATGTCCGACTGTGGGATCGGGCCTAAACGGGCAGTCGGACATCCCTCTCACAATCCAGGACTGCTGGCTCCCAACTGCTCGCCTGCCTGCCTGCCTGCCTGATTGCCCTTAACTGCTTCTGCCTGCCAGCCTGATCACCCCCTAACCACTCCCCTGCCAGCCTGTTTGCCCCCAACTTTCCTCCTCTGCCAGCCTGGTCACCCCTAACTGCCCTCCCCTGCTGGCTTGATCACCCCCAACTGCCCTCCCTTGCAGGTCTGGTGCCTACCAACTGCCCTCCCCTGCTGGCTATCTTGTGCCAGCCATCTTGTGTCCACATGGGGGCAGCATCTTTGACCACATGGGGGCAGCCATATTGTGTCTTTTTTTTATTTTTTTATTGATTTCAGAGAGGAAGGGAGAGGGAGAGAGAGATAGAAACATCAATGATGAGAGAGAATCATTTATTGGCTGCCTCCTGCACACCTTCTACTGAGGATCAAGCCTGCAACCTGGGCATATGCCCTGACCGGGAATCGAACCAGTGACCTCTTGGTTCCTGGGTCGACGCTCAACCGCTGAGCTACACCTGGCTGGGCTGCATATTACTCTTTTATTAGATAGGATAGAGGCCTGGTGCACGGGTGGGGGCCAGCTGGTTTGCCCTGAAGGGTGTCCTGGATCAGGATGTGGGTTCCCTTGGGGCATGGGGCGGCCTGAGCAAGGGGCCTGTGGTGGTTTGCAGGCCAGCCATGCCCCCTGGCGACCCAAGCGGAGGCCCTGGTATCTGGAATTTATTTACCTTCTACAATTGAAACTTTGTATCCTGGAGCAGAGCCAAGCCTCCTGCTTGCTCCGTGGCGGCAGCCGTTTCTGTTGGGGTTAATTCACCTTCTATAATTGAAACTTTGTAGCCTGGAGTGGAGGCCTAGGCCGGCCAGGGTTGCAGAAGCTTTGCTTCCTCTGTTGCCGGGGACAACCCTGGCCTGCTCTTTCCAGCTCCATGGCTGCCGCCATTTCTGTTTCGATTTGTTTACCTTCTATAATTGAAACTTTGTAGCTTGAGTGGAGGCTTAGGCCAGGCAAGGGCAGGTGGAAAGCTTGGCTTCCTCTGTTGCCTGGGAAACCTTGCTCTCTGTGGCTGTAGCCATCTTGGTTGGGTTTATTTGCATACTCGCTCTGATTGGCTGGTGGGCGTGGCTGGTGGGCATGGCTTGTGGATGTAGCGAAGGTATGGTCAATTTGCATATTACTCTATTATTAGGTAGGATGTTTCATTTATCTTAGAGAGAGGAAGGGAGAGGGAGAGAGAGAAGCATCAATGATGAGAGAGAATCATGGATTGGCTGCCTTCTCTTCCTCTCCACTGTCCCCCTCGTCACCCACACCCCCTCTGTCCTGCCCCACTCCCCCCCCTTGTTGGGGGCAGGGTGCTGGGCTCAGCCTCCCGTCCCTCCCAGGATCAACGGTCACCCCGGGAACTCCGTGCGCCTGGCGGGCTTGTGGAAGCTGGAGGAGGTCAGTCTGTCCTGGATGCCCGCCCTGTCCCCTCCCCCGCCTGACCTCCCCCTTGCCCCTGCCCTGCCCCCTCCCCCATCTAATTTCCCCTTGCCCCCACAGTGCCACCTCAGCGGCTGCATGATGGACCTGTTCGTGCAGATGGCCATCATCATGGGTCTGAAGCAGACGCTCAGCAACTGCATGGAGTACCTGAGCCCGTGAGGACACCTCTTGCCCCCTCCCTTTTCCCCCTTCCCCTCCCTCCTCCCACCTCCCTCCGGCACCCCCTCCCCATCCTCCTCCCCAGTGCCCAGAGCCAGCGCTCCGGGGCCCTCCACCCCAGCACTGCTCCCTGCCCGCTACCGGGCTCCTGCCCCCGCAGGTGGCTGGCCCACAAGTACCGCTCCATGCGGGGCAGTGAGGCCCGGGACCCCGAGCTGAGGGACTGGCAGCACAACTACCGCCTGAACCGCGTCAACACCTTCAGCCTGTTTGACGAGTTCATGGAAATGAGTGCGTGCGCGGAGCTGGGCTCAGGGTGGGGCTGGGGGCTGGGGGCCGCGGAGCTCAAGGTGACCCCCCCCCCCCCCGGCAGTGATCCAGTACGGCTTCACCACCATCTTCGTGGCCGCCTTCCCGCTGGCCCCGCTGCTCGCGCTCTTCAGCAACCTCGTGGAGATCCGCCTGGACGCCATCAAGATGGTCCGGCTGCGGCGGCGCCTGGTGCCACGCAAGGCCAAGGACATCGGTCAGGGGCCCAAGGGGCTTGCTGCGCAGGGCGGGGCGCTCAGCGTGGGGGCCGGGGTGGCACGGGGCGCTGGGACCAGGCTGTTCCCCTTCCCCACACAGACAGCCCCCCGGTCTTCCTGGGTTGTCGGCCCAGATGCGGGTCAGGCCCCCGGAAGGGGCAGGCTGGCACCCACTTTGCAGATCTGGCGGAAGGGCCCGCAGCCTCCTTGGGGCGCTCGGCAGACCACAGGGAGCGGAGGGAGGGAGGGGCGCAGCCGCAGTGGCAGGGACCGAGGGCAGGCGGCCCAGGCTGGCCGCACTGAGACGGGCAGGTGTCAGGAGTGGACAGAGAGGGGAGGGGGGCGGGCAGAGGGAGGGACCTGTGAGAGAGGCCCTCGTCTTGGGCTCAGGGCTCCACCCTGGGGTGGGGGTAGAGCAGGAGGTAGAGCAGGCTTGGGGCAGCGGAGGGCTCAGACAGACAAGGGAGGCCGGGAGCCCGGAGCCCCTTCCCGTCTGTGTCCAGCCAGGGGAGCAGGAGAGCGAAGGCGGGCTGTTGGCCTTGGCCCAGGTCTCCTCGCGGGGCCTGGCCCTGGGGCTGCCACGGCGTGCCATTCCCGGAGAGGGGACGAGACCGTCCAGGCTCTTGGCTTGGGGGATGGGCGGTGGAGGTGGGGCAGGCAGCACCAGTGGCTACGGCTGGAGGAGCCAGACAGCCTCTCCCCCTGCCTGGCCCAGGGACCTGGCTGCAGGTGCTGGAGACCATCGGCGTGCTGGCGGTCATTGCCAACGGGATGGTCATCGCCTTCACGTCCGAGTTCATCCCCAGAGTGGTCTACAAGTACCGCTACGGCCCGTGCCGGCTGGGCGCCCGCCCTTCAGCCGAGTAAGGGGCGCTGCCACACAGCCCCTGGGTGGGGGGGGGGGCTCAAACTGTCCAGAGACCCCTGGGGAAACGGCCCAACCACAGCTCAGCAAGGGGAGCCGGGGGAGGGCTCAGTGCTGCCAATATTGCCTCTGCCCTGCCCTGCGGACCCGGGGCCGGAGCCAGGAGTGCTGACCGGGACCCCAGTGGGGGATTCAGGCCCAGAACCAGCTGTTTCCTGAGCAGGCACTGAACACCTGCCCTCCCCCCCCCCCCCAAGTCAGAGCCTTCGTGGCCTGCCTTGGCAGGGGAGGCAGGTGTGGCATCCGGAGCCCCTTCAGCCTCCCCCAGGGCCCCTCTCCCACATGGAGGAATGCGGAGGGGTCTGCACTGTCCCCACCCTGCGGTGACCCACCAGGCAGGAGGCAGCTCTCGGAAGCACCCACACAGCCAGCCCCATCTCTCCCCTCCCGCCAGCTGCCTCACTGGCTACATCAACCACAGTCTGTCCGTGTTCCACACCAAGGACTTCCGGGACCCGGTCAGGATAAAGGGCCCAGAGAACATCACTGAATGCAGGTTTGGACCCCCCGACCCCCCGACTTTCCCATGTATGCCCTCTGAACTCCTGACCCCTGACCTTAGGTCTTGCCCCATCCCAGGTACCGGGACTACCGCAACGCTCAGGACTACAACTTCTCGGAACAGTTCTGGATCCTCCTGGCCGTCCGCCTGGCCTTCCTCATCCTCTTCGAGGTGGGCCGGACCTGGGGGGTCCTCCTCCCTACCCCCACCCCCACCCCCAGCCTGCTTGGCCGCCTCACTCAGCCCCGCCCCGCCCCCAGCACGTGGCCCTGTGCATCAAGCTCGTGGCGGCCTGGTTCGTGCCGGACGTGCCGCAGTCGGTGAAGAACAGGGTCTTGGAGGAGAAGTTCGAGGAGCTCCGCGACAAGATGTGGTGCGGCGGGCCGAGGTGGGGGCCGGGCCTGGGCCGCGGGGCCACTCCCGCCTCCAGCTCCAGCCTCAAGAGCACGGACGTGTAAGGGGCCCAGGGCTGCTGCTGGCACCAGGCAGGGACTCAGCCGCCACCGCCGCCTCCACCCTGCTCATGGCCATGTGTGTGTGTGGAGGGGGTGTAAGAAGGCTCACATGTATGTGGGTGCATGTGAGGGGTCCTGGGAGGCCCATGTACATGAGGAGTCCCGGGAGGCCTGTGTATATGTGGGGTCCTGGGAGGCCCATGTATATGAGGGACACTGGGGGGTCTGTGTATATGAAGGGTCCAGGGAGGCCTGTGTATATGAGTGGCCTGGGGCGGCCCCTGTATATGAGGGATCCTGGGGAGGCCCGTGTATATGTGGGGTCCTGGGGGGGGCCTGTGTATATGAGGGCTCCTGGGGGGCCCCTGTGTATGAGGGCTCCTGGGGAGGCCCGTGTATATGTGGGGTCCTGGGGGGGGGCCTGTGTGTATGAGGGATCCTGGGGTGGGGGGTCTGTGTATGTGAGGGGTCCTGGGGGGCCCCTGTGTATGAGGGACCTGGGGTGGGGGGTCTGTGTATGTGAGGGGTCCTGGGGGGCCCCTGTGTATGAGGGACCTGGGTGGGGGGTCTGTGTATGTGAGGGGTCCCGGAAGGGGCACTAGGGCATCAGTGGGCAGCACACTTATCTGCTCCATCTGTTGGGGCTCAGCCTTGGCCCAACCCTGGCTTGAACTCTGGGTGAGCACTGCCCCCCCACCACGGAGGGGGTGCTCCTGATGCAGCCACAACGCAGGAAAGGCAGCCGTTGCTGGGCCCCCTCTGGCTGCTGGGCCCCATCCTGCCCCACCCCCACCCTGGCTAGTCCGAGGCCCTGACCCCAGCTCTCTGGCTCCCCTTAGCCAGCAGAACTTTTTATAATAAAATAAAATAAAGCCTCTTTGTGCCAACGTGTGGGCAACCTGGTGTCTTGTGTCTACCCTCAGGGCGAGGTGGGAACTGAGGCTCAGGTGGGCAAGGTCTGGGGGTGTACCCTCCTGGCCCTCCTCCTCCGGGTTTCCATGAGCTTCCACGTGAGAGGCACCTTCCTAGGGTCCTACCCTCCCTACACCTGGGACTTGGGGGCTGGAGTCAAGGCAGGCTTCCTGGAGGAAGAGGAAGAGCTGGGGAGGAGGAGCAGAACCACAAACGGTGACCCGGGGATGGTGGACTCGCCAAGGAGTCCCTCCCCCGCTCCCACGCTCAGGGCTGGTTGGCGGGTTTGGCCTCTGCCCCCAGGCCTGGCCGCTGGGCGCCAGTCTTGAGTGGCAGCCTTGGGCGCAAAGCGAGACACTTGGGTCCGCCCTCGGCCTGGGTGATGGGCGGGCCTGCACCTGCTGCGCCGCCCGGGCTGTCGCCGCTGCGCACCTGACCCAGGTGAGCCGCCCCGCCCCCGCGGCCGCGCGTCCCAGGTCTTGGCAGCGGATGAGTGGCAGTCACGGCTCAGACCCACGGGGGTGAGTGGAGGTCGCCGACTCCCAGAAGCCGGACCCAGGCCTGGTGCTTGGGGAGCCAGGGGGGCACCTTGCCCCAGGAGCCTCCGGGCGGGCGCGGTCCCGCAGGAAGTGGCTCGGAGCCGGGCTGGCTGCCCGCGTCGCCGGAAGCCCAAGCCCGTCCGTGCACTGGTCTCCCGGGCCTTCCCGCTCCGTCCGCGCGAACAGCGGCTTCCGTGTGACCTTTGCGCGGGAGGGGGAGGGGGGCGCCAGGACCTCCCCCAACGCCCCAAACCGGATCCTAGACCTGAAACCTCCCAAGGCCGGGGCGGCGGGGAGCGGGGGGAGCCGGCGGGGGAAGCGTTGGTGAGCGACCCGAGAAACGTGCAGGGGGCGCGGCGCACCGGTCGCCAGGAGGAGCTCCCGCCCCGCGCGCTCCCGCCCCCCGCACCTGGAGTGTGGGTACTAAGTCCACCTCGGGGAAGGCGGGGCGCGAGCTGTGGGGCGTGTGGCGGGGGAGGACCGGGCTCGTGGGCCCGGGAGAGCGGGACGGAGCCCTCGGCCCGCGTGGCCACAGCCTCCTGTGCACGTTCTTTGCTTCAGGAGAGACGCCCGGGGGCGCAGAGGGGCTGCGCGCCCCACAGGAGGGGAGACGCTCGGAGACCCTGGGTGCTGAGCTGCAAGGCCGGCGGCGGGGCCGGGGCTTAAGGGGGAGGAGCCGGCTGTCTGTGAGCCGCGGCTGCGGAGCCCAAGGTGCTGGGCTGCAGGGGGCGCGCTTGGGTTCGGAAGGGCTGTTGGTGAGGGTGCCTGAGGCCACGTGGGTTTTTCCGCTCCCCTTGGAGGCTGGGCCTGGGCGGCGAAGGAGGATGGGTGGACGTTAGTGGAGGGAGCTGGTGGCAAGATGAGCACACAGATCGGGGGACAGTCTGGCTGGAGCGCTGACATCCCGCGAGGCTGGGGGGCGGGGGGCACGGGGGAGAGCTCAGCTCTGCTTCCGCGGGTGCTCCTGGGCCGGCGTGGGAACTGCCCGGGGCCTCACATCTACCAGCCTCCAGGCCACTGGCCCCCCGAGGAGAGGCTAGGACAGCTGGCCTCTCCAGCGGGCCCAGGCTCGGTTCTGTGGGACCCTCACCCAGGATTCTTGAGGGCCACAGTGGGGTTGGCAGGGCTGGGACAGGGTCACATGAAGGGTGTCGGAAACCTGATGCACTGAAGATGCTCCTCTGGTGGCCCCGCGTGGGTGAGGGTAGGGACAGGGGCCCGTTTCTATGGACATCGGTACCAGCCACCTGTTGCTGGGCCCTGAGTCCCTGGTCTGCCTGGAGCCGCTGGCTGCCCCCCACTGGCCTCTGCTAAGGCCCCTGTTGACTTCCTTGCCCGGAAAAGGGAGCGCTGCCCCCCGCCCCCCCCAAGCCAGAAACCAAGGTCCACAGGACCCCTCAGCCCACCTGTAACTGCTCACCTTTGGGGGCCACACTGGGAGGGGACCAGAGAGCCCTGCGCAAGGCCCCATTATTGGCAGACGTTTCTGTAGGACCCCTCCCCCACCAACAGGTCGGAGGTTAGAGACACCGGGGCTGCTCACTCGGGGGGAGGACATGGGGACGCCCCCACTTCCCCGGTGTCGTGTCTGTGAGGTCTGCAGGAAGCCGGCCACACTGCCCAGCGGGCCCTCCTGTGTGCGCGGGACGGCCCGACGGCGTCTCCTCACCAGGACCCCGCACGCCGCCTGGACCCCAGCCTCTGCATCCTCCCGGCACCTCAGGCCTGGCCCCGGGAAGCGGTGCCCGCGCTGGGGCGGGCCCAGAGGAAGGAGCCCTTGACTCAGAGTTACAGGAAGAGCGGCAGGCGGGGCGGGCGGGGCCAACCCACTGCCCGCCTGCCCGGAGGGGGTGGGCGCCTGGGTGGGGTTTAGGGTTAGGAGAGGATGTGACAGCACGGCCAGGAAGCTTCGGAAAGGTTCTGATTAAAACACACACACAAAGCCAGGTCCTCGCCCTGCTGGGCGATGGGTCCCCGGCAGCTGCGGCGGGACTGGGCCGGGGCCCTGCTGAGCGGAGGCTGCTCCCAAGCACAGGTCAATGACACCCATGACCAGCGCTGCTTGCAGGACGGAGCCGGAACCAGGTGACTGGGCGCCCTCCCCCCTCGGCCTGCTGCTCTGTGGGAGTCTGAGCCCTCCCCGCCCAGGCCTTCCCGCCCCCAGGCCTGTCGTGGGGTCAGCCTGGCGAGGGGAGGCCTGCAGCGCGGGTGCCTGGGAGAGCGAGGGACACAGGAGGCTGCGTGTGCGCCAAGGGGGGGGGGGGCGTGTATGTGGTGGGGACGTGCAGGTGCTCCTGGCTGTGTCCCTGGCAGGAGCTGTTCCAGGGCGTGCCCACTGTGTGGGCCACGGAGGGCTGGAGGGTGGGGAGTGTCCACGTGTGCACACGGGCCAAGGTGGGAGCTTAGTGCAGGGGGTGGGTGGGCAACACAGACACTGGGGGGGGGGAGGGTGTGCCCTGTGCACAAGTGAGTTGAGAGGGGGTGAAAGGGTGAGTGTGCAGGGGAGGCCCCCTCCTGGCCTCATGAGGGTGCCAGAGGGATGCCCACTGCTCCATCCTGGGCCGTCTCGGTGGCCCGGGGGCAGGGGAAGGTGAGTGGAGGGCCCGGTGTAAGGGGCTCAGAGCGACTCTGACCTGGTGTCCGGGTGCCCGCTCCATCCCAGAGGCCAGCGCACAGCGCTGTTACATGTTAACTCGTCCTGTTCTTGTTTAACTTGCTCCCTGGGGATGCGGCAGCCTCTGACCCGACCTGGCAGCCTGACTGACCCGCCACCGAAACAGAGAGCGAGCCCGCCAGCCCTGGGGTCCAGCCTGCCCAACTGGGTGGCACCGTGCCCGGCTTGTCCGAGGAGGCCCTGGTCAGACCATGGCAGGTAGATGGGTCAGAGGGGCGGGCACGGGCCCCACTCTCACCTCCAGCACCTCCCTGGCGCCAGAGTGCCATTTAGCCCAGGCTCTGCGCCCCCTCCTCCAGGCTTGTGGGGGTGGGCGCTGCTGGGGCCCAGGGCGTGGGCGGGGAGAGAGGGCCGCTGGGCACCGCGCCATCAGGCGGTGGCTGTGTGCTTTGACGCCTGCTCGTGCTCAGTCCGATGGGTTTTGAGGAGAGAAGCTCAGGTCCCAGGAGGGGGGAAGGCTTGCCCGTGGTCAGCAGAGGGTCCTGGGACCCTGACTCCCAGCTCGGGGGGAAGGTGCTGGCACCCCCAGCGCCCCGTCCCCCAAACCACGGTGCCCACACGCACTACAGCTCCCCGGTGGGGGGTGGGGCTGAGGCCCTGCGCCTGGGGCTCAGGTCCTGGGTGGACGAGCCGTAAGATGCTGGGCCCCATTCTCCATGGGACTTGCGGACGGACAAAGTGTGACCACCAAGCGGCCCAGGCCACTGGCTGGCCTCGTGGCTCCTGGCCCTCAGACCGACTGTGGACGGGGGAGCCTGGTGTCCTGAGCGCGGCTAACCCCCTGGGTCCTCTCTCTGCAGGCGTCTGCGACAGGCCCCCCGACTTCCTCTCCCCTTCCGGAAACCAGGCTCTGGGGCCTGCCCTGGGCAGTGTGGTCCCTCTGAACTGCACGGCCTGGGTGGTCTCCGCGCCCGGCTGTCCGCCGCTCCCAGTCCAGTGGCTAAAAGACGGGTTGCCGCTGGGCAACAGCAGCCATTATGAGCTTCGTGAGGACTCCTGGTAAGAGACCACCCTGGACACCGACGGCCAGTGGCCTCTGACCTACACCCTGGTCTGTCCCACCTGGACATGGCTGGGGCGTGACCTCCCAGACGTGACACGGGCTCGGTGCCCCTATGGACACAGACTGAGGGTCAATGACCGGAGGGGCAGGCGGCCCGGTAGGCGCTCTGCACACCGCCGGGGACCATGGGTGCCAGCAGAGTGCTGAGGCCTGAAGGAGGCACTGGCCATTGGGCCACGCCTGGGATCAGAGCACCCCAGGACCCAGACCCAGGATTAGGGTGACTCGCAGACGGATCCGTACCCCCTCCAGGTTCTGCCGCTTCTCTTAGCCCATGGCCCAAGGGCTGCCCAGGAGGCCACACCGCAGGCTCTCAGCACCCCGGATGGGCGGGGCTCTGGGGTCCCCCGATGCTCTCGGGCCCCCGGTGAGAGGTTGGGGCCTGGTCTCCTCAGGGTCAAGGCCAACCTGTCAGAGGTGCTTGTATCCAGTGTCCTGGGGGTCAACCTGACCAGTGCTGAGGACTACGGGACCTTCACCTGCTCCATCCAGAACGTCAGCTCCGCTTCCTTCACTCTCTGGAGGGCTGGTGAGGGGGTCCCCGGGGTTCAGGGGGGAGGGGGGGCAGGGAGCTAGAGGCTGGAGGGTGCTGGTGAGGGGGTCCCCGGGGTTCAGGGGGAGGGGGAGCGGGGAGCTAGAGGCTGGAGGGTGCTGGTGAGGGGGTCCCCGGGGTTCAGGGGGGAGGGGGAGCGGGGAGCTAGAGGCTGGAGGGTGCTGGTGAGGGGGTCCCCGGGGTTCAGGGGGGAGGGGGAGCGGGGAGCTAGAGGCTGGAGGGTGCTGGTGAGGGGGTCCCCGGGGTTCAGGGGGGAGGGGGGCAGGGAGCTAGAGGCTGGAGGGTGCTGGTGAGGGGGTCCCCGGGGTTCAGGGGGGTGGGGGGGCAGGGAGCTAGAGGCTGGAAGGTGCTGGTGAGGGGGTCCCCGGGGTTCAGGGGGGAGGGGGGCAGGGAGCTAGAGGCTGGAGGGTGCTGGTGAGGGGCAGGGGCTCAGGGTGCAGCTCTGTCCCCAGCCCCAGCAGGCCACCTGGCCGCCGTGCTGGCCTCACTGCTGGTCCTGCTGGCCCTGCTCCTGGCGGCCCTGCTCTACCTGAAGTGCCGACTCAACGTGCAGCTCTGGTACCAGAACGCCTACGGGGAGGTGGAGGTGAACGGTGCGTGGGCCGTGGTGCGTGGGCGGACGGCCTGCACGGGTCAGCGCAGGGGTGGCTTCGGAGGTGGGGAACAGGGACACCTGGGCCCTGGAGGGCTCCGGGGAGCACACACTCCGGAAGGAGGGACTCCACGCGGGTCCGGAGGGCACAGGGCCTGGGTCTGCTGCCTGGGTCCTGGTTCGAGGGCTCCACTAGGCACCCAGCATGGGGAGGGGTCGTGCGCGGGCCTGAGCCCCGTGCGAGCGTGAGGAGAGGGTTAGGGGACCCCAGGAGACAGCGCCTGGAGGGGGGGGGGCCTGGGCCTGGAGAGCGGCGGAGCTGACCCACTGCCGCCCGCAGACGGGAAGCTGTACGATGCCTACGTCTCCTACAGCGACAGCCCCGACGATCGCAAGTTCGTGAACTTCATCCTGAAGCCGCAGCTGGAGCGCTGTCGGGGCTACAAGCTCTTCCTGGACGACCGCGACCTCCTGCCGCGGGCAGGTGCGGGCGCGCTCGGTTCCCGCCCCTCCCTCGGCCCGCCCCGGACCCAGGCCCCGCCCCTCCCAGGCGCCTGACCCCGCCCCCTACCAGGACCCCGCCCCGGACGCAGGCCCCGCCCCTCCCAGGCGCCTGGCCCCGCCCCCTGTCAGGGCCCCGCCCCGGACTCAGGCCCCGCCCCTCCACCCCTTCCTTAACCCTGACCCCGCCCCCTACCAGGACCCCGCCCCGGACGCAGGCCCCGCCCCTCAATCTCTTCCTTAACCCAGGCCCCGCCCCTCCCAGGTGCCTGGCCCCGCCCCCTGTCAGGGCCCCGCCCCGGACCCAGGCCCCGCCCTAGGTCGCAGCCTGTGCCCCGCCCCTCAACCCCTTCCTTAACCAGGCCACGCCCCTCCCAGGCGCCTGGTCCCACCCCCTGCCAGGGCCCCGCCCCCTGCCAGGGCCCCGCCCCCTGCCAGGGCCCCGCCCGTCTCGCCTCGGACCCTCCCTGCCCGCGTCGGTCCCAGCCCGTCCCCGGTTCCCCGGTTCCCGCAGAGCCCTCGGCCGACCTCCTGGTGAACCTGAGTCGCTGCCGTCGCCTCATCGTGGTGTTGTCAGACGCCTTCCTGGGGCGGCCCTGGTGCAGCCACAGTTTCCGGTGGGTCCCGCGCTGGGTGGGGGTGGGGTGGCTCGGTGCGACCTGCTGACGGCCCCGCCCCCGCAGGGAGGGCCTGTGTCGGCTGCTGGAGCTCACGCGCAGACCCATCTTCATCACCTTCGACGGCCAGCGGCGCGACCCCGCGCACCCCGCGCTGCACCTGCTGCACCAGCACCGCCACCTGGTGACCCTGTTGCGCTGGCGGCCCGGCTCCGTGGTGCGGAGGGGAGTGCTCTGAGGCGGGGGGGGTCCCGTGGCCGCTGCCCCAGGAGCCTCCTTGGAGGTTCCCGGAGCCAGTGAGCACCGGGTGTCTGGTTCGGGGCCCTGTGCCGGCGCTTCCGGCGGCTGCATCCCCCGTGCGTCCCCACCCGCTAAGCGCCCCGCCTTGGCCCCCAGACGCCGTCCTCGGATTTTTGGAAAGAGCTACAGTTGGCGCTGCCGCGGAAGGTGCAGTACAGGGCGATGGAGGGAGACCCCCAGACGCGGCTGCAGGATGACAAAGACCCCATGCTCATCGTGCGGGGCCACGTCCCGGAGGGCCAGACCCTGGACCCCGAGCTGGACCCCGACCCTGAGGGGGACCTGGGTATGTGCACCCAGCCCCACCCAAACCCCGGGAAGTCAGGGCTGAGGAGCCCAGAGAGGGGCCCGGGTGGGGGGGCTCCTCCCTGCCGTCTGGGGATGGGCTTGACCGCCCAGGACCCCCTCACCTCACGGCTTCTTCCTCAGAGGCGCTTGTGCCTGAGACCTGGCCAGCGCCCCTGGGACCTCCAGTGTCACTACTCAGGAGGGTGAGCAGGGAGCGAGCGGGCTTCAGGCCTGGTGGTCCCCCCAGGTGTCCGCGGGCCTGTCTTTGGGGAGCCATCAGCGACGCCGCACGCGAGCAGGGCCTCGCTGGGAGAGGGCCGGGGCAGCGAGGTGGACGTCTCGGACCTTGGCTCCCGGAACTACAGCGCCCGCACAGACTTCTACTGCCTGGTGTCCAAGGAGGACATGTAGCCAGCCCCTCCCCCCCTCGACCGGGAGTCGGACCTGGAGTCCCGCCTGCTTCCGGCCTGGGGACCCCTGGGGGTGGGGGTGGCCCCGTGCCCCTCCTTGTGCCAGAAAATAAAGTCCTGTTGGACCCTGCCTCCGCCTGGTCCTGTCCTCTCCTGGGCAGGAAGGGGGTGCGACTGTCCTGGGTCGGGCACCTCTCACTTCCATCTCGGGCTCCCCAGGGCCCCCGACCCCACCCTTGTTTCATCCCTGTGGCCTCTCAGTCACCACATCGGGCTGTCCACTCCCACCCGCCCCCTCTCCATCCGCCACCCTCCCCCCTCCATCTGCCACCCTCCCCCCTCCATCTGCCACCCTCCCCCTCTCCATCCGCCACCCTCCCCCCTCCATCCGCCACCCTCCCCCTCTCCATCCGCCACCCTCCCCCCTCCACCTGCCACCCTCCCCCTCTCCATCCGCCACCCTCCCCCCTCCATCTGCCACCCTCCCCCCTCCATCCGCCACCCTCCCCCTCTCCATCCGCCACCCTCCCCCCTCCATCTGCCACCCTCCCCCTCTCCACCTGCCACCCTCCCCCTCTCCACCTGCCACCCTCCCCCTCTCCGTCTGCCACCCTCCCCCCTCCATCTGCCACCCTCCCCCTCTCCATCCGCCGCCCTCCCCCCTCCATCTGCCGCCCTCCCCCTCTCCATCCGCCACCCCCCCTCTCCATCCGCCACCCTCCCCCTCTCCACCTGCCACCCTCCCCCTCTCCGTCTGCCACCCTCCCCCCTCCATCTGCCACCCTCCCCCTCTCCATCCGCCACCCTCCCCCTCTCCATCCGCCACCCTCCCCCTCTCCATCCGCCACCCTCCCCCTCTCCATCCGCCACCCTCCCCCTCTCCATCCGCCGCCGTCCCCCTCTCCATCCGCCGCCCTCCCCCTCTCCATCCGCCGCCCTCCCCCTCTCCATCCGCCACCCTCCCCCTCTCCATCTGCCACCCTCCCCCTCTCCATCCTGCCAACCCGCCCCCTCTCCATCTGCCACCCTCCCCCTCTCCATCTGCCACCCTCCCCATCTCCATCCTGCCAACCCGCCCCCTCTCCATCTGCCACCCTCCCCCTCTCCATCCTGCCAACCCGCCCCCTCTCCATCTGCCACCCTCCCCTGTCTATATGCCAACCCTAACCCCCTCTCCATCTGCCACCCTCCCCCTCTCCATCTGCCACCCTCCCCCTTCCATCTGCCACCCTCCCCCTCTCCATCTGCCACCCTCCCCCTCTCCATCTGCCACCCTCCCCCTCTCCATCTGCCACCCTCCCCCCTCTCCATCTGCCACCCTCTCCCCTCCATCTGCCAACCCTCCCCCTCTCCATCTGCCGCCCTCCCCCTCTCCATCTGTCACCCTCCCCCTCTCCATCTGCCACCCTCCCCCCTCCATCTGCCACCCTCCCCCTCTCCATCTGCCAACCCTCCCCCTCTCCATCTGTCACCCTCCCCCTCTCCATCTGCCGCCCTCCCCCTCTCCATCTGCCAACCCTCCCCCTCTCCATCTGCCACCCTCCCCTTCTCCATCTGCCACCCTCCCCCTCTCCATCTGCCAACCCTCCCCCTCTCCATCCTGTGCCAGCTCAGGCACATCTTGCCGGAGCCTCCTTGGGTCCCCCTGCGAGGGGCAGCGTGGAGTCCCCAGTCCCCCTGATCCAGACGGATCCCGGGGAGTCAGGCCCCTCAGAGACCGGGTGCTGAGCTTTCCGGAAGGAGCCCTTGGTTGGGAAATATCAGTGGGAGCTTCATTACCAAGGGGCCCGGCTCAGTGAGATGGGGAGGGTCCCAAGCTCAGAGGAACAGCTCACGAGGCCCTGGTCAGGTGCCCCCAGGCCCAAGGAGGGCCACACGAATGGTCCCCCGCTCTGCTGGGCCCTGCGCCTCAGCTGCCTACCCCACCTCCTCCGCTCCTGGCCAGCTCTCCTCCCTGCGTGCCGAGGCCTGTGTGAGCCCAGGGCGGGCCTGGCTGTGTTTGGGGACACTGGGATACCCCAGGGGACAGACCAGCTAAAGAAGCGTGTGGGTCCGGCCACAGTGGCTCAGGGGTTGAGCATGGACCTGTGAACCAGGAGGTCACGGTTTGGTTCCCGACCGGGGTGCATGCCCAGGTTGCAGGCTCCATCCCCTGTAGGGGGCGTGCAGGAGGCAGCCGGTCCAGGATTCTCTGTCCTCATTGATGTTCCTATCTCCCTCTCCCTCCCCCTTCCTCTCTGAAACCAATAAAAACACATTTTTAAAGGGAAGAAGTGTGCGGGACCGGCTGCTGTCTTCACGACCACCTTTATTTTCAGCGCGGGCCGTCCTGAGGCACTGCGGGCCGCGGACAGCCCGCCCCTGCCAGGGTGACCCGGTCCCCACCCCATGCACCAGAGCAGCCTCAAGCCCTGCCCACTCCCCGCCCTGCGGAAGCCACGTCCCCAGCTGCAAGCCCCCGTCCCGTCCTCCCTGGTGGCCCGGGCCCTTCCCAGTTGCACGCGGGGCTCCGGCGAGCGGCCCCCGGGCCAGCGGCCTTCTCCTCCCGGCGGCCTCCAGCAGCGGGGCTGGGCCCGGCCTCGGAGGCTGGGCGAGTCTGTCCTCCTCCTCCGGACGGCCTCGCCTAGGGGCCCAGGAAGTCCTCCTTCCGATAGCCCTTCTGCAATCAGGCGGGGTGCGAGTGAGGGGTGCCGGCCGCCCTGCGCCCCCCCGCCCTCCCTGGGGGGCTGGGGTGGACCCTGTTCCCTTGGCCTCCGACTCCACCCCGACGCCGAGCCCCTCCCGGGGGCCCGCCTGCCCCGACGCCAGAACCTACCGCCCGGAAGTCTCGGTGGAGCTTGTTGTACTGCCACAGGTTGGCCAGGAGGCTGGAGGCCGCCCGGGAGGACTTCTCGCTGTCGGGGCTGCGGGGTGAGGGCGGTCAGGGAGGGGCGGCTCAGCCCGAAGGCGGGGAGGGGGCCGGGGGCGGGCCGGGGGATGCGCACCCGTCACGCTTCTTCTTGATGAAGACCAGCTTGCGGAGCCCGTCGAAGTACAGCAGGTCGCGGGCGGCGATGGGACTGGCCACCACCAGGTTGTTGAGCACCGCGATGATGTTCACCAGCACGTCCGCGGGCGGGCACTTCTCGCCCACGCTGCCCGGCAGCTTCTCGATCAGGTGACTCACCACCTTGGTGGCTGCGGGGACCCGGAGGCCGGTCAGTGTCAGCCCCACTCCCGCCTGTCTGCCCACCAGCTCCCAGCAGCCAGCCCGGCGGGGACAGAACCCACTGGGCGGGGGCAGAACCCACTGGGCGGGGACAGAACCCACTGGGCGGGGACAGAGCCCACTGGGCGGGGACAGAGCCCACTGGGCGGGGACAGAGCCCACTGGGCGGGTGAGGACAGAACCCACTGGGCGGGGACAGAACCCACTGGGCGGGGGCAGAACCCACTGGGCGGGGACAGAGCCCACTGGGCGGGTGAGGACAGAACCCACTGGGCGGGGACAGAGCCCACTGGGCGGGGACAGAACCCACTGGGCGGGGGCAGAACCCACTGGGCGGGGACAGAGCCCACTGGGCGGGGGCAGAGCCCACTGGGCGGGGGCAGAGCCTACTGGGCGGGGGCAGAACCCACTGGGCGGGGGCAGAACCCACTGGGCGGGGACAGAGCCCACTGGGCGGGGACAGAGCCCACTGGGCGGGGACAGAGCCCACTGGGCGGGGGCAGAACCCACTGGGTGGGGGCAGAACCCACTGGGCGGGGGCAGAACCCACTGGGCGGGGACAGAACCCACTGGGCGGGGACAGAGCCCACTGGGCGGGGGCAGAGCCCACTGGGCGGGGGCAGAGCCCACTGGGCGGGGGCAGAGCCCACTGGGCGGGGGCAGAGCCCACTGGGCGGGGACAGAGCCCACTGGGCGGGGGCAGAACCCACTGGGCGGGGGCAGAACCCACTGGGCGGGGGCAGAACCCACTGGGCGGGGACAGAGCCCACTGGGCGGGGACAGAACCCACTGGGCGGGACCAGAGCCCACTGGGCGGGACAGAGCCCACTGGGCGGGGACAGAGCCCACTGGGCGGGGACAGAGCCCACTGGGCGGGGACAGAACCCACTGGGCGGGGGACAGAGCCCACTGGGCGGGGACAGAGCCCACTGGGCGGGGGACAGAGCCCACTGGGCGGGACAGAGCCCACTGGGCGGGGACAGAGCCCACTGGGCGGGTGAGGACAGAGCCCACTGGGCGGGACAGAGCCCACTGGGCGGGGACAGAACCCACTGGGCGGGTGAGGACAGAGCCCACTGGGCGGGGACAGAGCCCACTGGGCGGGGGACAGAGCCCACTGGGCGGGACAGAGCCCACTGGGCGGGGACAGAGCCCACTGGGCGGGTGAGGACAGAGCCCACTGGACGGGGACAGAGCCCACTGGGCGGGGACAGAGCCCACTGGGCGGGGACAGAACCCACTGGGCGGGTGAGGACAGAGCCCACTGGGCGGGGACAGAGCCCACTGGGCGGGGACAGAGCCCACTGGGCGGGGACAGAACCCACTGGGCGGGTAAGGACAGAGCCCACTGGGCGGGCGCGGACTCACACATCTCGTCCTTGTTCCTGGCGTTCCGGGACAGGTTCCGGATGAGGCCGGTCAGCGAGCGCAGCTGATGGTGGTCGGCCGTGCGGACGCGGTCCAGCAGCGGGTTCAGGATGCGCTCCTGCTCCAGGGCCAGGCGGCTGAGCACGCCCGCCCACTGCAGGCGGGAGAGGGGCTGGTGGGTGCAGGTGAAGGCGCCAGCGCCCCCCTGGCATCCCCACAGCCTACTCCTGGGGAAACTGAGGCAGGACTGCCGGGACCTCGCCAGGCGGGCCCCCCTGGACTTAGACCTGCTGGGCACCTCCCCTCAGACCCAGCGCAGCACCCCAGACGCCCCCTCCTTCTTGTCCCTCCTGCCCAGCTCCGAGGCCTCCCTGGGTGGTTCTGGCCCATCCGCAAGTTTGCGTCCATCTCCCGTCACCGTCCCTCTCCCGACAGACTGTCCACTCCCGGAGCGCAGGCCCTCACGCCCTGTGCGCCCCCCCAGCGTGTCCCCTGCACGTGGCCAGGAGTGGGTCCGTCCGCCCAGGCCCTGCCACAGCCTCACCCTGCGGTCGCCGGCGGTGATGTTCTGCAGGGCCCCGGCGGCCGCCTCCGTCGTGTGCCGGTTGAGCTCGCAGCGCTGCAGGAGGCGGTTGTACAGGCCCACGATCTGGGGGCTCCACAGCCACTCGAGGCCCTTGGGGTCCTTGGACACCTCGGCGAAGGTGAGCGCGTCGGCGGTGATGGGCAGCTGGGCGGTGGGCACAGAGGTCAGCCCGGGTCGGGTCAGGCCAGGCTCCCCGCTCCCGCCAGCCCAGGCCCGGTCCCACCTCTCGCAGCCGCCGGCTCTGCGGCGTGAAGCAGCCCACCACCTCCCCGGGCGGCGCCCCGGCCATGTCCCTGCGGCCCCGGCCCTCGAGGCGCTGCAGGGCTGAGGGCGGCATCTCGTCGTACAGGCGGTAGGACAGGTTCCTCAGCACGCACACGGCGTTCTCCACGCTCTGGGGAGCGGACTGTGGTCAGGACACAGGACGGGCTGGCTCCTCCCCACTCCCCCGGCCGCCCTCCCCGCCGGCCACCCCTCACCTTGTCCTCGCACTTGCCCACGTCCAGGGCCTGGTTGATGTAGGTGACCAGGGCGTCCACCAGCCCATGGCACTCACGCATCTTCTGGCGAGTGGCCTGGGAGGCCGAGCTGAGGTTCCTGAGGAAGGAGGCCGATCAGGGACCCCCCCAGGGACCCGGGGAGGAGCCCACCCCCACAAGGACCTGGACCTGAGGGCTAAACCCTTAGTGCCCGCCCCTTCTCCCCCCTGCGCTGGCCCCTCGGCACCTCCTGCTCCTGGCCCCTGGTCCCACTGCATCCCCCCGCCGGAAAGGCCCGGAGGCGGTTAGGAAGGTCAGGTCAGGTCCCTGGTTTAAGGAGACCTGAGCCTGTGGGCCCAGCGTCTACTGCCATCCCCTGGGCCAGTCCCACTGCGCCAGCACCTCTGTGTTTTAGTTTTTAAATGTAATTTTCGTGATTTCAGGGAGGAAGGGAGAGGGAGAGAGAGACATCCATGATGAGAGAGAATCACTGACCGGTGCCTCCTGCACGCCCCCCGCTGGGGATCGAGCCCGCACCCTGGGCGTGTGCCCTGACCCCCGACCGGGAATGGAGCCCTGGCCTCCTGGTTCCCAGGTGGACGCTCAGCCCCGGAGCCGCTCTGGGGCCTCAGTGCCCACGTCTTGCTTGGTGACTGCGGCTCTGCCTCCTCCTTCAGCCCGCCCGGCGCCGCCTCCCCGCCCGCCCGTGGGCCCACCTGAGGAAGCCCGTGGCGTTGTAGAAGATCTCCGCCTCCGAGGCGTTCTGCTGGGCGAGGGGCGGCCCCCCGGCCCCCGAGAGGGGGCTCAGCACCAGGTCTGTGAGCTGCTCCAGCGTGTCCCGGGCCAGGCGGTCCTTCAGGTGGTCGCTGGAGGACAGGTTCCACAGGATGCCTGGCGGGAGGCCGAGGCCCTGGTCAGGGGCAGACCGGCCGTCCCGCTGGCCTTCCGGGGACGGTGGGAGCAAGCGGTTAACCTCTCCGGGGCTCCGCCTGGGCCTGGCGTGGGGAGCCTCACCGAGCGCCCCGGGACAGCTGAGTGCGGCCTGCAGGGTGGCGGGGCTGCAGCGGCCCCGGGGACATGGCCCAGGCACTGGAGACCCGCCCCAGGGTAGTCACGGGGACCAAGGAAAGAGGGGAGACAGGGAGGGACAGGTGAGGGGACACAGGCAGGGAGGGGGCAGGTGAGGGGACACAGGCAGAGACGGGGCAGGTGAGGGGACACAGGCAGAGACGGGACAGGTGAGGGGACACAGGCAGAGAGGGGCAGGTGAGGGGACACAGGCAGAGGGGCAGGTGAGGGGACACAGGCAGAGAGGGACAGGTGAGGGGACACAGGCAGGGACGGGGCAGGTGAGGGGACACAGGCAGAGACGGGACAGGTGAGGGGACACAGGCAGAGAGGGGGCAGGTGAGGGGACACAGGCAGAGAGGGGGCAGGTGAGGGGACACAGGCAGGGACGGGACAGGTGAGGGGACACAGGCAGGGACGGGGCAGGTGAGGGGACACAGGCAGAGAGGGGGCAGGTGAGGGGACACAGGCAGGGAGGGGCAGGTGAGGGGACACAGGCAGAGAGGGACAGGTGAGGGGACACAGGCAGGGACGGGGCAGGTGAGGGGACACAGGCAGAGAGGGGGCAGGTGAGGGGACACAGGCAGGGAGGGGCAGGTGAGGGGACACAGGCAGAGAGGGACAGGTGAGGGGACACAGGCAGGGAGGGGACAGGTGAGGGGACACAGGCAGGGAGGGACAGGTGAGGGCACACAGGCCGAGGGAGGCGGCGGCACCTGTGACGTTCTTGCGCAGCTCGTCGTCCTGCTCGCGCAGCGTGCGCAGCAGCTCGAAGATGCCGTTCTCCTCCACCAGCGCCAGCTTGTTGTCCGCGTTGTCGTAGATGAGGTTGCGCATGGCGCCCGTGGCGTGGCGCTGCACCTCCTGGTTGGCGTGGTTGAAGAGCTTCACCAGCCGCGGCACGGCCTGGAGACTGCGGGCCTGCGGGCACAGCACGCGCTGTTAGCCCTGTGTGCACGCTGTTAGCCCTGTGTGCACGCTGTTAGCCCTGTGTGCACGCTGTGCGGGGTGTGTGTGTGTGTGTGTGTGTGTGTGCGCGCACCGTGCGGGGTGCGGGGGGGGGGGTGCGGAGGTATACAAAGGTGTGCAGGTGTGTGCAGAGGTGTGCAGAGGTGTGCAGGCATGTGCAGAGGTGTGCAGGTGTGTACAGAGGTGTGCAGGCATGTACAGAGGTGTGCAGGTGTGTGTAGACCTGTGCAGGTGTGTACAGAGGTGTGCAGGTGTGTACAGAGGTGTGCAGGCGTGTACAGAGGTGTGCAGGTGTGTGTAGACCTGTGCAGGTGTGTACAGAGGTGTGCAGGTGTGTGTAGACCTGTGCAGGCGTGTACAGAGGTGTGCAGGTATGTACAGAGGTGTGCAGGTGTGTACAGAGGTGTGCAGGTGTGTACAGAGGTGTGCAGGTGTGTGCAGACAGGTGCAGGCGTATGCAGACATATGCAAACCACTCCCTTGCTCCTCCTCTGCTGAGGAGACTCTGGCAATATGAAGCCAGCACAGTCCCCTGGGGTCAGGGAGGGTGGTCAGGGACCAGAGGTCAGGGAGGGGGTCAGGGGCCAGAGGTCAGAGAGGGGGTCAGGGGCCAGAGGTCAGGGAGGGTGGGGGTCACAGGGGTGTCGCAGGGCGGCCACCTGCTTCTTGGCCGCTGCGTCGCTGTAGCACTTGTGCTGGATGTAGGCTGCTCCCAGCACCTGCAGGTTGGGGTCGGAGGCCATGAGGTACTTCACTGCTGACGGCAAGTCAATATCGTCGAAGCTGCAGAGGCAGGGGTCAGGGGTCAGGCTGACCCTGGGGACAGCGGGGGCCAAGGCAGCGCCCCTCCCCCCGCCAGGCCGGCTCACCCGCTGCTGAGCCTCTGCAGAGCGCGCTGGCCGCCGTAGCTGTCCAGCCCGCGCACGTCCGGCAGGTGGCCCGCGTCGCCCAGGCTGAGGCTGAGGCTGCGCACGGAGGGCGCGCGGGCCACGGGCTCCAGGACGCCGCCCGGCACGGCCCCCGCGCCCACGCGGCTGCGGTGGCTGCTCTGGAACCGCTGCAGGGTCCGCATGGCCGGGGCGCGGATCGTCCGGCTGGGCGGCCCCTCGGCGGCCTCGGGCCAGTCCAGGCCCCCTGCCCGCCCGGAGCCGGTGCTGGCGCTGGCCTGGCGCTCATAGGCGAAGGCCCTGTAGGCGGCGGCGGGCTCCAGCTGCTCCGACGCCACGCTGCAGTGGTCGTCCAGGCCCCCGGGCCCCAGCCGCAGCGAGCGCAGGGACAGGGTGTCGTAGTCCACCCGGCTGCCCCCCCCACCACGCTCGTGGAAGGACACGGGCCGGGTGGGCATGGGTGCGGCGGGCAGGGCCCCCACGTACCCCGCCGCCCCAAAGGCGCTGCCCCCGTTGTGGGCAGAGCTCAGCCTCCGACTGCAGCTCAGGTCCACGGCCGAGCGGGAGGACCAGGCGGCAGGGCTATAGGCGGGCTTGGCGATGGGCCGGAAGGTCTGTGGGCGCGATGGGGATGGCAGTGAGTGGGGGCCGGGCTCTGCCTGACCCGGGGGACCACGGCCTCCCCCAGAGCCTCCCCCATGTGACCGCAGAGCCCAGACTCCGGGCTGGAGCCGGCGTCACTCACCGAGGCGCTGTCCCCGCTCAGGCCCTGGGAGCGGGAGCTGAAGCCGGCCTGCAGGGTGTGGTACTGGCCCCGGGACGCGCCTGTGGACAGGGACTGTGGTAGCTTGGCCGGCTCAAGGCCTCCTGCCTCCCCTCCTGGACCCTGGGACCCACGGGGCGGTTGGGGGGGCGGGCCTTGGCTCTGGGCCCTGCCATCTGTCTCCACTGACGCCAGCCCTGGCGGCCCCTCTCCCACAGCCCCCCTCACCTCCAGCTGTGCTGGGGGACAGACATGCTCACCCCATGACCTCCCAGTCCCTTGGGCAGTGAGCCAGGGACTCCTGCATCAGCTCTCCCATCTGCAGGGCCCGGCGCCTGGCGCCCTCCTCCAGGCCGCACACTGACCTCCTGCGAGCCGGTCCTGGGCTGGGGTCAGCAGGAGTGAGGCTTTGCTCACAGTCGCCCTGGACCAGTCTGGCCTGAGGTGCGGTCCCCTGTCCCACCCGGCAGAGCCATACCCGCCCCATCCGACACACTGACTGAGGGCCCTGGCGCCAGCCCGACTCCACCGTGAGTGGACAGACCGGTGGGGGGCGGTGGGGGGGTGGGGGGCGGATGGAGGGTGGAGAGACGGGAGACAGACCCGTGTGAGGATGGACAGACAGAGGGCGAGGGAAGCCTGGAGGATGGAGGGTGGGAAGGATGGGGAGGACAGGCAGATGGGTGGGGTGTGGGTGGGCAGACGGTGGGCACATAAGGCAGAGCAGAGGGGCAGACTGGGGGGGTGGGGCGCCTGGGATTCGAGGAGCAGGGTCTTTTGACAGGAAGGGGCTGCCTGGGGGTCGGCCTCTGCCAGGGTCCCTGCGGGGCCACACCTGCGGGCGAAGGGAGGGCCTGTCCCCTCCGGATTGTCCGGACCCGCCCTGGTTAATGAGGCTTCTCGGCAGGAGCTATTAACCCTTTGACGCTAGCGAGGCCCAGCCTGGGGGGCATGCCCCCACCCCAAATTATAATCTTCCTGCTCCTAATTGGCAGGGCAGCCAGGGTGGTAATTAACCCCTCCCGGTGCCATCCTCCACCCTCTGACCCCTGGGCACCAACGAGGCCACCACTGAGGGAGAGGCTGGGAGGGGGCGGGGGGAAGGGCCTGGGGGACCAGGCTGCCCGGTGGCCCTGTGCTGGCTGACCTGCCCATGAACCTCTGTGGGCCGGGGTCTCCGCCCCGACACCCTGGGAGGTGCATCTTGCTGTCTAACTGGTCCCAGTTGCTGTGGCTCGGTGAGGAGGACATGGCGTTAACACCCATGCACGCACACACACATCACACGGGAGGCACACACATCCATGGACTCACAGGGTGCACACACATTTGGACACACACATTCACATCGAGTACACACACACACACACACACACACACACCCCGGTGACGCACACACACTCACGTCACACGGGATGCACACACATCCATGGACACACACACACACACACACACACACACACACACACACACCGGTGGAGCCAGGATTCCTGCACAGGGCAGGCTGCCTGGCACCGAGGCCCCCCACCCTCTGTTCTCATGGAGAGTATCTGGGTCAGTCCAGGGGCCTCCCCTGCAATCCCGCAGGGGCCCTGGTCAGACCAGCAGGCGGTGGCTCCCGTCCAGGATTCCCAGACCTGCCCTCATGTTTCTGTTTCTGTTTGTCTGCTCCTTCCCGCGGGGCATGGGGGCGGGAGGGTGCTGGGTCTCTCTCCTGGGGCTGCCGTGTCTGCCTGTGTCTGGGACCATGTGTGAGCCTGTCATGGGGAAGGGACGTGTGTGCGTTCTGGGTTTGCCCGAGAGGGGCCTGGCTGGCTCGCCATGTGCTGCTCTTCCTGTCGTCCCCCCCGGGGCTCAGGGCTGGGGGGCAGTGGGCCCCCCCCCAGCCAGGCTCGGCGGGAGGACCCAGGGTCCCAGTAGGTGCCGGGAGGCCCCACCCATGGCTTCTCCCACGCCCGCCAAGGCGGGGCAGGTGACTCAGTGCAGGCCTCAGTGAGTCAGGGAGCTGAACCCTGGAGCCAGCCTCAACCAGGCCTCTGGCCCCGGCACCACCACGCCCGCCCGCCGAGGCGGCCCCTGCGCCTCCCCACCGCCCGGCGCCCACCCTGCGGGCCCTGCCTACCTCGGGCTGCCCGGGCGGCCCCGTCGGGCTCGGTGGTCCCGTTGTGCCGGGGCTGCTGGCCCAGCTGCAGGAGGCGGGCGCGGACCTGCTCCTGAACCCGGGCGGCTCGCAGGCGCTCGGCCTCGGGCCCCTCTGCGCCCCGGCGGTCCAGCTGCAGGTCCGAGGGCAGCGCCAGGGAGCACACGCCGGCCTCGGGCTGCAGGGCCGACAGCAGGAAGTTACCGTCCTGCATGGCGGCAGGCGCGGCGCTGGGTCTGCCGGGCCTGGGCCGCCGAGGCCGCCTCCAGCCTGAACTGTCTTCACGTCTCGTCCAGAGCCGCCCTGTCCCTGAAGTCCCCTCCCCGCTGGCCTCACCCGGAGCCGCCTGGAGACAGATGCCGCCCAGCCCCTGCGCGGGGGGCGGGGACACCTGGCCAGGTGGAGGGAGGGGCCCCGCCTGCTTGAGGCGGAATTCGGGCGGAAGAACAGGCCCCTGGTGGCCCGGTCCCAGCCTGGCCGCCCCTCCTCCAGCCCATCCCGGGACAGGCCCAGATCTGTGCCCTCGGTAAAGGCTCTCCAGGCCGGGGTGGCGGTGGGCTCACCAGGCCCCATTGTGCCATGGCCGGCCGCCTCTCTGGGGGCGGGCTGTCCGTCGGAGAGGGGGTGGGGGGCTCTAGGCAGCTCCAGGGGCCCAACCCTGAGGCTGAGGTGGGCCTAGGCAGGGGTCGGCATTAGGAGTCGCCATTTGGGCCGGGTCAGTGCTGAGGTCGGGGTTGCGGATAAAGGGCTTAAGAGGAGTCAGGGTGGAAGGGGCCGATGGCGCCCTGGCTGCCACGCTTGGCGCCTGCGAGGCCCCGGAAGCTCACCCTGGGGTGTGGCCCCCCCAGACCTCGGTCCCTGGATGCTGGGAGCCACCTCCAGCCCCTCCCCCACACGCTCAGAGGCCTCGGCCAGCCGGGCCCTCTCGGACACCCCTCCCAGGCTCCTGCCCCCCAGGCTGTGGGGGTGGGAAGCCATTTCCAACCCGTGAGTCAGGGCTCCGCAGGGCAGTGATGCGCTGGGGCTGGGCGGGCGGGGCTGCCCCAGGGGGCTGACTCAGAGGGGCCCTCCTCCCAGCCTCCTGAGCAGAATCCAGGAGTCCCACAGAGCCCCAACTCAGAGGTGTCGGAGTTGGGGGGGCAGGCCCAGCGGGTCTCGCTGAGTCCCTCCCCTGCTGGACCGGCATCTGCAAGGCCGCCTGCCGGGTAGGCCTGGCTTGGATCCAGCAGAGGCCCCTGGTACCCTGAGTGAGGATGGGGGGCGGGGGGGGCTCACGTACCTCCTGGTCCTCCTGGCAGAGTCCTGGGGGACCCCTCTAACTAACAGCCTCTCTCCCTCAAGCCTGCTCCAGCCCTAGGCCCTCTGTTCAGTGGTAGAACCCTCCCCCCAAGACATTGCCTTAACCTGCAAGGGGTCCTGGCAGGGACTGGGTCCCAGATGGGAATGGGGGGGGGGCAGAGCCTGGGGGACCAGCGGGAGGTCAGTGTGTGTAGGGGGAGGCCTGGGGTGGTCAGAGACAGGGGGCGGGGGGTACAGAGGGTCCCTGGAAAGGTCAGGGTGGAGGCTGGGGTGGGGCCTCTGGGCGGGGGGAGGCGGCGGGGACGGGAGACCTACCCTGGCGGTGGTCGGGCCGCTGCGGGGCCCTCGGCTCATCCCGGCGGCGGCTGCCGGCTGAGGGGTGCCCGGCTGCATCCCAGGCCCAGCGAGCTCGTCCGTCCGGGGAGGCCTCTCACTGCGGGACCGAGTGTGGGGGCACGGAGGGCGGGGTGGGAACGCCCGCACACCCAGCTCATCAGACCGGTTGCTTTCCCGGGAGACGTGTTTTGTGTGGAAAAATCCTGGGAGACAAGTTTGTGCGGCGCTTTGCGCACCTGGAGGCGCGCACGCCCCGACACGGCCAGGCCCGCCCTCGACGGGGTCCGGCCGGCCTCCCTGGGCCCTGGCGGCCCGGCCTGGCCCGGGTTCCCGGCGGAGGTCTGGCAGGCTTGTGAGGAGAGGCTTGGGTGGATGGGGCTCTAGGTGGGGTCCCTGCCATGGGGGGGGGGGGAGAGGGGGTGCCGGGGGGGGGGTGGCCCCATTTCCAACACTGCAGGGTCCCGGGCCGGTTCGGAGAAGCTTCCACTTGCGTGGCAGGGAGGGCTCTGGTGCCCAAAGCTGTAAGGAGCCTCCCTGTGGCCATGAGGCCCCCTCCCCCGTGGGGGACTCGGGGGCTCGGGAAAGCCTGGGGTCCCGCTCACGGCTCGCTTTCTCTAGTTGCTGCAGGCCCAGTGGGACTGGCCGTGGCCTGGACCTGTCCCCGCGGCTCTCACCCCAGCCTGGAGCCCCTCCGACCCTGGACCCGCTCAGTTCGGTCCTCCGCTCCCAGACCCAGTGTGAGGGGTGAGCACAGGTCGCGGGGGGCTGCCGGAGGAGGGAGGTCGCGGGGGGGCTGCCGGAGGAGGGAGGTCGCGGGGGGCTGCCGGAGGAGGGAGGTCGCGGTGGGCTGCGGGAGGAGGGAGGTCGCGGTGGGCTGCGGGAGGAGGGAGGTCGCGGGGGGCTGCGGGAGGAGGGAGGTCGCGGGGGGGGGGGCTGCCGGAGGAGGCAGGTCTGGGGCAGCGGGAGGAGGAGTCACTGGGGCTGAGAGACAGACAGTGGGGCCCACTGAGGGGCAGGCTCCGGGGCCTGCATGTGACCCCTCCCGGGGCCTTTGGGCAGCATCAGGGCGCAAACCTGGGACCTGAGGGCCCGGAAGGGTGAGTGAGCGACTGACTGGGGAGGCGGGCGGCTGGGGGCGCTGGGCAGAAAGGATGGGCTGGGGCGCCTACTGAGGAGGGGACCCCAGCGGCCGTCACAACCGTCCCTGAAAGAGGAGTTGGGGGGAAAGAACGGGGGGGGGGGAGGGGAGGCCTCAGGGCGTAGAGCCGGAAAGGGGGTGGTGGAGGACGACCCCAGAGCAGCTTTGGTGACTGAAGCTGGGGGAGGGGAGCCTGAAGGGGGTTATTAGGAGCAGAAGATGGGGGGAAGCTGGACGATATTAGCAGCAAAGTCATATTCAGAACAAAATTCAGCAGCACGCAGGGCACCCCTGGGCAGAGCAGCAGCCGCAGGTGGGGGTGGGCACGGCCGCAGGCGGGGCGGGGTCAGCGCAGCCCCGGTGCGAGCTGCCAGACTGGGTTTGGGGCGCACTTGCCCTCCTGGCCCCCAGAGGTGCGGCGTTTGCTGCCTCTGGGCTCCGACTCTGAGAACCCGGGGCCTTTGTGCGGCACCCACTCCCAAACCTTCCAGACTTCCAACCTCCTAGGCAGTTTGGGCTCCCTCCAAGGCCAGCCCAGTCCCCGCCTTCTCCGGGGAGCCTACCTGGGTTTCCGCCCTGGGCCCGCCCCTAATCCCCGGTGACCTGGGTGACCCGGCATCCTCGGCGTCCCCTTCTCCCTGTGCCTGTGGAGCGGAAGGTACCGGAAAGGCCCTAATAGGCCCCAGATGGCACCTTCACCCACTCCCACCCCCCACCCCACCCCACCCCCCACCCCCGTCCCTCATCCCGAGCCCTCCCTGTGCACCCGGCGGCTCATCCCTGGGAAAGGTGTGTGTGACCATGATAGGCGCAGCTTCTCACCGGAGCCCCCCAGTTGGGGTCTGCTGCGGGGGGGGGGGGGGACTGGGGGGAAAGGGGGCGGTGGCCCACAAGCAGTGACGCCTGTCAGGACGGTGGGGCAGCCGGGAGCCTCTGAGACCCTTTAACTGCTCTCAAGGCAGAGGGAGCAGCTGGCGGGGGGCCCAGCAGGAGCCCCAAAGTGCCTGGAGGTGGGAGGAGCAGCAGGGAGTGGCTGTTGGATGTGTGTCTGGAAGGAGCATCAGCCCCGGTGGGGAGAGGGAATGAGAGGCAGCGGAGACCAGCGGGGAGGGTGGCCTGGACCCGGTGGGGGCAGCGAGCTCAGACAGGCAGCTGGTCTCCTTCCCGGCAGGGCTCCGGTCACTGGAGGAGTGGAAGCCGGTGCCCCCTCCGTCAGAGGCCCGAGAGCGCGGTGCTGAGGGTGCGCACCCACGGTACACCAGGACTGCCCAGCACCAGGCAGGGGCTGGAAGGTGCCACACTCGGTCGTAATCCTCACAGGCACCCCAGGAGGCCAAGTGCGACTGCCTCCCTTTTCTCGTCTTTTTTTAAATCCTCGCCCGAGGATATTTTCCATTGATTTTCAGAGAGAGAGGGAGAGAGAGGGAGAGACAGAAACATCGATGTGAGAGAAACACATCGATGGGTTGCCTCCTGCACAAGCCCCAACCAGGGCCTGAGCCGAGGAGGAGCCTGCAACCGGGGTACATGCCCTTGACTGAATCGAACCCGGGACCCTTTGGTCCGCAGGCCGACGCTCTATCCGCCGAGCACACCAGCGAGGGCCCATTGCTTTTCAGAGAGAGTGGAAGGAGGATGTCCAAGGCCCCTCCCCCTCCAGGCCCAAGCCAGGAGCTCCGAGGGAAAGGATGCGACGGGGACAGTGGCCTTGGAGGTGGAGGGTGGGGTCCGCGTGACCACTGCAGCTTGGGGTCAGAAAGGCCATCAGGAGCAGGGCCAGGGCCACCCACAGGCGCAGGGCTCTCGGCGTCACTGTTCCCCCAAGAGAGCCAGGCAGAGGACCCATCAGAACTAAAAAAAATATTTCATTTCATTCTGAATAAAAAACGGACAGACAGACCCTTGGGAATCCTGAAAACAATGGCATCGCTACGGCAAAATTTCACAGAAATCATCGCACAGAGTGTGGGGACGGGCGGCCCGACCCGCTCGCTGTCCACGCAGCCTCTCTGGGGAGGGGGCGCGAGGGGCAGCGGCCTGGGGGGGCCAGAGAGGGGCAGGCACAGGGGACAGCGCCCTGTGGTAAGGCCCTGGGTCCCAGGAACCAGGCTCAGGACTGCAGCAGCGACTGGGCAGGTGGCCTCCCTCACGCTCCCTCCGCCTGGGAGCCCTTCCGGCCACGGCCACGGCCACGGCCACGGCTGCGCGTGGCCCACATGCCTCGCCGGGAGTGGTAGTGGTGGTAGAAGTTCCTCAGGCGCAGCCGCTCCACCTCCAGCCCCGCCTGCAGGACCCTGGGTGGAGACGGGGGGTCAGGGCTGGGGGCGGTCAGGGCTGTGCTGGGCTGCAGGACCCTGGGCGGAGAAGGGGGTCAGGGCTGGGGGCGGTCAGTGGTTTCGGGGCGGGGTGGGCACAGGCTCCCTGCAGGCCCGCAGGTCCTGGTGAGGGAGGAAGAGGGGGTCACCTGTCTAGGAGCTCCCAGTCCTCGCCGCCCCACTGGTCCCGGAACTCCTCAGTGTTCATGCCTCCCACGCGGTCGAAGTCCGACTTGTAGATGCCGAAGAGGCCGAAGCCGTTCACCTCCCAGTACCCTGGGCGGGAGGGTGCCCCTCAGACCTCAGGCCTGGGAGGCCTCCCCAGACCTCAGGGGGCTCCCCGTCCCCCTTCTGTGCTGGTCATAACCTAGGAACCCTGCACACGGGTGGAGTGCTGGGGGAGAACCTGGGCTCCCTGGGGGGGGGGGGGGGTCCCACACACTGCGGGGCTTTATCGGGCTTCAAGGGGATCCCAGGCCAGCCTTGGGGGTGGGAGAGGCCCCCAGGTTTGACCCCGGCGTTGGTGGGGCTCGGCCATTACCGTGCGGGTCCGCGGGCGAGCTCCCGCAGCCCAGGCGCATGACCACAGGGGCGAAGGCCAGCCTGCCCTCCACGCAGTGCTTGCGGATGGCGTCCAGGATGTTGGGGGGGAAGTGGATGTGCAGGTCGCAGAGGAACACGATGCTGCTGGCGTCCTGGGGGCCGGGAGGTCAGGGCGCTGCCCTGTGGAAAGGCCCGCCTCTCCCCCCCCCCCCCCCCCCCCCCCCCCCGCCCTTCACGCACCTCCACCGCGTCCACTCCGGCCTGCAGCCCCGCCGAGCGCTCAAAGTTCCCGGCTCGCCTCAGGTACTGGTACCTGGGGGCGGGGGGGGGGGGGGGCAGGTGTGATTCCTGGGGGCAGAAAACCCCACCTGCCCCGGAGGGAAGACCCACCCACTCGGCCAGGTCGCGCTGTGTGCGCGTGGGGCGGGGTGCGTTACCGGGGCAGCCTCGCCGCGCGCAGGGCCCGCTCCACGTCCATGTCCTCGCTCTCAAAGTCCACCAGGACGACGCTGAAGTGCGAGTCCCCGGTGCGCGCGTGCAGCGCGGCCATGTCCGCCAGGAACTGGGCCACCCAGCGCGCCTGGTTCTTCACTGGAGGGGGGGGGGTGTGCCGAGCCAGTTCCACCCCGCGGAGTGCCCACCCAGACCAGGGGCGCTTCCTCCCCTGCCCACGAGGCCTCTCCCGCCACCCAAACCAGTGCCTCCCCGCAGCCCGCGCGCACCTGGCACGATGAAGTGAACCATCACATCCTGGCGCCAGGCCAGGCGCAGTGGCCGGCAGAGCTCGGGGAGGCCGTCGGGGCGCGCGGAGGCGGAGGGGGCGGCGGCCGCGGGCTCCGGGCTCTCCTCGTCCCAGTCCGTGTCCCCGGCGCGGGCGCCCGGCAGCCGCAGGAAGACGAACTCCGACAGGCGCCGGCGGCCGCCCCCGCGCTCCTGCAGCTCCAGCTCCAGCAGGAAGCGGCTCCCGCGCGCAGAGTCGCGGCGCTTCTCCACGTTCACGATTCGCAGGAGCGCGTAGAGCCTGCAGGCAAGGCCGGGTCAGCCCAGGCCCCTCTCCGCGCTGCGCCCCAGCCCCGAAAGGGGGGCCCGCCTGTGGTCCCACCACACCTCACACCCCGGGCCGTTCCCAGAAGGGAGGCCCGCACTTGGCCCTCCCTCCCAGGGCAGCCCACGCGGGGAGGCGCCCCCAGCCCAGGCGGTCTGTCCTCTCTGCCTCCCGGGCCTTCTTTCCCACGCGCTCAGGACGCACCCACCACACACAGGACCAGGGCCCAGCGTCTGACGCTGCGTTCTAGGACCGTGTCTCCAGCCCAAGGCCTCAGTACCCCCACACTGCACGAGCAGACGTCCTTTTCCCACGGGGTCCTGGTCCTGGTCCTGGGGGTCCCTCTGGCCAGCTTGCCCCCTCCTCCCCCTCCTCTGAGAAGCCGCCGGGGCCTCCCTGGCACTAGGGCAGGGGCTGCCCTGGTCCCCGAGGGAAGAAGCCAGTGGGCCTGCCCCCAGCTCTTCCCCTTCCGTCCTCCCTGCTGAGTCCCTTCCCTGCCCTCCACTCTGCCCCCCTCTTTAAAAAAATGTTTTTATGGCTTTCAGAGAGGAAGGGAGAGGGAGAGGGAGAAACATCAATGATGAGAATCACTGATCGGCTGCCTCCTGCACGCCCCACACTGTGGATGGAGCCACAACCCGGGCCTGTGCCCTGACCTGGAATCGAACCGTGACCTCCTGGTTCCTAGGTTGGCGCCGGGCACCCACTCTGCCCTCTGCCTCTGGCAGAGGCTCCTCTGGTCCTGGGAAAACGGGACCCTAACCTTCCGCCACGTCAGCCCTTTGCGGGCAGCACCCCCACACGGGGAGCTGTGTGACTCCCCAGGGGTCCAGACTCCCCCTCCCACCACTCTCTCCCTAAAAGCAGGGCTTTCTGCCCCAAACGCTCTGGGTCTGTCTGCACTCTCATTCTTGGGGTCACAGCTACGACCACTGTACTAAACAGACCCCCTTGTGCCCAGGGGGACCCCAAGCTGCTCTCAGGCTTCGAGCCGAGGGCAGACGTGTCCTCTCCGCCACGGAGAATCGAATCTCCCCACCTCCACGTCCAGGCCGCCCATCACTGCCATGGTCACGGTCACAGCAAGCCTGCCAGCCATGTCCCCAGGGAGTCCCCTCCCGTCCACTCCCCTCCATGGCAGCAACACGTCTGTCCTCAACCCACATAGGTCACGCCCCTGTCCTGCTCAAAGCCTGGAGGAGGGGGGTCAGAGAAATGAGTCCCCGAGTGACTTTCAGGGCCCACACCCAGGCTCTGCCCTCAGACTCCAACAACTCTGAGAGGGCCCCCTGCACCCCCCAACCCACCCCCGTGCCTCCACGGAGGCCAAACTGGGGGCCCGGGCCTGGGTGAGACCCCAGAGAGCGCTGAGGCAGGAGCCCTGCGCCTTCCCTGGAGTCAGGGGGAGACCCCTCTTGGAAGGCCCAGCGGGACTGTGCCAGAGAGGAGGGGCTGGGGCGCTGAGCTCGACCTTCGGGGTGTCTGTCTGGAGGAGTGGCCTGGGAGCCTCAGAGGCATCTTTGGGTCCAGGTCCAAGGTGAGGCCACCTCCAGACCAGCTCTCGGGAAGGTCAGAGGGTCCCAAGGAGGCAGGGCCTCCGCCCCGGGCCGCCCCCTACCCGCCGTGGCGCGCGTTGAGCCGCTCCATGTACTGAGCCACCACGTCCACGGCCTCGGCTTCCGGCAGCTGCAGGTTCCCGGACACGTTGCAGCGCAGGTCGTTCCAGTCGGAGCGCAGCAGCTCGAAGTCCATGGCGCCCACGCTGAACGTGCGCTGCCAGTCGATGGCCTCCTCGCGCCAGCGGCCCGCCGCGGGGCCCGCCGCCTCCTCGCTGTCCTCCGAGGCGGCCTCGTCCTCCGGGGGCCCGTCATCGTCCCCCTCCTCCTCCTCCTCCTCCCCCCCAGGCAGCTGTGGCCGGGACACCTGGGAATAGCTCAGGAAGGAGGTCGCGGGGCGCGCCTCCGAAGGCGCATTCGAGTTCTCCGTGGGGGCCGTGGGTCCCAGCGGCGGTGCCCGGCCCTCCCGGCTCCCCTGCGTGGCCTGCGCCCAGGCGGGGGGCTTAGGCTCTGTGGCCCGGGAGCCGCTGGTCCTATGGCCTCGAGCCCGAGCCCGGGGCGGGCGTGGGGGCGCCCGCAGCTGCACCCGGGGCAGGGGCCTGGGGCGCAGGAAGATGCCAGGGAAAGGCGGCCAGGGCACGCTGCCCGCGCTGAGCGGCGCCAGGGCCCGAGCGGGCGCCCGCAGACCCGGCCGCACCCGAGTCACGTAGACCTTTGGGGGCGGCTGCGCGGCTGCGGAGCGTGGGGGCGGGGGGCGGCCTAGGAGGAGGGGCAGCGGGGGTGCGGCCCGGGGGGCCCAGCTGAGCGCCCGGGAGCGCCTGGAGGTGCGCTCCTGTTCCGCGCGGGGAGGCGTGGGCGGGGCGGGGGTAGCTCGGGCCTCTGTGCGGGCTGCAGGGGTGGGGGGTCGGCGGCGGCTCTGCATCAGGGCCCCCTCCGTGGGCTCCAGACTGTTGAGCAGCTCCCCCTCCTCCTCTTCCTCCAGGAAGTCTGCGGAGAGCAGCGTCAGCCTGGCACACACACACACACACACACACACCCCCGGGGGACACCGGGGCAGGCGGCGCGGGCCGCGCAGGGACACTCACCGTCCGGGCTGAGGAAGAGGAAGGCTCGGCGCTGCGCCTGCTCGGCGTCCTCCCCCGCCTCCTCCTGGTCCATCTTCATGTACTTGTAGAACCCGAACCTGGGGGGCCGGGGCGGGGCGGGCGTCGGAGGCTCGCAGAGGGCCCGCCCCCTCCCCGGCGCGCCCGCACCCCCCTTTCCAGGTAGCACCCCCCTTTCCAGGTAGCACCCCCCTCTCCAGGTAGCACCCCCCTCTCCAGGTAGCACCCACCTCTCCGGGTAGCACCCACCTCTCCAGGTAGCACCCCCCTTTCCAGGTAGCACCCACCTCTCCGGGTAGCACCCACCTCTCCAGGTAGCACCCACCTTTCCAGGTAGCACCCACCTCTCCGGGTAGCACCCACCTCTCCAGGTAGCACCCCCCTTTCCAGGTAGCACCCCCCTCTCCGGGTAGCACCCCCCTTTCCAGGTAGCACCCACCTTTCCAGGTAGCACCCCCCTTTCCAGGTAGCACCCACCTCTCCGGGTAGCACCCCCCTCTCCAGGTAGCACCCCCCTTTCCAGGTAGCACCCCCCTCTCCAGGTAGCATCCACCTCTCCGGGTAGCACCCACCTCTCCGGGTAGCACCCCCCTTTCCAGGTAGCACCCACCTTTCCAGGTAGCACCCCCCTTTCCAGGTAGCACCCCCCTTTCCAGGTAGCACCCACCTCTCCAGGTAGCACCCTCCTTTCCAGGTAGCACCCCCCTTTCCAGGTAGCACCCACCTCTCCAGGTAGCACCCCCCTCTCCAGGTAGCACCCACCTTTCCAGGTACAGCGGCGACTCGCGGTAGAAGCACTTGTTGTCCGTCTCCATGTGCGTGAGGCGCGTGTGGTCGTTGGGGTACACGAAGGACAGGTACACCTGGGGCGGCACAGGGGCGCAGGGGGCTGGAGGCCGGGCGTCCCGGGGGGCAGGCCGGCCGGGCAGCCTGGGGGGGGGCACTTACAAACTGCAGGCCCTGGTATCTCGCGATGGGGAAGTCCTTGACCACGTAGGTGGGGGCGTAGGCACACGGCTCCAGCACGTTCTCCAGGCTCGAGGGCTCCACGCGCGGCGCTGCGGGAGGGTTGGTCACAGCGCGCCAGCCCAGACCCCCCCCCACCACCGCCCCTCCCCCACCGCCCCACAGCCCCCTTTCCCCACCGCCCCCTGCCCCATAGCCCCCTCCCCCACCACCCCCCTGCCCTACAGCACCCTGCACCGCCCCCCTGCCCCCCAGCCCCTCTCACTGAGGAAAAAGGTGTCTCGGGGGTCTGGCCTCAGCATGTCGGCTCTGGGCTCCTCGGGCGGCAGGCGCCCCGCCACGTGACTGGCCGGGGACTGTGGAACATGGGCCACGTGGTCCATCTTCAGGGAGGACTCATCTGGGGGCGGAGGGATGTGTGGGGTCCCCAGAGCCCCGTCACCCCTCCTGCCCACACCTAGAGGCCGCCCCCTCCCGGAGGCCCCTCGCACCTGTGTACAGCGAGATGTGAGCGGGCCCTATGACCTCGAACTTCAGGCCGGGAAGGAAGGCTCGCCACTGGGGGTGGAGAGGGGGGTCAGGGCCAGAGGGCGGAGGGGGGAGGGGTGGGGGTGGGGGTGAACATGACTCGGACAGCGGGAAGGGGGCTTCCCTGACAGGGCAGTGGGGACTATGGGGGGGCACCCCTTAAGGATGCAGGAAGCTGAGGTGGATGGGAGGGGGTCTGGGAAGGGGCAGGGAAGCTGGGGGTGACCCAGAAGGTGGGGGCCTGGCACAGCTCCCTCCACCTCTGGCTATGGTTCCCCCCCCCGCCCCCCACCCCGCTGCAGCCACTGCTCTCCTGGGGGCCTGTGGCCCCTCCCTCCCCCTCCCGGAGCTGCTCCTCGGTCTCCTTTGCAGACCCTGTCCCTCCCCACCCCGCTCACCCTGGGCCCTGTCAACTACCCGCCCCCCAGCCTCCGCAAAGTCACCCCCAACCTGTCTCAGCTTGGACCCTCTGCCGAGCTGAGCTTGGGTGACACCCAGCCCATACACCAGACACCTGCCACACCCCGGAGCTGGGATGGGGCGCCCTGGTCCCCCCAGGTCACTGGCCCGCACTCAGGTCACGCTCAGCCAGCGTCCTGCCCCTCCCTCATCCCCACCTCCCCAACCAGGGACCAGGGTCCCGCACAAGTCCCCCCACTTCTCTCCACACCGCGGCCTGCGGCTGCCCAGGGCCGGACGCTCCGGGCGGCTCCTGGTGCACCCGCCCCGGATCCTCCCCCCACCGGGTCCCCCTGTGAGCCTCTCCTCTCCCCACGGGCCACCGCCTCCAGGCAGCCTCCCAGCCGTGCTGCCTGCCGGGTCCCTGAGGGGCTGCCATGCCAACTGGACAGGAAGCTCCAGTCACCTTCCCTCCGTGGGGAGTGGTGGTCGGAGGGGAGGCGGGGGGGGGGGGGCGCACTCACACCCACTTCCACGTGGTCCGAGCCCCGGTCGTCCTGCTTGTGCAGCAGCTCAAAGTAGTACCTCCGGGAGGCCATGAGCCTGGGGACACGCGGAGTCAGGGGCCGGGCCTGCGGTGCCCCAAGAACCCCAGGTGGATGGAGCCCGGGGCGGGGCTCAGGGCCTGTTCCCCGGGGATGGCGGTGTGGCAGGGCAGCCAGATGCAGCGTGATGTCACCCAGGCCCTCCCGCACACGCGTGCGCACACGCACTCCCAGCCACTCACCGCCGGGGCTTGGACGTCTGGGAGCTGAACTTGGTGAACTCTCCAGGCGCCGTCCACTCTGAGCCGGTCTGGGGGGCGACATGGGGGGTGGAGGGGGTCCCCCTATCCTTGGGAGCCCCGTCCCATCCCACCCCATCCCTAAGAAGCTGCAGGAGACGGGACGGAGGCCACAGGACGCCCAGGGGAGAGAGAGGCAGGTGTGGATGGAGGGCAGGGCTGGGGTCACGGCGGGGGAGTGGGGGTACCTTGCCCACGAAGGCCACCAGCTGGGCGCCTGCCGGGCTCTCATTGGGGCTCAGCCAGAACTCGGAGTTGTCGTCGGAAGCCACAGAGAACTGGACGTCTCCTAGAGCACAGGCCGGGGCTCAGGAGCTGTGGGCCTTCGGGACGCCCCCCCACACACACCCCAGTCCCGAGTCCCCGCCTCCCGCACCGCCTCCCGCACCGTCTCTCGCCGGGTGGAGGAAGCCGAAGATCCGGAGGCCGTAGTTCTTCCACTTGGGGGACACAGCCAGCTTCTTCACGGTGGTGCGCGTCTGGGGGCAGCGACCTCTGACGTCAATGCCCCCTCAACCCACCCCGGGGGGCCAGCTGTCCCCTGCACCCCGCCCCCACCCCCACCCCCACCCCCACCCCCTGCACTCACGTGAGGGAACAGCGGGAAGTGCAGGTTCCTCCTCAGGTGGCCCACGGCGCCCCCGCACCAGTCCTCGAACACATGCAGGTTCACCTGCCCTTTGTACTGGGGGGGAGGGGGTCTCACTTTCCACATAGCCCCCCCCTCCCCCAGCCTTCCCCCCCGGCCACTGCGGCTGCAGAGCTCACCTCCTCCCGCCAGGGGGGTGCCTGATGTGTGAGGTTCAGGGGGGGCGGCCTTCCAGCTCCCCCAGAAAACAGCACGTTCAGGTCCTGGCTGCTGGGCTGCAGGAGAGAAGGGGGCCCAGGGTCCGAGCTGGGAAATGTCTCCTGACCACAGCTCTGCCCAGCACAGTCCCGGCCTCAGCCCCGCAGCGCGGCCCCCACGCCCACGCGAGCCCACATCCGGCCACGCGGGGGCTGGGGCTCACGGGCTGGGGGGCGGCACCCTCCCCGCCCACAGCCCACGCGGTGGCCGCAGGGTCCCGTGTGCGGAACCCCGGTGCTCTCCCACGGCCCTGCTCACCGCCTGCTCCTCCTCGCGACTCTCGCTGGAGTCCTCTGCCCGCTGCGTGGACAGTGCAGCCCGGACCCCCCGGCCGTCGGTCACACCGCTCAGCTTCTCACCGTCTGTGGGGACACAGGGGTGTGCCCAGGGCCAGGCTTTCTCCAAGGCTGCAGCCCCTGCCACTGGGGCCAGGCACCCGTCCCACATGGCGGGCCAGGGCAGGAAGGCCAGCGTCTCCTGCTGAGTCCCCTTCTCCCTTACGCTCCCGTCTACCAGCTGCCCCCCTTCATTGGGACAAGTGCTGGGTGCTTGTCCCACATCCCCCGGGGGAGGGGGGGTGCTAGAGCCTCTGCCTGGCTATTCCCAGCCCCCCGGCCGCTGAGGTGAGGGAGCAGTTACGTGTGTGCACATGCTAGTGTGTGTGTGTGCACACACCCCATCTGGCCATGCTCATCAGTGGCTCCACCTCCAGGAAGACCCCCAGGGCTGCCCTGGGTCCTCAGCACTTTGCCCACGTGCCGGGATGTCTTGGATCTGCCTCTTTCCGGAATGGAGCGCGAAGGGCTGGCTAGTGCCGGAGCTGGTGGTCTGGAGGTTTAGCCACCCCGGCCGTGGCGATGCCACCTGCTGCCCGTGAGGCAGGGTCTGGGGCCGAGGGGCCCTGGCACCAGCCTGGGCAGAGGAGGGACAGGCACTGGGCTGGCTGCCGGCGGGTCCGAGGCCAGGGAGGCCCTGCAGGGACACTGTCCCCGGGGACCGTTCCCAGGTCTGACTGTGGCATCTCCAGAGTTTCCCGACCCCAACTCCCCACCCCGCCCCTCCCGGGGCACCTCCCGGGGACACCGGCCCAGGAGCCCCTTCCTGTGGACACATTGTCTCGGGCCCCGTCCCTGGGGAAGGTGGCCGCCTGTGGTCTCCCGTCTGAGACCCTGTGGCACCTGCCCACCTGGTCCTCACCCCAGTCTCTGTCCAGCTGGGAGGTGAGCCCCAGGGCCTCCCAGCCGAATCCCACAGCCTGGCCTGAGGCTCACTCCCACCAAGCTGTCCGTGGGCCTTGGGGTGCAGCGGGGTCCCCGTCCAGGCGGCCACCACAGTTCTGCAGGGCTCAGCCCCAGCCCAGGTCCACACAGGCTCCCTGCCCCCCGCGGACTCTCCCCCAGCGCGCGGCTGCCGGACCCCAGGAAGGCAGGCGGCCTCCGGGGCCCTGAAGGCCACAGGCCCGGTCAGGATGTGTCTGTCCAGCGGCTGCCCAGGAAGGCGCCACACGGGGCTTAATCCCCCAGGACCCTGAACAGCTCCTGCCCGCCCGGTTCCCTGCTCTCAGAAGTGGGGTTCCCATGCCTCCACCCCTCCCTTTTGCTGAGCTAGGCTCCCCGGCTGATCAGGAAGTCTGGTTGGGGAGGACTGTGGTTGCTCAGAAAACCACGCAGCCAGCTCAGGCAGGGGCTGGTTTTGCTCTGTGTCACGCTGTGGGGTCCTGCCCCAGGTGCTGCTAGCCGGGGCGTCACTGGGTCACGCTGTGGGGTCCTGCCCCAGGTGCTGCTAGCTGGGGTGTCACCGGGTCACGCTGTGGGGTCCTGCCCCAGGTGCTGCTAGCCGGGGCGTCACCGGGTCACGCTGTGGGGTCCTGCCCCAGGTGCTGCTCGCTGGAGGGGCTGCGGTGGCTCTTTCAGGGGCTGAGCAGCGCTGGAGGCCTCGAGCGCCTGGTGGCTGTGAGGGGTGTGGCCTGGGGTCTGTGAGGCCAGGTGTTGGGGACACCACAGGGAGGCAGAGGGGCCTCAGCAAGTGGGGATGGTCAAAGGCACTCTCCTAAGTCTTTGGAGGCAGGACGCTCACCCCTTCCCCGTCCTAAGGACCCTCACTCCCTGGAGAAGGGTCGGGCAGCCTGGCTGCATGTTTCCTCCCTGAGGTGCTCCCCTCTCCTCCTATCGCACTCCGGGTTTCCTGCTGTTCCTGCTGTTGGGATGCTGTTCCCTGAATGTGTCAAAGGTCACCTCCTCCAAGAGGCCTTCCAGGATTCCCCGCCCCTGGCTCTTTCCCACGGGCTCGCCAGGAACGGACTTGCTTCCTGGGTGCACTGTCTGCCCCACTGGAGTGAGTGCCGGGAGCCTGGGCGAGTTCACCCAAGGCTGGTCCCCAACACAGCCCGGATCCCAGGTCACCGAGGGCACCCCCTCTAGGGAGCCTTCCGACTGCACGGGCCAGCTCGCCCCCCACCTGCGGACACAGAGGTCCTGGAGGTCCCCTCCAGGAGCCCCGTCCCCCTGTCGCTCCTGGCTCCAGGTCGGACCCCGAGTCCGCCTAGTCCAGGGGCGCTCCCGGGAGGGTCGGCTCCTCGCGGATGACGTCATGGGCGTCCGGGACCGGCCGGACCGCGCCCCCCGCCCCCCGCCCCGCTGTGGCCGCGCCGGGAGCCGGGGAAGGGCGGACGGGGTGTGCAGGCGGGTCTGGGCCTCGCCGGGAGCCGGGCGCGGTGGGAGGACCCGGACCCGCGCTGCTCGGGGCCCTCCCCGCCCCCCGCCCCCCGCCCAGGCCGCCGCCCCGCCCGTACCTCGCCCGTAGCCCAGCGGCTGGCGCAGCGCGCGGCCCCGGCGCCCCAGGCTCAGGTGCACGTACGAGAGCCACGCGGCGCCGGTGAGCAGCAGCAGCAGGAGCAGCAGCTTGGCCTGCTTGCGGAGCTTCTTCACCGGGAACCACGGCATCGCGGCCCCGCCCGCCCGGCCGGCCGCTCAGCGCCGCCGCGGTGCCGCGCTCCCGCGCTCCCCGCGCCGCACCCTCCGGCCCCGCATGGCCCTTTGTCCGCCGCCCGCGGCCACAGGCTGCGGCCGCGACCCCCGGCTGCCCTTGGCCGCGGGCCCGGGGTGGGCGGCGGAGCGGCTCCGGCGGCGCCCCCGCCCGCCGCTCGGGCTCCACGCTCCCGGGGCCGCGGCGGGACCGAGCAGCATCCACGCTGCGGGGCTACCCACCGTGAACCGGGCCCGGCCTGCGCGCGGCGCGAGCCAATCGGGTCCCGGCGGCCCCGGGGAAGCCAATCCCGGCGCGGGAGGCGGGCCGGCGTGCTAGGCTGTGCCGGGCGCCCGTCTCCACGCAACGCGCGCGCATCCACCTGGGCTCGCCGGCCGCGCAGCGCGGGGGCGCGGGGATCCGGGATGCGGGGCGCGGGGAGCGCAGGACGAGGGGCGGGGGGAGGGGGATGGGAGGTGCGGAGGCCCTGGGTTGGAGGGTTGGAGGGTTGGAGGGCCGGGTCAGAGATGCACAGGTGGGCGGGGTGCGGTGGGGCGGGGGCGGGGGATGGGAAGGTGCGGAGGGCTGCGCGGGGCAGGGAAACTCGGGTCGGGAGGAAAGCACTGGGGACCGGCGGTGCGGGGCCCGGCGCACTAGGGCAGGGGCGGCCCCGAGGACCGAGACGGGAATGCTCTGAGGATGCGGAGAGGACAGGGCGCGGACAGCGGGACGGGGGGGTCGCAGAAGTGGAGGGCCTGGGGACACGCGGGGACACAGGGCGGCACCAGGCTGTAGGGATGGAGTCCGTGCGAGGTGCAGGCTGTGCGGCAAGGGGAACAGGGTGAGGGGAGGACACGGGGCTTGGTGGGTGTCGGGGAAGGCGGGAGATGTGCGACAGCTGGAGTTGGAACAACCCTTTGCAAACAGCCAACCAGAAGGGTGGGTCTCAAGGGGAAGTCGGGGGACTGAAGTGGCTGGGTCTGGGTCCGCGATGAGGATGGTGGGGGGCTGGGTGGAGAGGGGCTGAGGGGGTCTCAGCACAGGCTTCGCCATGAGGAGGAGGAGGAGGAGGAGGAGGAGGAGGAGGAGGAGGAGGAGGGGGCGGGTGGGCAGGGAGTGGGGAGGAGCAGAGGCCCAGGCAGAGGGGCAGGACCCGCTGGAGGGAGCGCAGGGGGCGCCGCTGGCTGAGTGGCAGGTCCGGGCCATGGCTCTTGCCCGGCTGGTGGAGTGTGGGTGCAGTGCGGATGCACTTGGCCCCGCCTGCTCCGCCAGCCCCGTGCCCAGCTCCGCCCCCACCCGCCTCCCCTCCAGCCGCCTGGCCCTGACTTCCCTTGCTCCGCACATTCGAGGTGTAAAGCAACTCTGTGGCGCCCTGTGGGTCAGGAAGGTCAGGAACCGAGGGCCCAACAGGACAGCTTCCCTCGGCCCCGAGTGTCGCGGCCCAGGAGGGGAGACATGCACGCTGGGGCGTCACAGGCTGGCAGAGGAGCAGAGCTAGGGCACTGGGCCGGGCACAGAAGGGCACCAGGGAGCAGATGCTGGGAAAACAGGGACCTCGCCCCTGGGTGGCCTTCCCGCCCCTGGCAGGTCTCTGGCCAGGTGGTCGGACCCCTGACCTTCCACACCCCCATCATGCAGCTTAACCCCCTGCCCTTTCCTCCCAAAGATAACCTCGAGGGCTCCGTGCTGTTCCAGCTCCAGGCCCAGGCAAGCAGCAAAACCAGAGAGTGACGCGGTGGCAGCCTCAGGACCAGCCGCACTGACTGATGACCCCCAGCCCTGGCTCCGACCAGCTAGTGGGCCCCCCCCCCCGAAAGAGCACCCCGAGAGCGCTGGTGAACATCCTATTGGGCCCTCCCTTACGATTCCCGCCTGAGAGCAAGAGCGAGAAAGAAAAACGCCCTCCATGCAGGGACCCAGCACGCTCTCCCCCAGGGGAGCAGCGGGCAGCGGCAGCTCATCCCTGGCTCACCCCCTGGCCCTGTCTCCAAGGCCCCCCTCCTCTGACTTCCCAGTGAGGCGGGGCCCTCCTCTGACTTCCCAGTGAGGCGGGGCCCTCCTGTGGCTGCTGGGCTGAGCCCTTCCTTGTCCCACTGTCCTGAGTGTGTCTTCGCTGCAGACAACGCAGCCTTGCCTGCTTTGCTGCTCTTTGTCTCTCTCTTTTTTAAAAATATATTTGGATTGATTTCAGAGAGGAAGGGAGAGGGAAAGAGGCAGAAACACCATTGATCAGCTGCCTCCTGCACGCCTCCTATTGGGGATCGAGCCCGCAACCCGGGCATGTGCCCTTGACCGGAATCGAACCCGGGACCCTTCAGTCCGCAGGCCTACGCTCTATCCACTGAGCCGAGGCAGCCCGGTTTGCCCTTTGTGTCTTGACTGAACTCTTTCCTTCTAGAAGACAAGAACCGAGGTCTCGTCGCCTTGCCTGTAACACGGCGATTCTGGTGACCGCGCTGGGTCCTCCGGGAAGTTCCACACCCGGAGGGGGAGGGCATGGCCCAGCTCTGCCCCTGGGCGTGGCCATCCAGGGCGTGGCCTCTGGGCTCCCGCAAGCCTGGCCATGAGTCCCTGCACACTGTCCCCCCCAGGCCGCACAGGTTTGAGGAGGGGACACAGACTCCGCCCCCAGGGAAGACTGTCCACGAAGCGCAGTCTGTCCGCACAGCACCACGCCGTCCCTCGTCCTTTCATTTTAACCTCGAGGCACAAATGGACTTGGCCCTGCTCCTCTGTTATGGGGTCCCGTCACCCTTCCTTCAAACAGGGCGACTGGCCTCTTCCCCACCTTCCTTCTGCACCTCCGTTCTCACTCCCCTCCTGCAACTCACTTTTTAAAAATGTATTTTTTTTATTGATTTCAGAGAGGGAGAGAGAGGCAGAAACATCCATGAGGAGAGAGAATCGTGGGTCGGCTGCCTCCTGCACCCCGGGCATGCGCCCTGACCGGGAATGGAACTGCGACCTCCTGGTTCCTAGGTCGTCTCTCAGCCCCTGAGCCACGCCGGCCGGCTGGGCGGGACTTGTTTTTTGGGGTGTGCGCAGCGGGGTTGGAGTTAAGCCACATGCAGGGACTACGGAGGCCGCAGTGCTGCTGACATTGCCCCCACAGCGTCAACAAACCCAGGAACTGATGGTTCAGACCAAGGTCAACCTGGGGTCACAGACTGAGCTGTGAGAGGGCGGCCCAGCGCCTCTAGTGGTTGCCACTGAACCTCGGACCTGGTCCTCTCCTCGGACCCCCAGGCGGTCCCGGTGGGGGCAGACTCCTGGCTTTCGGCAGCAGGGTGAAGGCGGTCTCCGGGCAGTGGGGTCCGTGCCCAGGGACAACGCCAGGACCCTGCCCGACAGGCTGGTGAGTCGGCACCGCCCTAAGGCAGCAGGTTCAACCCCGCTTCCCGCGGTCACAGGCCGCGTGGGGAGCACCTCCGAGTGTGTTTGGGGTGCTGTCACTGTCAGGCCCTCAGAAAGGAAGCTAAGGGTCAGAGGTGTGACCTGCACCCCCTCTGACCCATGGTCCGAGGCAGGCTCCCTGGGGCGTGGCTGAGGGCACGCTGCGGGTCTCCTTACCCTGCAAGTGGACGGAGGGCGCATGTGTGGGACAATATGAGCAGGCGTGGTCCCTGCCGTCAGCATGTCCGCCCTGTGACAGGGTGGCCCAGTCTGTGACAATTTGAGGTCAGCTGAGGGTCAGATTAGCGAGGGAGGCTGTCTGCTGTGGGTTCCGCATGTCCTTGCTGAATGGTCAGGCCTCAGGGCCAACAGTACGAGGCTGAGCAGCTCAGCCCCTGCGGGGAGGTCAGCCACTCACTCAGCAGGCTCAGGCCCTGCCGCTGCCCGAATCCAGCACTGACCTCTGACCTCCTCCCTCTGGTGCCCGCCCCGCGGCAGCGAACAGCCCTGCGCACCCCAGGGCCTGTGCACAGCCCTCTCCTCCGCCAGGTCCCTGGGGCTGGGCTCGCACCCCCTCTCTTCCTGGGAGGCTCCCCCCTCCTCACAGCTCACACAGCACACGCCTGGGCTCCCTCCTCACAGCTCACACAGCACACGCCTGGGCTCCCTCCTCCTCACAGCTCACACAGCACACGCCTGGGCTCCCACCTCACAGCTCACACAGCACACGCCTGGGCTCCATCCTCACAGCTCACACAGCACACGCCTGGGCTCCCTCCTCACAGCTCACACAGCACACGCCTGGGCTCCCCCCTCCTCACAGCTCACACAGCACACGCCTGGGCTCCCTCCTCACAGCTCACACAGCACACGCCTGGGCTCCCTCCTCACAGCTCACACAGCACACGCCTGGGCTCCCCCCTCCTCACAGCTCACACAGCACACGCCTGGGCTCCCTCCTCACAGCTCACACAGCACACGCCTGGGCTCCCTCCTCACAGCTCACACAGCACACGCCTGGGCTCCCCCCTCCTCACAGCTCACACAGCACACGCCTGGGCTCCCTCCTCACAGCTCACACAGCACACGCCTGGGCTCCCCCCTCCTCACAGCTCACACAGCACACGCCTGGGCTCCCTCCTCACAGCTCACACAGCACACGCCTGGGCTCCCTCCTCCTCACAGCTCACACAGCACACGCCTGGGCTCCCCCCTCCTCACACCTCACACAGCACACGCCTGGGCTCCCTCCTCCTCACAGCTCACACAGCACACGCCTGGGCTCCCCCCTCCTCACAGCTCACACAGCACACGCCTGGGCTCCCTCCTCACAGCTCACACAGCACACGCCTGGGCTCCCCCCTCACAGCTCACACAGCACACGCCTGGGCTCCCTCCTCACAGCTCACACAGCACACGCCTGGGCTCCCTCCTCCTCACAGCTCACACAGCACACGCCTGGGCTCCCCCCTCCTCACAGCTCACACAGCACACGCCTGGGCTCCCTCCTCCTCACAGCTCACACAGCACACGCCTGGGCTCCCCCCTCCTCACAGCTCACACAGCACACGCCTGGGCTCCCTCCTCCTCACAGCTCACACAGCACACGCCTGGGCTCCCCCCTCCTCACAGCTCACACAGCACACGCCTGGGCTCCCCCCTCACAGCTCACACAGCACACGCCTGGGCTCCCTCCTCACAGCTCACACTGCACACGCCTGGGCTCCCCCCTCCTCACAGCTCACACAGCACACGCCTGGGCTCCCTCCTCCTCACAGCTCACACAGCACACGCCTGGGCTCCCTCCTCACAGCTCACACAGCACACGCCTGGGCTCCCCCCTCCTCACACTCACACAGCACACGCCTGGGCTCCCTCCTCACAGCTCACACAGCACACGCCTGGGCTCCCTCCTCCTCACAGCTCACACAGCACACGCCTGGGCTCCCTCCTCCTCACAGCTCACACAGCACACGCCTGGGCTCCCTCCTCCTCACAGCTCACACAGCACACGCCTGGGCTCCCTCCTCACAGCTCACACAGCACACGCCTGGGCTCCCTCCTCCTCACAGCTCACACAGCACACGCCTGGGCTCCCTCCTCCTCACAGCTCACACAGCACACGCCTGGGCTCCCCCCTCACAGCTCACACAGCACACGCCTGGGCTCCCTCCTCCTCACAGCTCACACAGCACACGCCTGGGCTCCCTCCTCACAGCTCACACAGCACACGCCTGGGCTCCCCCCTCCTCACAGCTCACACAGCACACGCCTGGGCTCCCTCCTCCTCACAGCTCACACAGCACACGCCTGGGCTCCCCCCTCCTCACAGCTCACACAGCACACGCCTGGGCTCCCCCCTCCTCACAGCTCTCACAGCACACGCCTGGGCTCCCCCCTCCTCACAGCTCACACAGCACACGCCTGGGCTCCCCCCTCCTCACAGCTCACACAGCACACGCCTGGGCTCCCCCCTCCTCACAGCTCACACAGCACACGCCTGGGCTCCCTCCTCCTCACAGCTCACACAGCACACGCCTGGGCTCCTCCCTCACAGCTCACACAGCACACGCCTGGGCTCCCCCCTCACAGCTCACACAGCACACACCTGGGCTCCCCCGTCACAGCTCACACAGCACACGCCTGGGCCCCCTCCTCACAGCTCACACAGCACACGCCTGGGCTCCCCCCTCACAGCTCACACAGCACACGCCTGGGCTCCCCCTCACAGCTCACACAGCACACGCCTGGGCTCCCCCCTCACAGCTCACACAGCACACGCCTGGGCACCCTCCTCCTCACAGCTCACACAGCACACGCCTGGGCTCCCTCCTCACAGCTCACACAGCACACGCCTGGGCTCCCTCCTCCTCACAGCTCACACAGCACACGCCTGGGCACCCTCCTCCTCACAGCTCACACAGCACACGCCTGGGCTCCCTCCTCACAGCTCACACAGCACACGCCTGGGCTCCCTCCTCCTCACAGCTCACACAGCACACGCCTGGGCCCCCTCCTCACAGCTCACACAGTACACGCCTGGGCTCCCTCCTCACAGCTCACACAGCACACGCCTGGGCTCCCTCCTCACAGCTCACATAGCACACGCCTGGGCTCCCCCCTCCTCACAGCTCACACAGCACACGCCTGGGCTCCCTCCTCACAGCTCACACAGCACACGCCTGGGCTCCCTCCTCACAGCTCACACAGCACATGCCTGGGCTCCCTCCTCACAGCTCACACAGCACATGCCTGGGCTCCCCCCTCCTCACAGCTCACACAGCACACGCCTGGGCTCCCTCCTCCTCACAGCTCACACAGCACACGCCTGGGCTCCCTCCTCCTCACAGCTCACACAGCACACGCCTGGGCTCCCCCCTCCTCACAGCTCACACAGCACACGCCTGGGCTCCCTCCTCACAGCTCACACAGCACACGCCTGGGCTCCCCCTCCTCACAGCTCACACAGCATACGCCTGGGCTCCCTCCTCACAGCTCACACAGCACACGCCTGGGCTCCCTCCTCACAGCTCACACAGCACACGCCTGGGCTCCCTCCTCCTCACAGCTCACACAGCACACGCCTGGGCTCCCTCCTCACAGCTCACACAGCACACGCCTGGGCTCCCTCCTCACAGCTCACACAGCACACGCCTGGGCTCCCTCCTCCTCACAGCTCACACAGCACACGCCTGGGCTCCCCCCTCCTCTCAGCTCACACAGCACACGCCTGGGCTCCCCCCTCACAGCTCACACAGCACACGCCTGGGCTCCCCCCTCACAGCTCACACAGCACACGCCTGGGCTCCCCCTCCTCACAGCTCACACAGCACACGCCTGGGCTCCCTCCTCCTCACAGCTCACACAGCACACGCCTGGGCTCCCCCCTCCTCACAGCTCACACAGCACACGACTGGGCTCCCCCCTCACAGCTCACACAGCACACGCCTGGGCTCCCCCTCCTCACAGCTCACACAGCACACGCCTGGGCTCCCTCCTCCTCACAGCTCACACAGCACACGCCTGGGCTCCCCCCTCACAGCTCACACAGCACACGCCTGGGCTCCCCCCTCCTCACAGCTCACACAGCACACGCCTGGGCTCCCTCCTCCTCACAGCTCACACAGCACACGCCTGGGCTCCCCCCTCACAGCTCACACAGCACACGCCTGGGCTCCCCCCCTCACAGCTCACACAGCACACGCCTGGGCCCCCTCCTCACAGCTCACACAGCACACGCCTGGGCTCCCCCCTCACAGCTCACACAGCACACGCCTGGGCTCCCCCCTCCTCACAGCTCACACAGCACACGCCTGGGCTCCCTCCTCACAGCTCACACAGCACACGCCTGGGCTCCCTCCTCACAGCTCACACAGCACACGCCTGGACTCCCTCCTCACAGCTCACACAGCACACGCCTGGGCTCCCTCCTCACAGCTCACACAGCACACGCCTGGGCTCCCCCCTCCTCACAGCTCACACAGCACACGCCTGGGCTCCCTCCTCACAGCTCACACAGCACACGCCTGGGCTCCCCCCTCCTCACAGCTCACACAGCACACGCCTGGGCCCCCTCCTCACAGCTCACACAGCACACGCCTGGGCTCCCTCCTCACAGCTCACACAGCACACGCCTGGGCTCCCCCCTCCTCACAGCTCACACAGCACTCGCCTGGGCTCCCCCCCTCCTCACAGCTCACACAGCACACGCCTGGGCTCCCTCCTCCTCACAGCTCACACAGCACACGCCTGGGCTCCCTCCTCACAGCTCACACAGCACACGCCTGGGCTCCCCCCTCCTCACAGCTCACACAGCACACGCCTGGGCTCCCCCCTCCTCACAGCTCACACAGCACACGCCTGGGCTCCCCCCCTCCTCACAGCTCACACAGCACACGCCTGGGCTCCCCCCTCCTCACAGCTCACACAGCACACGCCTGGGCTCCCCCCTCCTCACAGCTCACACAGCACACGCCTGGGCTCCCCCCTCCTCACAGCTCACACAGCACACGCCTGGGCTCCCCCCTCCTCACAGCTCACACAGCACACGCCTGGGCTCCCCCCTCCTCACAGCTCACACAGCACACGCCTGGGCTCCCTCCTCACAGCTCACACAGTACACGCCTGGGCTCCCTCCTCACAGCTCACACAGCACACGCCTGGGCTCCCCCCTCCTCACAGCTCACACAGCACACGCCTGGGCTCCCCCCTCCTCACAGCTCACACAGCACACGCCTGGGCTCCCTCCTCAGTCTCTGAGGGTCTCGGTCTGTTCGCCGTCTCCCTGCTGCTCTGTAGCTCCAAGTGGGCGGCCTGGGCCTTCGGGCCGCTGTTCCCCTCCTCTTCCTGGGGGGGTGGGCTTGGGGAGCTGCCCAAACTGCTCTGCCCCAGCTCCTCTGCACCCCGCTCTGCTCTCCCTTGGCTGTTTAACAAGTGGGGTGTCCTGTAGCGCTGGGGTGGAGGGTCTTTGGGGGTGTCCTGCAGCGCTGGGGTGGAGGGTCTTTGGGGATGTCCTGCAGCACTGGGATGGGGGTTTTTTGGGGGTGTCCTGCAGCACTGAAATTGGGGTCTTTGGGAGGCATCGTGCAGTGTTGGGGTGGGGGCATCCTTGGGGTTGACCTGGGTACGCTGGCCCTGACCCCTTGACCCGCGGACAGCACCCTGCCAGCCACCAGCTCCTCCCACCATCCCGGTGGGTCCTCCCCAGGGCCCTGGGCCCACAGTAACAGGTTAAAACGGACTCCTCTCCAGGCCCATGGCCTCGACCCCCGGTGTGGGGCCTGCAGGAGGCAGCCGATCCATGATTCTCTCATCATTGATGTTTTTATCGCTCTCTCTCCTTTCCACTCTGAAATCAATAAAAACGTATACAACACACACCCCCCAAAACAAAACGAGACGCCTCATGTTTGGGTCCCCCCTGCCTAAAGCCTGTCCAATCTGGGCTTCAGTCTTCAGAAAAGCGATGGAGGCTGATGGGTCAGAATTCGGATGGAGTTAGCGTTGGGGTCTTGTAGGGCCCGGCCCGCCCTGACTTGGGGATTGGGGGGCTGCCGGCCACCTGGTCACCGCTCCTCTGGGGCCCCCCCCTCACCCTCTTCTCTGCCCCCCACAACCCCGCGCTCGCAGTTTGCCAGGCGGCCACCAGGGGGCGTCGCAGGACCACGCGTGGCTGGAGGGATCCCCCAGGCCGCCGGGCTCCCCCTGAGTGGGCGGGCGCCCTGCGGGGTGAGGGTCTGCGCCCGCCGGGCCGAGGGGCCGGGGCCGGGGCGGTCGGGCAGCCCGTGCGCTGCGTGCGGAGAAGGCGACCCCTTTCCCGGCGCCGCCCCGAGGCCGTGCGGGCGGGTGGAGGGCGGCAGAAGGCCCGGGACCCCCACCCCACTCCACCCCCAGGCCTCAGAAAGGGGGAGCACCGAAGGGGGGCGCTGGGGCCCCTTGGGGGAGTTGGGCGCAGGGCTGAGGTTGGCACTGGGGCGGGGCGCAGGGTCTGGGGGCGGAGCGGACCCTCCCGGGGGCGGTGGGCGGGGCGAGGGGCGGGGACAGGACCGGCGGGGAAATGGGCGCTGGGACCCGGACGTTGGGGGGCGGGCGGGGTGGTCACCTCCCAGGCTCCCGCCTTTCGGGGTGAACGTTCTGTTTCCCCGAAGTCACGTGCGCGGGGCGGGGGGGGGCGCTGGTTGTTGTTAGAAGGCGGGGCGGGGGGGCCGGGATCGGGGAGCGAGGCCGGGAGGCGGGGAGGACGCGCTCTGCACCCGGACCCGCGCAGGGAGGGGGTGGGGCGGGGACGCGGGCCGGGGGACCCCGCAGGGACGGGGTGCAGCTCCGAAGAGCCGCGCAGGTGGCCCAGACGTGCCCTCAGGTCTGGGCCTTGGGGAGGCGGCGCCCCAACCGCCACAGGGAGGCGCCTTCCGAGAACCTCCCGCACCTTGGCCCCTGGCCCTGCCCCGCCCCGGGCAGCGATGGGGCTGGCAGAGCAGCTGGGTTAACTGGACCGGAACCGTATTGACTCTACCTCCGGGCACAGGGGCCGGTGGGACCGAGGGCTCCTCTCTAAGGCCGGGCCTGCGTGCTCCCTCGGGCCCGGGCGAAGGGAGGCGGAGACTCCGTTGTGGGCGAGGCACCCGGCAAGCACGCAACCCGGGGCGCCCGGCAGGCCGTCCCCTCCCGGAGTCAAGGCCTCGGCTCAGTGCCTGACCAAGAACCACAGCTGGATTGAGGGGCTCCCGGCCCCCAGACCCCCCCCTGCCTGGTCCTGTCCCCCCGCCTGCCGGGAGACGCGCTTTGGGTGCGGGAAGCGCCCTGCTTCTGGGTGGGCTGGCCTTCCCAGTAACCGCCTAACAGGACCCAACTCTGCCTTCGGAACCGGTACGGGCCGCAGCCACAGGCAGCCCAGCCCCCCGGGGTTCTGGTGACCAGGAGGCTGACCCAGACCCACCCTGCAGTGGGGATTGGGGTGGGGGTGGGGGATCCCTGGGCAGGAACAGCTGGAGAGGAGGAGCCAGGACACTCCCAGGCCAAACCTCCCTGCCCCCCTCCGACTGTCCTTAAAAAACACAAACAACTTTTATTGATTTCAGAGAGAAAGGGAGAGGGAGAGAGAGAGAGAGAGAAACATCTTGAGGAGAGAGAATCATGGATCAGCTGCCTCCTGCAGGACCCCCTCCTGTGGATCGAACCCACAACCAGGCCTGTGCCCTGACCGGGAATTGAACCCTGACCTCCTGGTTCCTAGGTAGATGCTCAACCACTGAGCCACACGGGCCAGGCCGGGCCAGACTGTCCTTTCGAGGACTTCTTTCTGGTGACCAGCCAGCAGATGGGGACCTGTAATCACCACAATGTCCGCCGTGGGGCAGAGGTCCTGTCCCCAGAGCAGAGTCAGCTCCCTGGGCCCCGCCATGCCCACGGCGGGTGTCACCTGGGCCTGCAGGCCGCTGTGCGGGACCCCTGTGCCGCCGTGGCTGTGAGAGAGCCCTGTCCCCTGACCCAGCGCTGAGTCCTGAGCTGCAGGCACCCCTGGGGCTGCAGGGGGTGAGCTCAGGCCTCCCGCTCCTCAGCGAAGAGCCTCCCCTGTAGGATCCACACGGGCTTTGCTCCCCCAAAAGGTCCCCCACGCCCACGCCCACGCCCACCCCCAACCTGTGCTCTCTTCACCCACGAGACCCGATGCTGAGTGTGGCCACCGGGCTGTCCCCCTCCCCCTCTCCCAGGAGCCTCACCCACCAGGAAGGGCCGGCCGCCCCATAGCAGCCTGTGGGTGTCCTCCAGGCTCCAGGGGGGTGGGGGGCAGCTTTTCACGCCCTGAGTGGACAAGAACAGCGCCCATCAGACACACTCCCCGCTGGTTTCTGCCCCACGGAGCCCAGCAGCCCAACTGTCACACTCCAGGTGGGCACAGCAGGAAGCGGCTCCGAGCTGGGAGAGCGGCCGCTCACAACACCCCGAGAGCAGGCCTTCCCCAGGCCCGTGTCCCCGGGGCGTCACCACCCACACCTCAGGCTCAGGGGGCTGACGGTCAGGAGCCAAGGCCCTCCCTGCGCTCTGCAGGAGGCTGCCTCAGGGAGACTCTGTGGGGAAGTGGTGGGACATTAGTATTTCTCTTTGGACAGCGACCAGCGCGGCCAGAGAGCGGACAGGAGTCCTGAGTAGGGGCGACGGGGGACTGAGAAAATGGAAGAGACAGACGCAGAGACAGTAGGGAAAGGTGGGACAGCTGTCCTCTGATGGAGAGACAGTGACTCAGAGCCGGAGCAGCGTGTTTATACAGTGTAATTCCAGGAAGTTTTACTAGAGTTTAAAACAAAGGAAATGATGAGAAATCATGGTTAAAGATCAAGCTGTAATTTTTTCATTCTTTGTGGCTTCTTTGTAATCGTCACTCCTGGCTGAGCCCGGATAATTGCGTCCGTTCCTTGCACCTGGCTGAACTTAGATACTGAAACCCACCCCCATCCACCCCCACTCCCACACCCACTCCCCGGGCACCTGAGCTAAGTAAGGGTCAGGCTGACAACGTACCTGCCTATGGCACGGTGCGTTTCCAGGACGTGGCTCTGCCAATGCCACTGGACTCCGCTGACAATAGTGGAAGACATGCTCACGTGCCTCCCCAGGCGCTCTCTCCAGGGGAAGGGAGAGGGAGACTTCGTGGATTTGGGAGCGAGAGGAAGAGCTGCGGTGCAGTACTCACAGCAGACAGAGCGCCCCTTCAATCAAAGGCTTTCCCCAGAGACAAAGCAGGACCAGCCGCTCCACTGCTGGCTGCTGCTCCGAAGAAGCCCAAACCCTAATTGGAAAAGGCACGTGACCCCCACATACATTGCAGCATCACTCCCAACAGCCAAGATGCACAGGCAGCCGGGCGCCAGCAGAGGAGGGAGAAAGCAGTGGTGCAGCCGCGCCGTGGCCTAGGACTCGGCCACGAAGAGGAATGGACTCTCCATTGGCAAGGCGTGGGTGCGCCCTGGGGACTGTGCGGTGTGAAACGAGTCAGACAGAGAAAGACAAAGGCCCGATTCACCTGAGATCTAAAGGACAAAATGACACAACAAACAGACGGGGGGGGGGGGGGGGGGGGGGGAGGGCTGAAGCGGGGGAGGGGACTCAAAGGCAGGAAGTGGCAGTTACAGAGTGGTCCCCGATGCCAGACCTGCTCAGGGGGTGCAGCTGGTGACACTGTCCCACTGCGGACGCCATCAGATGGACACGAGGGTCATCAGCATGAGCATCTGGTGAGCTCTGTCCAGTCACTGGCTTGTGCACCTGACACTCCTGTAACATTGTCCGTCCGCTGCCAAGGACCAGTTAGAAATTGTCTAAATCAAAGGATCCTTTCCCACCATGAGCCGAGTCTCAAAGAAATTGGACTAAAATTCTTTTTTTTAATATATTTTATTGAATTTTACAGAGAGTAAGGGAGAGGGAGAGGGAGAGAGATTTAGAAACATTGATGAGAGAGAAACACCCATCAGCTGCCTCCTGCACACTCCCCACTGGGGATGTGGCTGCAACCAAGGTACGTGCCCTTTGACTGGAATCGAACCTGGGACCTTTCAGTCCGCAGGTCGACGCTCTATCCACTGAGCCGAACCAGTCAGGGCTGGACTAAAATTCTTAAGTTCAAGTCCAAAACGTCCAGGACGAGAAGGGAAAACAACCTCGAAGGTGGGACCGGCGTTGCTGGGGCCGGAAAGACCCAGCTGGTTCCGATGGAGGCGCCACGTGACCCAGCCCTGGGCGGCTCCACTGCTGGCGGCTGGGCTGGGCACGATCCACCCTGGGACCTGCCCAGACAGGGCCGGCCGGGGCGGTGTGCTGGCCCCCGGCAGTCAGGTCCGGAGGGAACTGGGTAGGAGTGGTGCTCAGGCTTCCGGGGACAGTGGGAAAGGCTGTGCTCTGATTCCTCACGGTTTCCGTGGCTGCCCCGGAGGGGGAGGGGGACGGGTGGGCCCTGGTCACCTTCTGCCAGGCCTTCCCTCCCGCCTGTGGGTTGCAGCCTCCAGGGTCAGAGCCACAGGCCCAGAGCCTCCCTGGGAGAGACCCCGGGCTCCTGGGAGGCGGGCCGAGTTCCCGGCACCAGGTCTGAGCAAATAACGGGTCCACATCGCCCCCCACACACCGGGAGCTGGCCTTTCCGTCATTTCACAACCACATTCCCTGTGGCTCAGGCTGCATTCCACTTGCTGAGACCAGAAAACTCCCCCTCAACCCGGCCCCGCCAGACAGCTCCCCAACCCCCCCCCCCCCCCCCCGCCAGAGCCGGCCTGGAGCCCTTTATTTATTTTTTAAAATATTTTTTATTGATTTCAGAGAGTAAAGGAGAGGGATAGAGAGATAGAAACATCAATGATGAGAGAGAATCATGGATTGGCTGCCTCTTGCATGCCCCCCGCTGGAGATCAAGCTCACAACCCAGGCATGTCCCTTGACCAGAATCGAACCCGGGACCCTTCAGTCTGCAGGCCAACGCTCTATTCACTGAGCCAAACAGGCTAGGGCCAGCCTGGAGACCTTTAAAACTTCGGGCTCCCCGTCCCCGGGGGCTGGCGCCTCTTCTCTGCGGCGGCTCCCCGCTTCCTGGGCTTGTTTTCTTCTGTTTCGGTTCCTCCTCCTGCAGGTGTGTGGGTGCGCACGCTCTGAGGCTCCGGAAAGACCCTCGTCACCCCTTACCTCTGAGCCACAAGCTTACACTGAGCCACAGCTCCACTGCGTAATGCCGTCCGGAATGTGTTCTCCGTGCTTTCAAACTCCACCTGAGCCTCTCTGGGAGCTGCTGAGGGATCCGGGATCCGGCAGGAAGGGGAGTGTGGTCCTCGTGGGGTCTATTTGGGGAAGTCCTCCGCGACCAGCGGCCCCCTCTTCCTCTTTCCTTCCTGCGAGTCTGCTCCTTTCGTGCTTCGAGAGCTTCTTCCTCTCCACGTCCTTCCCTTTTGTTCCAGGACACACTCCCCGCTCCGTTTCACAACCCCGTGACCGCCAGGTGACCTCCCAGGTGACCAACCACCCAGGTGACCGCCCACGTGACCTCCATGTGACCTCCCACGTGACCGCCCACGTGACCTCCTGGCCACCTGGGGGCTGATCCCGCAACACAGGCCTCTGCCCTTCGGTGGGGTCCCCGTGCTGCTTCTAATCCCGGGCATCATTAGGGTAAAGAAGGCTGGCCCCTCCCGTCACAAAGTCCGTGCCAGGCACTGTTCTGCGTGCTGGACGTGGCTCAGTAGGTAACCCTCCCGCAACCTGGGCAGTGCTGGCATCTCCGCATTTCAGAACAGGAAATGGACGCCCGGCCGGCGTAGCTCAGTGGCTGAGCGTTGACCTAGGAACCAGAAGATCACAGCTCAATTCCCGGTCAGGGCACATGCCCGGTTTGTGGGCTCGACGCCCAGTGTGGGGCGTGCAGGAGGCAGCCGATCCATGATTCTCTCTCATCATTGATGTCTCTCTCTCTCTCTCTCTCTCCCTCCCTCCCTCCCTGAAATCAGTAAAAATATTTTTAAAAATAGAACACAGCTGAAAAGCCAGGAGGTCACTGGGTTCGATTCCCAATCAGGGCACATGCTCGGGTTGCGGGCTCCATCCCTAGCAGGGGGCTTGCAGGAGGCAGCCCATCGATGACTCTCCTTGACGTTTCTGTCTCTCCCTCTCCCTTCGGCTCTCTGAAATCCACTTTAAAAAGACTGCTACTCAACTGGACCCCTGACTCTCGGGTCACCGATGTTTGCACGGACGTCCTTGCCCTGTGCCAGGTCCCTCGGCCGACCGGTGACAGCCCTCCAGGGCCTGTCTTTCCCGAAGGTAGCAGCGCCCACCCGTCGCTGGGTAGCGCAGCTCCGGGTTCTTCCTGGGGTTGCCATGGTCTTCGGCAACAAGGTTGCAGAAAGCTGTTGACCGGAGCTCCCTGCGTTGATTTTCCGGACTGTGATGTGACCCTGATCTCTGTAGGATGGTGTCGGCTGGGTGTCTCGATGTACAATAACGGTATTGGGGCCCGGCCAGCGTGGCTCAGTGGTCGAGTGTTGACCTATGAACCAGGAGGTCACGGTTGGATTCCCGGTCCTGGCACATGCCGGGGTTGCGGGCTCCATCCCTAGTAGGGGGCGTACAGGAGGCAGCCGATCCATGATTCCCTCTCATCATTGATGTTTCTATCTCTCTCTCCCTCTCCCTTCCTCTCTGACATCAATAAAAGTATATTTTAATAAACTAATGAACTAAAATCACCGTTTCCTTGGCGCCTCATTAATATGTGGTGCAGACCCTGTGAGACTGCAGAACAGGCGCCTCCCCGAACTCTGACCTGCAGGTCAGCCCACGGGTGGATCTCTCTAGGACGATCATTTCTGGGACATTTGCCTGCTGGCGCCTTTCCGTTTGCCTCTGTCCTCACTTCCTAGCGGCGGGCCACGGCGCGGACAGCTGGCCCTTCTCTCCACGTCCCCGTCTGACCGGCTTCTTACCGAGACCCCAGAGGCCCTTCGCTCTCCTCGTGGCTGACAGTCCAGGGCGCTCAGGAGGCGTGGCTCGCGTGGACGAGACGTTGGTGCAGGCGCTCCCGCGTGGGGCCGGGTCCCTGCAGCCTCCTCCGCTTCCCGTGTCTGTGGGCCAACCCTCCATTGCGGGGCCTCAGGACACGCCAGGCCCATCGGCATGGCCGCCCAGCCGACCCAGTCCTCTCCCAGGAGCCCTGGCCCTTCATGGAGGAAGGTCTCCGGGCCGAGGCCCGGGCCTGGCGGGCTCCTCGCCCGGGGGTGTCGAGCGTCCAGGCCATCCAGGCCGCTCCGCAGGGGGAGACGGAAATACATGTACGTGAACTAACACGTGTGTGTTTCTGTCCATGTTCTGTGTCGCGATGGGGAACCACGACTTCCTAGGGCCCCTGGGGGCCACCCAACCTACCGGCCGCCCCGTCCCTCGGTGCAAACTCCGTTCTGAGCAGGGAGCCGTCCAGGCTGTGCACCGAGCTGGGCAGGCTCGGCGCTCCTGCAGGCCCGCCGCGGGCTCCCGGCCCCACCCTGAGGTCCCTCCGGAGCCGCATCCCCGGAGCCGGGACGCAGCTCTCCTCGGTCCCTGCGGATCCAGGAGCCGCCCTTCCGGCCCGGGAGGGTGTCCTCCGTCAGAGGCTCGGGGGATGCTAACTGGCCTGATGGCTCCCCGTGGATTTGGGGGTGCGCGCCGGGCCCTGGTGCGGGGGAGGAGCCGAACCCGCTACCCCGCCACCGGCCCGGGGCTGGTTCTGAGCTGCGGCCGAGGCGACTGAGCCACAGGAGGAAGCAGCCTCTCCCTAACGGCCTGGAGACTGACGGGGCCTGAGCCTGAGCCAGAACCGGGCCTGGGCCGAGGCCCCTCCTCATGGGAGCCCTGCCTGCACGCTGACCCCGCGGTCCTGCCCCCGGCCCCGCCTCCTCCCCGCCAGGCCCTGTCACCTCCCTCCCTGCCGCGCCTCATCCCTGCATTGGGGCCCGGCTGCCCCATATTTTAAAATGTGCTTCCCTCCCGCCTGCCCGGCCGCACAACCCCGCAGGGTGCACAGGAGCTCCCCTCCCCTCCGCCAGGAGGTCACCTGGGTGGTCACCTGGGAAGTCACCTGGAGGTCACCTGGGTGGTCACCTGGGAAGTCACCTGGAGGTCACCTGGCGGTCACGGGGTTGTAAAACGGAGCGAGCAGGGAGTGTGTCCTGGAACAAAAGGGAAGGACGTGGAGAGGAAGAAGCTCTCGAAGCACGAAAGGAGCAGACTCGCAGGAAGGAAAGAGGAAGAGGGGGTGGCCCACGCTGAGCCGGCGGCGGGGATGCAAGAGCATCGCGGAATCCAACCCGGGACTTCTTGGTTCATAGGGTGACACCCAAGCACCGAGCCACCCCAGGCGGGTGGCATGTCCAGGCTGCCAACAGAGCCCTGCATGCACCCAGAGGTCAGGAGGGGGAGGGGAGCCCTCCCGCCCTGGGTGCGCACGGAGCCGGAGCCGGAGGGGAGGAGCCCTGGGGTCGGGGTCGGGGTCGGGGTCGGGGTCGGGGCCACAGCAGGGCTCTGTGGTGGACCGTCCCTCCTCGGAGCTTCCTCCTCCCCCGGGAGAGAAAGTGCTGCTTCTCCCTCTGCTCCTGGCACACGCCCCCCCCCCCCCCCCCCGTCCAGCGGCAGCCCTTTCTTCTCCTCTAGTGGGCGTTGGTGTGGGAATACCGCAACTTCTGTTTGCGGCCCACACAGCCAGGCGTGGGCTGGGGGGCGGAGGCTCTTCCTGGGGCGGGAGGGTGGGGTCGGTGTGCCGCCTGGTGGGCCCTGCCTGGAGACAGCGAGGCGGGCGGCACAGGCTCGGCCTGGGCTGGGGGAAGGAAATAATTCTCTCTCTCCCTTCTGTGACCGCAGGCCCTGCTCCAATGGCGCTGCCCAGCTTAACGGGCCGCGGAGCCGCTTTTCAGAGCCTCAGGCCAAGGCCCCCCGCCCTGCGCTGCGCAGAGGTGAGAATGGTGACCTCGGGCTGCAGCAGAGCCCACACCTGTGCGTGCGCACCCGGAACCAAAGAGCCGGGCGGACCTTTCCGAAGCAGAGGGCCTGCTGTCCGGGGGGCCCTGAGACGGACGCCCCTTACCGGAAAGGCCCGAGCTCCAAGCCCCCCGATGAGGAGGTGACCTCCAGGCTTCCCATGGCCCTCCCCCCAAGCCCCCGAACACCCGGAACCGAGTCCAGTGAACACCACAGAGCGGAGGGACTGATGGGATTTCCAACTTCTTGGTTGGCGCCTTCTCGGTCAATGAACCTTTCCTTTCTCCAAACTTCTCACCCTGGCCGGTGTGGCTCAGTGGATAGAGCGTCGGCCTGCGGACTGAAGGGTCCCCGGTTCGATTCCGGTCAAGGGCATGTACCTTGGTTGCGGGCACATCCCCAGTGGGGGGTGTGCAGGAGGCAGCTGATCGATGTTTCTCTCTCATCAATGTTTCTAACTATCCTCCCATCCTCTCTGTAAGAAAATCAATAAAATATATATTTTAAAAAACTTCTCTAAATCTGCCCTTTGGTTTCTTTGTCCCACAAACCATGGGGGGAGTGTCTGACCAACTGAGTTTGGACCTTCTGAAGCGCCGGGCACACACAGTTGGATGTGGCAGCGCTGCGAGGTCCCTGGCTGAGGCGCCCTGAATTAAACACCGAAGCACAGCAGCACCGCACTGTGTTGCCCAGTGGGCTGGAGCGTCCGGCCAGGCACTGAAAGGTTGCAGGTTCGAGACCCAGTCAGGACACATGCCTAGGTTTCAGGCTCCATCCTGGTCAGGGCATGCACAGGAGGCAGCCGACGGATGTTCCTGTCTCACATCCATGTTCCTCCCTCCCTCCCTCCCTCCCTCCCTCCCTCCCTCCCTCCCTCCCTCCCTCCACCTCTCTCTAAAAGCAATTTTAAAATGTCCTTGGGTAAGTATTAACACAAACAAAAGCCAGATGAACAGTACAAAACCAAGAGATTAATAATTTCAGTGCCTCCTGCATACCGGGGAGAGACCCCAGAACCCCCCAGAACCCCCACAATGCCACCATAAACATCACCTCCCGCTGAACACAAACCATGGGGGGTGGGTCAGAGGCCGTAAAGGGAGGGGGCCAGGGGAGCACAGCACACAGGGTAGGCACGGACACAGACCTGCCTCCGCCTGCTCGGCGTGGACGGTGTTACAGAACTCACCAGGCGACCGGAAAATACACAGGAGCACCCAGAGATATGGGAAAACCCGTTCATGTCCAGATGTGTTAGCGCCGCGACTCCGGGGAGCCTGTGTCCATCTCCTGAGCGAGCCAATAGGGAGGAAGCTTTCTCTTTCTACCCTTTGGTTTCTTTGTCCCCCAAATAAGGATCAGACTTCCGGACCTTTCGAGGGCTTTGCAAAAAGCCCCGTGTGTTGGGATGCGGGACATGAGACCACACCTAAAGGCCTGGCCTGGCGCCAGCGCCGATACCCCCCCTCTGGGGGTTGTGTATGGTTCCTGGCTTATGGCCTCTGTAAAACGTGAGTATTTAGGTAAACAGGTCTTGCAAGACCAGATAATTAAGGAAGGGGCATATGTAAAACCAGATATACAAGGCTCCTGGGACCCGCTGATAAGACACACTGAAGACACCCATCTAAACACATAAAAGAAGGAAGCCCCAGAGGAAGATCAGAGAGGCCTGCTCTGCTCCTCCACAGACGGTCACTCTCCACCCCCCTTCCTGCATCTGCCCAAGCTCTGCCGTGGACCGTGAGTCCAAACAGTGAGCTGGAAACTGAAGCCTCAAGCAAGATGCCGAGCTGCAGCTGCAACATCCAACGTCCAGTGTGTATATCTGTCGGTACAGATCCCCGGGTAACCTGCAGAGGTCTAGAAACCACCAAGACTCTGCAAATAAACCGTGAGTGATTCGTGCATTGCATGTCTGTCTCCTGTGTAATTTATGCTCGGTCAATATTAGTAAGTACCTTAGGTCGTACGTGTCAGTATCTGTTTAAAGACTGGCTGAGGCACCCTTGGTCACTTGTGCTTACGTCCCTGAAGGAGAAATTGGGACAACTAGACTCTAGGCCAGTGATGGCGAACCTATGACACGCGTGTCAGCACTGACACGCGTAGCCATTTCTGATGACACGCGGCCGCATGCCGAGGATGAAACATTTGCTGCTCCTGAGGATGAAACATTTGCGACTGGAGTCTTGGAGTTAGTTTTTTCCTCAAAGTGACACACTACCCGAGTTATGCTCAGTTTTTTGGCGAAGTTTGACACACCAAGCTCAAAAGGTTGCCCATCACTGCTCTAGGCTAACAGGAATGTGCATTAGGGATACTGATTAACTAGGTACAGGGTGAGGGTGCTAGCCGCCCCCCCACCCCCCAAAAATGTCTTATTTTCCTCATCAATAGGAGCTGCTAGGGATGAGGCCAGCTCCTCTTCGGACAGCACGGACTCCCTGACCGTGGGAATGAGTCTTTGCAAAGGGAATCCAACTTCCTTTTCAGAGCGTCTCTGATTCACAACAACAGGACGCCTAACACAATCCCGACGCCAAAGCGCATCCTCTGCGGGGACAAACTGCTCCCTGTGGACTGTGGACGGAAGGGGCCACATGCTGACCTGACACGCTCCGGGGAGGCCTGCCTGGCGGTTGTGCAAACTCAAAGCCCTAAAATAACCACCACGGATGGTCTGAAAATTAAATATTCAACCACAAACAGGTTATAGGGGGCAGGCATGTCCTAGGCCGGTATTTTCCCCGACAAAGATCAACTTAGAGCTTTCCTGAGCCCGTTTTATTTTTCCTCTAAGTGAACAAATCCGTGAAACTTCTGGGTAAACTGGAACATCCCTTCCCCTCCCTCCACCCCTCAGGGCACAACAAATAGCACCAGGATGTTTCCTCATTGTTATTGTTATCATGTTCATCATCAACTGTTAGCTATGTTAACGATCCTGTAGCCATCTGCGTAAAAGGAGGACGTGTCCATCATTTCACTTTTTATCCAATCGCAGAGGTTCCCTGCTTTGCTTTCTCCCGCCTCCCTAATCTATCACCAATGGATTTCAAGTAACCCAATTACCTATTTTCCTTTGGATGGTATTTTCTAAAAAACAACGTCTGAACTCCCCATTCTCCGGAGCATTATCTCAATTCCTTGAGGTTCTGCTTCCTGGCATAGGTCGCCAGTCTGGCACAAATACACTCGGAAAATTCTTTACAGATCTGAATGTTTTTTACGGTAACATCCCCTTCAGGGGGTGACTCCAGACACTAGAGACGCACCCCGGGTCCATCACAGCCTAAATGAGGACCTGGGGGAGCTGAGACCGGCCTGACTGGAGTGACAGGGACCGGAAGCCCCCCCTTCCCCCCAGGCCTCGGCCTCTCCCTGCTGGGCTCTTGTGCAACCTGACACTCCCTCAGCCGGGACGCCCTCCAGGAACACAGCCAAAACACAACTTTGGGGAAAACGAAACTGCCAGGAAAAGGCGGCACCACTGAGGCTCCGTTATCCTAGGATCCGGATCCGCACGCCATCTGCTCCGCTCCGACACCATGAACCCCAACTCCCAGCCCTTCTTCCCTGGCGCCCGCACCGCAGTGTCCCCGTCCTATGAGGTGCTCAAGGAGGAACACGAGGTGTCTGTGCTGGGGGGTCCCCAGAGCTCGATGGCAGCGAGGACGACGGTGATCAACATCCAGACGGACACGGTGGTGCCCGACCACATTGTCTGGTCCCTGTTCAACACCCTCTTCTTCAACACCTGCTGCCTGGGCTTCGTGGCGTTCGCCTACTCCGTGAAGGTGGGTGTGTGCGCGGGGGGGACTTCCTGGAAAGCGTGTGCGAGCCCCCACAGGTCTGCTGCCCGATGGCCTTGGGATGGGGAGCCCACGTGTGTGTGTGTGTGTGTGTGTGTGTGTGTGAGAGAGAGAGTGTGTGTGTGTGTGTGTGAGTGTGTGTGTGAGTGTGTGTGTGTGAGAGAGAGTGTGTGTGTGTGAGTGTGTGTGTGAGTGTGTGTGTGTGAGAGAGAGAGAGAGTGTGTGTGTGTGAGTGTGTGTGTGTGTGTGAGAGAGAGAGTGTGTGTGTGTGTGTGTGAGAGAGAGTGTGTGTGTGTGTGAGTGTGTGTGTGTGTGTGAGAGAGAGAGTGTGTGTGTGTGTGTGTGTGTGTGAGAGAGTGTGTGTGTGTGTGTGTGAGTGTGTGTGTGTGTGTGTGAGAGAGAGAGAGTGTGTGTGTGTGTGTGAGTGTGTGTGTGTGAGAGAGACAGAGAGTGTGTGTGTGTGTGTGTGTGTGTGTGGAGTGTATGTGTGTGTGCAGGTCACGGGTGAGGCTGCCTGGGGGCGGCAGGATCAGCCTTTGTCCCCTGGACTCCAAGGAATATCCTGTTGATCACCCAGAAATTACTCTCCTCTGACTCCATGTGGCTTCAGGGCTCCGGCTGGAGAACAAAAGTTCTCAGAAAACCCGGAGCCCTGGGGCCCTGCGAGGGGGCGGGAGGGGGCCCCCTGAGGTTCTGGGGAGCTGAGAGGCTGTGAGGGAGGCCCCCCTGGCCTGGCCTGGCCTGCTCAGGCTCCAGGGAACAGGGAGGAGGTATCTGACTTGGCTGAGGGCAGGTGGAGGCTGGTCTGGGCGGGGAGCAGCCAGGCGGGGGCTGAGTCACAGCACCTGGCTGTCCCCAGGGCCTGTCCAGACCCCTCACCATCTCTTCTCCCCCAGTCTAGGGACCGGAAGATGGTGGGAGACGTGATTGGGGCCCAGAGCTATGCGTCCACCGCCAAGTGCCTGAACATCTGGGCCGTGGTCCTGGGCCTCCTGATGACCATCGGACTCATTGTTGTCCTGGCCATTGTGCTCCCGGGAGTCATCCAGGCAGTGGTGAAGCAAGAACTCAAATGGAGGCGGCTTCTAGTCGCTGCCACGGCAGGTGCCGAGTCCTCCCCACCCCCCGCTGGCCCCGCCCGGGCACCCACCCTTCACCCTGCCCTGTTCACACACCTGTCTGCAGCTGAGCTCAATAAAGTGCGCCTGTACGTGACCATGCTGGCATTCCCTGGGCCGGGGCACTGCCCAGTCCCCAGCCCGCCCCTGAGACAGGCCCCCTTGCTGCTCGGAGGGTCCTGGCACTTTCTCAGATGTCCCTGGTTTCTGGCCTCCAGCTGGGAGCAGCCGCTGGTACCAGGGAGGCCTAGGAGGGGTCCCCTCCTTCCAGTGTCTGACCCTGACCCACAGGGGCACTGGGCCAGATCCCCCTTGGCCCCGGGACAAGCCCCGCTGACTCTCGAGGGGCTGGGAGCAGCGGTGCTGGGTGAGGGCGGCTGGCGGGTCCTCTGGAGACCGCGGTGTCTGCACGTGGGGTGCAGGGGTGCAGCCCAGGCCCCAGCCCCTCCTGAGCCGCCCTCCAGCCCACCAGCTCTGTCCTTGCTCCTCTGCAGGGGGCAGCGTTAGGGGCAGCCAGTGGCCCTGGAGGTCAGAGGCCTCAGCCTCGATGGCCAGAAACCCTGAGAGGAAGGACCGGTCCTCCCACCAAACCCGCCTGGGCCTGCTGGCTGGAGCTGCCGGGTGCCAGGATAGGGTCTCCCAGCGACGGGCGCCCTCGGGCTTTGGGCCTGAGCCTTTGCCAGGGCCCGGATGCAGGTGGGCTGGAGCCATTCCTCACCTCGACCCCAGGCCCCTGCACAGGCGCCTGAGAGGCTGGGGGCCAGGTGGCCGGGGCTGGTCAGGGAGGTGACCCCTCTGCAGGAGCCTTGCCCTTGGGCCCGGCTCGCCTGGCTCCAGCTGCGGGCGAGGTTGGGGCTGCGGGCTCTGGTCTGTGGGCAGCAGCTGCTCCCGCTGGCGTCTCCGGTCAGTCCCCGTTCAGTCCCCCGCCGCCAGAGGGAGGGACCCACCCACACCCCACACCCGCTGTGACCTCCCTGCAGCACCTAATCCAGGCCCCAGCGCTGTGCTTTTGTCCGTGGGGGTGGGGATGCCTGGCAGGAGGGTGCCCTCACCCCTTTCCCAGCTGCGTAAACGCACACGTGTCTACAATGGAGTTCAATAAAGCACATGTATGTGACAAGGCTGTGTTTTCACCTGGGGAGGGTGCTGCTGAGAGCCCAGCTGCCCCTGAGACTGAGCCCACCCCACCCTGCCCCCTGCCTGCTGCCCAGAGGTCAGGAGGGGCCTGGATCCGAAGCCCGGAGCGGCCAGGCCTTCCTCCCCGCAGGAGCATCCGTCTCCGCTCTCCGCCCTCGGCCCGCCCCACGATAAGAGCCGGGATGGGCCGTGGTCAGAGCCCCCATTTACCCGCCCCGCCTCCCAGTCTCTCGGTTCTCCGCTGGGCGACTGGAGCAGCGAGTCAGCCCGCCCCGCCCACCACTTAGCTCCGCCCCCCGCCCACCGGCCTGGACACGCCTGCACATTTGGTCCCGCCGACTCATCCAAGGCTGCTCCTCCCTTCCGGTCTTCGGCCGCGTCCACATGGTTCGAGCCCTGGAGAACCAGCTGCCCGCCTTTCCCGCTACGCCTACCCCGCCCTCGCGGTGCCCCGCCTACATCCTGTCCCGCCCACCATGCCCCGCCCCGCCCGCTAGGCCCCGCCCTCCGATCCCGCCAATGGGGTCGAGCAAATCCCCAGCCCCGCCCAGGTCCCCTCCGCGCCCACCAGCCGAGCCACGCCCACCGCGGGGCGGGGGACGCCCACTTCCGGGCCAGAGCGGCTGTTCCGCCGTCAGACCGCCCCCAGCTCACGGCCGCGTCCCCCGAGCCCGGCCGGCTGCACCGGGACCTGCCGCTGCCCTGCCCGTGCGCCGGCGGGGAAGCCTCGGGCGCAGGTGGAAGGTCTCCAAGGGCCGAGGCCACGGGCTCTGCCGGCCGGCACCAGAGCGTCTCCCGCCGGCGGCGCGTCCGTCCCAAGTCCCAGCCCCTCCGGCGGCTCCATCCAGCGCGCAGCGCCCTTCCTGCCCGCGGTCCCGCGGGGGCTCTCCGACCCGCCCTGGGCGCTGAGGCCGGGGTCGGCGTCCCCGGGCGGCGCCCCCTCTCCTGTCCCTGGAGAAGCGAAGCCTTCCTCGACCCGGAGGGGGTCCGCCAGCCTCCCCCCTGTCCCTGGGCCTCAGCCCCTCCTGCTCTGACGCGGGACCCCGGGGGGCACCCTCCTGCCAGGCATCCCCACCCCCACGGACAAAGCACAGCGCTGGGCCTGGATTAGGTGCTGCAGGGAGGTCACAGCGGGTGTGGGTGTGGGTGGTCCCTCCCTCTGGCGGCGGGGACTGAACTGGGACTGACCCGAGACCCAGCGGGAGCAGCTGCTGCCCAAGAACCAGAGCCCGCAGCCCCACCTCGCCCGCAGCTGGAGCCCAGGCGAGCCGGGCCCAAGGGCAAGGCTCCTGCAGAGGGGTCACCTCCCTGACCAGCCCCGGCCACCTGGCCCCCAGCCTCTCAGGCGCCTGTGCAGGGCCTGGGGTCGAGGTGAGGATGGCTCCAGCCCACCTGCATCCGGGCCCTGGCAAAGGCTCAGGCCCAAAGCCCGAGGGCGCCCGTCGCTGGGAGACCCTTCCTGGCACCGGCAGCTCCAGCCAGCAGGCCCAGGCGGTTTGGTGGGAGGACCAGTCCTTCCTCTCAGGGTTTCTGCCATCGAGGCTGAGGCCTCTGACCTCCAGGGCCACTGGCTGCCCCTAACGCTGCCCCCTGCAGAGGAGCAAGGACAGAGCTGGTGGGCTGGAGGGCGGCTCAGGAGGGGCTGGGGCCTGGGCTGCACCCCTGCACCCCACGTGCAGACACCGCGGTCTCCAGAGGACCCGCCAGCCGCCCTCACCCAGCACCGCTGCTCCCAGCCCCTCGGAGTCAGCGGGGCTCGTCCCGGGGCCAAGGGTGATCTGGCCCAGTGCCCCTTGGGTCGGTCAGACACTTGGAAGGAGGGTCCCCTCCTAGGCCCCTGGTCCAGCGGCTGCTCCCAGCTGGAGGCCAGAAACCAGGGACATCTGAGAAAGTGCCAGGACCCTCCGAGCAGCAAGGGGGCCTGTCTCAGGGGCGGGCTGGGGACTGGGCAGTGCCCCGGCCCAGGGAATGCCAGCATGGTCACGTACAGGCGCACTTTATTGAGCTCAGCTGCAGACAGGTGTGTGAACAGGGGCAGGGTGAAGGGTGGGTGCCCGGGCGGGGCCAGCGGGGGGTGGGGAGGATTCGGCACCTGCCGTGGCAGCGACTAGAAGCCGCCTCCATTTGAGTTCTGCTTCACCACTGCCTGGATGACTCCCGGGAGCACAATGGCCAGGACAACAATGAGTCCGATGGTCATCAGGATGCCCAGGACCACGGCCCAGATGTTCAGGCACTTGGCGGTGGACGCATAGCTCTGGGCCCCAATTACGTCTCCCACCATCTTCCGGTCCCTAGACTGGGGGAGAAGAGATGGTGAGGGGTCTGGACAGGCCCTGGGGACAGCCAGGTGCTGTGACTCAGCCCACGCCTGGCTGCTCCCCGCCCAGACCAGCCTCCACCTGCCCTCAGCCAGGTCAGATACCCCCTCCCTGTTCCCTGGAGCCTGAGCAGGCCAGGCCAGGGGGCCTCCCTCACAGCCTCTCAGCCTCCCCAGAACCTCAGGGGCCCCCTCCCGCCCCCTCGCAGGGCCCCAGGGCTCCGGGTTTTCTGAGAACTTTTGTTCTCCAGCCGGAGCCCTGAAGCCACATGGAGTCAGAGGAGAGTAATTTCTGGGTGATCAACAGGATATTCCTTGGAGTCCAGGGGACAAAGGCTGATCCTGCCGCCCCCAGGCAGCCTCACCGTGACCTGCACACACACATACACTCACACACACACTCACACACACTCTCACGCGCGCGCGCACACACACACACTCTCACACACACACACACACACGCTCATACACACTCATACACTCTCTCTCACACACACACACACACACGTGGGCTCCCCATCTCAAGGCCGTCGGGCAGCAGACCTGTGGGGGCTCGCACACGCTTTCCAGGAAGTCCCCCCCACCCCACCCCGCGCAGACACCCACCTTCACGGAGTAGGCGAACGCCACGAAGCCCAGGCAGCAGGTGTTGAAGAAGAGGGTGTTGAACAGGGACCAGACGATGTGGTCGGGCACCACCGTGTCCGTCTGCACGTTGACCACGGTGGACATCACGGTCCCTGGGTTCTGGGGGTACCCCAGGTTGGTCACCTCGTGTTCCTCCTTGATCATCTCCGGTTTGGGGAGCAGGTGGGGTCCCGGTGAAGAAGGTGGAGGCGTCCTGAGCAGAGCCCGGAGCAGAGTGGGTGCGGCCGCTGGGACTGTGGTCAGGCCCCTCCCTCGGGGAGCTCTGATTTCTCTAAGTTTCCATTTCCTGGGGTTTTCAGAATTAATGGTCTGGCTGCGTGTCAGGGGGTGGGACGCACGCTCTTGTTTTGCTCGGAGCGGGTGGGAGGAAATCCCGAGGTCTACCTTCTTCGTGTGCGTTTCCTGTCTGTCCCTCATCCCAGGCCTTCTCTCCTCAAGGAGGCCTTTCCCAGCCCGCAGCCTCCCCCCTTCCCCCGGCCCAGGCCCACGCCTGTGAGGTCCCCCCCGCCCGCAGGGCCCTCCCTGTTGTCCCGTGGACCCCACACTCCAGCCCAGCGTGAGCCCGCCCCACAGCCCACCCTCCCTGGCACAGGCCTCTCCGCCGAAGCACACGCTGCGGGTGGGGTGGGTGCCTCCCGGTTGGGCCTGGACCCAGCAGCCCCGGTTGCCTGTCCCAGGGGGCCCTGCAGGCCCTCTCTGGCGGGGGTGGGGGCGTGAACAGGGACATGGGCGCTGGATGCCGGAGGAGGCGGCTGGGCTGGGAGAGGGAGGATGCGGGGCACAGGGCAGCATTTCACATCAGGCCAAATGCTGGAGGGGACGGATGGGGCGCACGGGCAGCCGGGCCTTCCCGGGACCCTTTGTCCTCCTGCCTCAGCGCACCCCGGGGCCCTGTGTGGGCTTCGGCCAGAGGGAGGTGTTACCTGTGCTGAAGCGGGTCCTGTGTGGTCGCCGCTGACGGGGACCCTGCCCTGTCCCTGTCCCTGTCCCTCCCCCACCAGCTGCAGGAGCCCAGGCGGGGTGCCTCTCCTGTCTTTCGGGGAGCACGCACAGCGGCCTTGCCCCCGGCGGCCAGCCCGGGGTCCTCCGTGCTCCGTGGGGACACGGTGGCCACTGCGCCCTGGGCTGTGGCGCGATCCTGGGAAGAAGTGTTGTTGGGTTTTGAAGGCTCCGTAAGGAAAAATGATTTTTGTTAGATTTGAAACATTCCGTCAATACCGTTTTTGGTTACATGTTGAGATTCTATGTCCGACATTGGTTCTGATGAAAGAGGTCATTGACATCAACCCTGCTGCTTCTGTCTTGCTCGTGTTTACCGTGGCCACTGCGCCACCAGCACGCACGCTGGACAGAAATGGGGGGCCCTCCCAGGAGGGGGTGTCCAGTGGGGACCGGGGGGGTGGGGGCGCCTGTGTTTCTGGGGGATGAGTACTGGGTCCCAGTGTGTGTCTCCCACCCTCGAGGCCCAGGCCAGGTTACAGCCACAGGGGCGGTTACCACATGCGCCCCGCCCAGCCTGGCACCCCCTTCTTCCCCCCACCCCCCACCCCCCCCGCAGGCTCGCTGTCCTGGGCACAGCCAGGCTGGGAGGTGTGCAGGCGTCTCCCCATTCGGGTGCCACCGTGAGGCCCTCACCCCTCGGGGCCTACACCGCCAGCGCTGCTGTGGGCTCCGGAGCCCGGGAGCCGGGCCGCCGGCTGCCCTGGGCCAGCTCCTCGGCCTCGCAGACTCACGGGGCTGCGGTCACCGCGGGCCCGGGCAGCGGCGGGGTCCCCACAGGGACCAGAGCTGGTGGGGACGGGCATCCACACTGCGGGGGCCCCCTCCTGGCCCGCGGCCGGCCTGGCTGGAAGCCCCGCTGTGTGTGAGGCCTGGGCATCCGGCGACCTCGCCAGACCGCCCTTCGCTCTCCTGACACCTGCCTGGGGCGGGGGGGGGTCTTTCTTCCACTCCCGCCCCCGGGCGGCTCGTGCCCACCTCCTGTCGCTGTTGGAAGTGTGACATGTGCCCCTTCGGTACTGCACCCGCCCCGCGCCCCCGCCTGCCCTCCAGACCCCGCACGCCGTTCCCGCCGCCACGGCTCCGGTCCACCCGACCACCCGCTTGCTTTGTCCGTTAGCTTCACACGTGGGTGGGCGCGGGGTGCGTCCTCTGCCTGGCTCACTGCCCCCATGGAGCTGTCCGGCCCCCACCCGTCCCAGGGAGCCCCGTCCCTGCTGCAGGGCCCTCCTGGTGGGACGCGCCTCCGTCTGCCGTGGGCGCGGCGGGCCCAGACCTCGGCTGTCCGGGGTGAGCGTGCTCTCCGATGGGCGCTCCGGGTGCCCGAGGGCAGATCCCGGGTCCATGGCAGGTCCATGTGGAAACGCCTGCTGCTCTCCAGCCTGCACCCACGCAGGGCGCGGGGTCCCTTCCTCCGCAGCCGGCCAGCACCCGTCCTTTGCGATGTGCTGATGGCCGTTCTGACGGGTGAGAGGCAGCGCGTGGCCCTGTGATCGGCGTCTCCGAGGATCAGGGCCTCGGGCCTCGGTCCGTCCTCCGGAGAAGTCTGTTCGGTCCTTCCCTGTTTCCCAGCGCCAGTCCCCACGCCCGAGATCTCAGCGAGGACACAGGCCTGGGCCCCGGGTCCCACCCACCGCCTCCCAGCTGCGCCCTGGGCCGCGCCCGGCCCTTTCTGTTCTTTTTTATATTTTATTGATTTTTTACAGAGAGGAAGGGAGAGGGAGAGAGAGTTAGAAACATCGATGAGAGAGAAACATCGATCAGCTGCCTCTTGCACACCTCCCACTGGGGATGTGCCCGCAACCAAGGTACATGCCCTTGGCCGGAATCGAACCTGGGACCCTTCAGTCCGCAGGCCGACGCTCTATCCACTGAGCCAAACCGGTTTCGGCGAGCCGGGCCCTTTCTGTTGTCCCCCACGGAGACGTCGTCGTCGGGGTGTAGCCTATAGTTGTGTCCTTGGGCACCCTGGCTCCCTGCCCTGCACCCCCCTCTGTGAGGGCTCCCTCCGCACCCCCTCTCTGTGAGGGCTCCCTCCGCACCCCCCTCTCTGTGAGGGCTCCCTCCGCACCCCCCTCTCTGTGAGGGCTCCCTCCGCACCCCCCCTCTGTGTGAAGGCTCCCTCCGCACCCCCTCTCTGTGAGGGCTCCCTCCGCACCCCCCCTCTGTGTGAGGGCTCCCTCCGCACCCCCCCTCTGTGTGAGGGCTCCCTCCGCACCCCCCTCTCTGTGTGAGGGCTCCCTCCGCACCCCCCCTCTGTGTGAGGGCTCCCTCCGCACCCCCTCTCTGTGAGGGCTCCCTCCGCACCCCCCCTCTGTGTGAGGGCTCCCTCCGCACCCCCCCTCTGTGTGAGGGCTCCCTCCGCACCCCCCTCTCTGTGTGAGGGCTCCCTCCGCACCCCCCTCTCTGTGAGGGCTCCCTCCACACCCCCCTCTCTGTGAGGGCTCCCTCCGCACCCCCCTCTCTGTGAGGGCTCCCTCCGCACCCCCCTCTCTGTGTGAGGGCTCCCTCCGCACCCCCCTCTCTGTGTGAGGGCTCCCTCCGCACCCCCCCTCTGTGTGAAGGCTCCCTCCGCACCCCCTCTCTGTGAGGGGTCCCTCCGCACCCCCTCTCTGTGAGGGCTCCCTCCGCACCCCCCTCTCTGTGAGGGCTCCCTCCGCACCCCCCTCTCTGTGAGGGCTCCCTCCGCACCCCCCTCTCTGTGTGAGGGCTCCCTCCGCACCCCCCCTCTGTGTGAAGGCTCCCTCCGCACCCCCTCTCTGTGAGGGCTCCCTCCGCACCCCCCTCTGTGTGAGGGCTCCCTCCGCACCCCCCTCTGTGTGAGGGCTCCCTCCGCACCCCCCTCTGTGTGAGGGCTCCCTCCGCACCCCCCTCTCTGTGTGAGGGCTCCCTCCGCACCCCCTCTCTGTGAGGGGTCCCTCCGCACCCCCCTCTCTGTGAGGGCTCCCTCCGCACCCCCCTCTCTGTGAGGGCTCCCTCCGCACCCCCTCTCTGTGAGGGGTCCCTCCGCACCCCCCTCTGTGTGAGGGGTCCCTCCGCACCCCCTTCTCTGTGAGGGCTCCCTCCGCACCCCCCTCTCTGTGTGAGGGCTCCCTCCGCACCCCCTTCTCTGTGAGGGCTCCCTCCGCACCCCCTCTCTGTGAGGGCTCCCTCCGCACCCCCCTCTCTGTGTGAGGGCTCCCTCCGCACCCCCCCTCTGTGTGAAGGCTCCCTCCGCACCCCCTCTCTGTGAGGGCTCCCTCCGCACCCCCCTCTGTGTGAGGGCTCCCTCCGCACCCCCCTCTGTGTGAGGGCTCCCTCCGCACCCCCCTCTGTGTGAGGGCTCCCTCCGCACCCCCCTCTCTGTGTGAGGGCTCCCTCCGCACCCCCTCTCTGTGAGGGGTCCCTCCGCACCCCCCTCTCTGTGAGGGCTCCCTCCGCACCCCCCTCTCTGTGAGGGCTCCCTCCGCACCCCCTCTCTGTGAGGGGTCCCTCCGCACCCCCCTCTGTGTGAGGGGTCCCTCCGCACCCCCTTCTCTGTGAGGGCTCCCTCCGCACCCCCCTCTCTGTGTGAGGGCTCCCTCCGCACCCCCTTCTCTGTGAGGGCTCCCTCCGCACCCCCTCTCTGTGAAGGGTCCCTCCGCACCCCCCTCTGTGTGAGGGCTCCCTCCGCACCCCCCTCTGTGTGAGGGCTCCCTCCGCACCCCCCTCTCTGTGAGGGCTCCCTCCGCACCCCCTCTCTGTGAGGGCTCCCTCCGCACCCCCCTCTCTGTGAGGGCTCCCTCCGCACCCCCCTCTCTGTGTGAGGGCTCCCTCCGCACCCCCCCTCTGTGTGAAGGCTCCCTCCGCACCCCCTCTCTGTGAGGGCTCCCTCCGCACCCCCCCTCTGTGTGAGGGGTCCCTCCGCACCCCCCTCTCTCTGTGAGGGCTCCCTCCGCACCCCCCTCTCTGTGAGGGCTCCCTCCGCACCCCCCTCTCTCTGTGAGGGCTCCCTCCGCACCCCCTCTCTGTGAGGGCTCCCTCCGCACCCCCCCTCTGTGTGAGGGGTCCCTCCGCACCCCCCTCTCTCTGTGAGGGCTCCCTCCGCACCCCCCCTCTGTGTGAAGGCTCCCTCCGCACCCCCCCCTCTGTGTGAGGGCTCCCTCCGCACCCCCTCTCTGTGTGAGGGGTCCCTCCGCACCCCCCTCTCTCTGTGAGGGCTCCCTCCGCACCCCCTCTCTGTGTGAGGGGTCCCTCCGCACCCCCTGCAGGGGGCTTGCTGGTGCCCAAGCCCCTCCCTTTGTTGCCCTGAACACACCGCTGTTCCCCTTCGTTCCCGAAGCCGTTTCCACTGGGTGTGGAGCTGTCGGGTGGCCGTGGTGACACGTCCACCGTCTCCGGTTCCGCTGTGGCTGTGTCCTCAGCTGCCCACAAAGCGTCACCCGCCTAGGGCACACGCCCGTGCGGTCCTCAGCTGTGGGCGCGTCCGTGTCCCTGGGCTCTGGGTTCACACGATGTGCGAGTGTGGGTGGTTCTCCTTTCCTATAGATTACTAGAGGCCCGATGCACGAAATTCGTGCACGTGGGGGGGGGGGTCCCTTAGCCCGGCCTGCACCCTCTCACAATCGGGGACCCCTCACTCCTAACTGCCTGCCTGCTTGAGCCTTACCGCTGGCTCACCGCTCCTTCGCACTCCGTGGAGGCGATGCGCTGGCCAACCGTGAGCCCAGCTTCCGGCCGAGCGGTGCTCCCGCTGTGGGCGTGCACAGGAGCTGCTCCGTGGTGGTCAGTGGGTGTCATAGTGACCGGTCATTCTGCCGTTTGTCGCTGGGCTTTTATAGACATAGATTGCTTTCAGAGAGGAAGGGAGAGGGAGAGAGAGAAACATCAGTGATGAGAGAGAATCATTGACCGGCTGCCTCCTGCATGCCCCCCACTGGGGACGAGCCTGCAACCTGGGCATGTGCCCTTGACCCTTCAGCCCGCAGGCAGACGCTCCATCCCCTGAGCCAAGCCAGCTGGGCTCCACGCTATTTGCCTTCCCTCTCCGGCCGTCTTGTGCCCCCGCCCCCAGGCCGGCTCACGCAGAACCTGCTGGGGCGGGTGGCTCCCAGGACCCAGGCATCAGCCCCTCTTCTCTGCGGCGGCTCCCCGCTTCCTGGGCTTGTTTTCTTCTGTTTCGGTTCCTCCTCCTGCAGGTGTGTGGGTGCGCACGCTCTGAGGCTCCGGAAAGACCCTCGTCACCCCTTACCTCTGAGCCACAAGCTTACACTGAGCCACAGCTCCACTGCGTAATGCCGTCCGGAATGTGTTCTCCGTGCTTTCAAACTGCTACAGAAGACTGGAGAAGAACCAAGCAACGCTTAGAGAGACGGAGTTACACTTTACTATTACGCGTGGGCTGAGAGAAACTGTATTTCAAATTCCGGCCCCAACATGGAGGAACTTTCCCTGTTTATATGTTTTCACTTTCTTTGTCTCCCAAATATGGGGTGTTTCCCGCTCCCTTTGCAAGTTCTTTTTTTTTTTCTTTTTTTCTTTTCTTTTAAATATGTTTTATTGATTTTTTACAGAAAGGAAGGGAGAGGATAGAGAGTCAGAAACATCGATGAGAGAGAAACATCGATTAGCTGCCTCCTGCACGCCCCCCACTGGGGATGTGCCCGAAACCAAGGTACATGCCCCTGACTGGAATCGAACCTGGGACCCTTCAGTCCACAGACCGACGCTATATCCACTGAGCCAAACCAGTTTTGGCACTTTGCAAGTTCTTAAGGAGCCCTATGTGCTGGGGCCTTGAGACCTCAACCAAAGGCTTGGCCTGGTGCCAGCACTGATAATTTCATCCGGGGAAGGTTTAATGGCCTCTCTGAAGTGGGAGTAGTCTTATTTTCCTTATTATTTAAGCAAGCACGCATTTACAGAAGCCAAAATAGCAGGGTTAGAATTTCAAACAGCAGTTTTTATATAAGACTAGAGGCCCGGTGCATGGATTCGTGCACTGGTGGGGTCCCTCAGCCTGGCCTGTGCCCTCTTGCAATCTGGGACCCCTTGGGAATGTCAGACTGCCAGTTTCAGCCTGATCCCCGCAGGCTAGGCCAAGGGACCCCACTGGTGCACAAATCCATGCACCAGGTGTCTAGTATGCATATAAGATCTTTGGTTAATCTCTTCCCCGCTTCCCTCTAAGATTCATCAGTCTGTTCCATGTTTCAATGCCTGTGCATTGAGCATCTGCCGTGGTCAGTGCGTGTCATAGCTACCGATTGAACAGTAGCTTAGGCTTTTATATGTCTAGATGGATGCTCCAAAACTCCACCTGAGCCTCTCTGGGAGCTGCTGAGGGATCTGGGATCCGGCAGGAAGGGGAGTGTGGTCCTCGTGGGGGTCTATTTGGGGAAGTCCTCTGCGATGCTCTTGCATCCCGCCGCCGGCTCAGCGTGGGCCACCCCGCCGCTCCGCACCAGCGGCCCCCTCTTCCTCTTTCCTTCCTGCTAGTCTGCTCCTTTCGTGCTTCGAGAGCTTCTTCCTCTCCGCGTCCTTCCCTTTTGTTCCAGGACACACTCCCCGCTCCGTTTTACAACCCCGTGACTGCCAGGTGACCGACCACCCAGGTGACCACCCAGGTGACCACCCAGGTGACCGACCACCCAGGTGACCGACCACCCAGGTGACCGACCACCCAAGTGACTGCCAGGTGACCTACCAGGTGACCACCCAGGTGACCGCCCACGTGACCGCCCACGTGACCTCCTGGCCACCTGGGGGCTGATCCTGCAACACAGGCCTCTGCCCTTCGGTGGGGTCCCCCTGCTGCTTCTAATCCCGGGCATCATTAGGGTAAAGAAGGCTGGCCCCTCCCGTCACGAAGTCCGTGCCAGGCACTGTTCTGCGTGCTGGACGTGGCTCAGTAGGTAACCCTCCCGCAACCTGGGCAGTGCTGGCATCTCCGCATTTCAGAACAGGAAATGGACGCCCGGCCGGCGTAGCTCAGTGGCTGAGCGTTGACCTAGGAACCAGAAGATCACAGCTCAATTCCCGGTCAGGGCACATGCCCGGTTTGTGGGCTCGACCCCCAGTGTGGGGCGTGCAGGAGGCAGCCGATCAATGATTCTCTCTCATCATGGATGTTTCTATCTCTCTATCCCTCTCCTTTCCTTTCTGACATCAACAAAAAATATTTTAAAAATAAATAAATAAATAAACAAACAAATAAATAAATAAATAAAGGGCTCCAGGCCGGCTGGGGCGGTGGGGGCGGGGGGGGGGGGGGGGGAAGCGGTCTGGCAGGGCCGAATCCAGGGGAGTTTTCTGGTCTCAGCAAGTGGAATGCAGCCTGAGCCACAGGGAATGTGGTTGTGAAATGACGGAAAGGCCAGCTCCCGGTGTGTGGGGGGCGATGTGGACCCGTTATTTGCTCAGACCTGGTGCCGGGAACTCGGCCCGCCTCCCAGGAGCCCGGGGTCTCTCCCAGGGAGGCTCTGGGCCTGTGGCTCTGACCCTGGAGGCTGCAACCCACAGGCGGGAGGGAAGGCCTGGCAGAAGGTGACCAGGGCCCACCCGTCCCCCTCCCCCTCCGGGGCAGCCACGGAAACCGTGAGGAATCAGAGCACAGCCTTTCCCACTGTCCCCGGAAGCCTGAGCACCACTCCTACCCAGTTCCCTCCGGACCTGACTGCCGGGGGCCAGCACACCGCCCGGCCGGCCCTGTCTGGGCAGGTCCCAGGGTGGATCGTGCCTGGCCCAGCCGCCAGCAGCGGAGCCGCCCAGGGCTGGGTCACGTGGCGCCTCCATCGGAACCAGCCGGGCCTTTGCTGCCCCAGCAACGCCTGTCCCGCCTTCGAGGTTGTTTTCCCTTCTCGTCCTGGACGTTTTGGACTTGAACTTAAGAATTTTAGTCCAGACCTGACAGGTTCGGCTCAATGGATAGAGCGTCGGCCTGCTGACTGAAAGGTCCCAGATTTGATTCCGGTCAAAGGGCATGTACCTTGGTTGCGTGCACATCCCCAGTGGGGGGAGTGCAGGAGGCAGCTGATGGATGTTTCTCTCTCATCGATGTTTCTGACTCTCTCTCCCTCTCCCTCTCCCTTCCTCTCTGTAAAAATCAATAAAATATATTAAAAAAAAGAATTTTAGTCCAATTTCTTTGAGACTCGGCTCATGGTGGGAAAGGATCCTTTGATGTAGACAATTTCTAACTGGTCCTTGGCAGCGGACGGACAATGTTACAGGAGTGTCAGGTGCACAAGCCAGTGACTGGACAGAGCTCACCAGGTGCTCATGCTGATGACCCTCGTGTCCATCTGATGGCGTCCGCAGTGGGACAGTGTCACCAGCTGCACCCCCTGAGCAGGCCTGGCATCGGGGACCACTCTGTAAGTGCCAGTTCCTGCCTTTGAGTCCCCTCCCCCGCTTCAGCCCCCCCCCCCCCCCCGTCTGTTTGTTGTGTCATTTTGTCCTTTAGATCTCAGGTGAATCGGGCCTTTGTCTTTCTCTGTCTTTGTCTGACTCGTTTCACACCGCACAGTCCCCAGGGCGCACCCACGCCTTGCCAATGGAGAGTCCACTCCTCTTTGTGGCCGAGTCCTAGGCCACGGCGCGGCCGCACCACTGCTTTCTCCCTCCTCTGCTGGCGCCCGGCTGCCTGTGCATCTTGGCTGTTGTGAGTGATGCTGCGATGTATGTGGGGGTCACGCACCTTTTCCAATTAGGGTTTGGGCTTCTTCGGAGCAGCAGCCAGCAGTGGAGCGGCTGGTCCTGCTTTGTCTCTGGGGAAAGCCTTTGATTGAAGGGGCGCTCTGTCTGCTGTGAGTACTGCACCACAGCTCTTCCTCTCGCTCCCAAATCCACGAAGTCTCCCTCTCCCTTCCCCTGGAGAGAGCGCCTGGGGAGGCACGTGAGCATGTCTTCCATTATTGTCAGTGGAGTCCAGTGGCATTGGCAGAGCCACGTCCTGGAAACGCACCGTGCCATAGGCAGGTATGTTGTCAGCCTGACCCTTACTTAGCTCAGGTGCCCGGGGAGTGGGGGTGGGTTTCATTATCTAAGTTCAGCCAGGTGCAAGGAACGGACGCAATTATCGGGTCTCAGCCAGGAGTGATGCTTACAAAGAAGCCACAAAGAATGAAAAATTACAGCTTGATCTTTAACCATGATTTCTCATCATTTCCTTTGTTTTAAACTCTAGTAAAATTTCCTGGAATTACACTGTATAAAATAAACATGCTGTACCGGCTCTGGGTCACTGTCTCTCCATCAGAGGACAGATGTCCCACCTTTCCCTACTGTCTCTGCGTCTGTCTCTTCCATTTTCTCAGTCCCCCGTCGCCCCTACTCAGGACTCCTGTCCGCTCTCTGGACGCGCTGGTCGCTGTCCAGAGAGAAATACTAATGTCCCACAACTTCCCCTCAGAGTCTCCCTGAGGCAGCCTCCTGCAGAGCGCAGGGAGGGCCTTGGCTCCTGACCGTCAGCCCCCTGAGCCTGAGGTGTGGGTGGTGACGCCCCGGGGACACGGGCCTGGGGAAGGCCTGCTCTCGGGGTGTTGTGAGCGGCCGCTCTCCCAGCTCCGAGCTGCTTCGTGCTGTGCCCACCTGGAGTGTGACAGTTGGGCTGCTGGGCTCCGTGGGGCAGAAACCAGCGGGGAGTGTGTCTGATGGACGCTGTTCTTGTCCACTCAGGGCGTGAAAAGCTGCCCCCCACCCCCCTGGAGCCTGGAGGACACCCACAGGCTGCTATGGGGCGGCCGGCCCTTCCCGGTGGGTGAGGCTCCTGGGAGAGGGGGAGGGGGACAGCCCGGTGGCCACACTCAGCATCGGGTCTCGTGGGTGAAGAGAGCACAGGTTGGGGGTGGGCGTGGGCGTGGGGGACCTTTTGGGGGAGCAAAGCCCGTGTGGATCCTACAGGGGAGGCTCTTCGCTGAGGAGCGGGAGGCCTGAGCTCACCCCCTGCAGCCCCAGGGGTGCCTGCAGCTCAGGACTCAGCTCTGGGTCAGGGGACAGGGCTCTCTCACAGCCACGGCGGCACAGGGGTCCCGCACAGCGGCCTGCAGGCCCAGGTGACACCCGCCGTGGGCATGGCGGGGCCCAGGGAGCTGACTCTGCTCTGGGGACAGGACCTCTGCCCCACGGCGGACATTGTGGTGATTACAGGTCCCCATCTGCTGGCTGGTCACCAGAAAGAAGTCCTCGAAAGGACAGTCTGGCCCGGCCTGGCCTGTGTGGCTCAGTGGTTGAGCATCTACCTAGGAACCAGGAGGTCACGGTTCAATTCCCCGTCAGGGCACAGGCCTGGTTGTGGGTTCGATCCACAGGAGGGGGTCCTGCAGGAGGCAGCTGATCCATGATTCTCTCTCCTCATGATGTTTCTCTCTCTCTCCTTTCCTCTCTGAAATCAATAAAAGTTGTTTGTGTTTTTTAAGGACAGTCGGAGGGGGCAGGGAGGTTTGGCCTGGGAGTGTCCTGGCTCCTCCTCTCCAGCTGTTCCTGCCCAGGGATCCCCCACCCCCACCCCAATCCCCACTGCAGGGTGTGTCTGGGTCAGCCTCCTGGTCACCAGAACCCTGGGGGGCTGGGCTGCCTGTGGCTGCGGCCGGTACCGGTTCTGAAGGCAGAGTTGGGTCCTGTTAGGCGGTTACTGGGAAGGCCAGCCCACCCAGAAGCAGGGCGCGTCCCACACCCAAAGCGCGTCTCCCGGCAGGCGGGGGGACAGGACCAGGCAGGAGGGGGGCTGGGGGCCGGGAGCCCCTCAATCCAGCTGTGGTTCTTGGTCAGGCACTGAGCCGAGGCCTTGACTCCGGGAGGGGACGGCCTGCCGGGCGCCCCGGGTTGCGTGCTTGCCGGGTGCCTCGCCCCCAACGGAGTCTCCGCCTCCCTTCGCCCGGGGCCGAGGGAGCACGCAGGCCCGGCCTTAGAGAGGAGCCCTCGGTCCCACCGGCCCCTGTGCCCGGAGGTAGAGTCAATACGGTTCCGGTCCAGGTTAACCCAGCTGCTCTGCCAGCCCCATCGCTGCCCGGGGCGGGGCAGGGCCAGGGGCCAAGGTGCGGGCGGTTCTCGGAAGGCGCCTCCCTGTGGCGGTTGGGGCGCCGCCTCCCCAAGGCCCAGACCTGAGGGCACGTCTGGGCCACCTGCGCGGCTCTTCGGAGCTGCACCCCGTCCCTGCGGGGTCCCCCGGCCCGCGTCCCCGCCCCACCCCCTCCCTGCGCGGGTCCGGGTGCAGAGCGCGTCCTCCCCGCCCCCCGCCTTCTAACAACAACCAGGCCGCCCCCCCCCCCCGCCCCGCGCACGTGACTTCGGGGAAACAACATTCACCCCCGAAAGGCGGGAGCCTGGGAGGTGACCCCCCCGCCCGCCCCCCAACGTCCGGGTCCCAGCGCCCATTTCCCGCCGGTCCTGTCCCCGCCCCTCGCCCCGCCCACCGCCCCCGGGAGGGTCCGCTCCGCCCCCGGACCCTGCGCCCCGCCCCAGCGCCAACCTCAGCCCTGCGCCCAACTCCCCCAAAGGGCCCCAGCGCCCCCCTTCGGTGCTCCCCCTTTCTGAGGCCTGGGGGTGGAGTGGGGTGGGGGTCCCGGGCCTTCTGCCGCCCTCCACCCGCCCGCACGGCCTCGGGGCGGCGCCGGGAAAGGGGTCGCCTTCTCCGCACGCAGCGCACGGGCTGCCCGACCGCCCCGGCCCCGGCCCCTCGGCCCGGCGGGCGCAGACCCTCACCCCGCAGGGCGCCCGCCCACTCAGGGGGATCCCTCCAGCCACGCGTGGTCCTGCGACGCCCCCTGGTGGCCGCCTGGCAAACTGCGAGCGCGGGGTTGTGGGGGGCAGAGAAGAGGGTGAGGGGGGGGGGCCCCCCGAGGAGCGGTGACCAGATGGCCGGCAGCCCCCCAATCCCGAAGTCAGGGCGGGCCGGGCCCTAGGGGAGCCGGGAGGAAGAAGCCGGGGAATCCCTTGCGAGGGGCGCAGGGAACCCAGCTGAGCAGCGGCTGCAGCCCTGTGACTGCGCCCCTAAGCAAGGGCCCTGGGGAGACAGCGGACACCCATGAGCCCCGTCTGCCCCCCCCAAGGACAGGTGGGGTTAGGGCCGGTCTCAGGTTGGTGCGTCTGCATGGAACTGATGACAGTCTATTGATCACCCCGAAACGCCCAGCCTCTAGCGCCCTTCAAAACGAGGGTCCCGTGTCCCTGTCCCTCCCCCTCAGGCCCGCATCCCTAAACTCTGAGGGACCCAGGAGGCTGCAACCAGGGAGCAGCGGTTGGTCCCCACACCCTGGGGCAGGCAGGGGGAGGCACGGGTCCTCCTCCCCAGGGCGTTAAGGGGGAGATGCAGGGGTGGCCCCAGGGGCTGCGGTCTCCTCATTGACTGGGCACCAGGGCAGGGGCATCATGTCAGGCAGCCGGCCCTGACCTCTGACCTCAGCCGTGGCTGGTTTGCTGCTGATCTGGGCCTGGAGCTGAACTACAGCTGAGGCCCGGATGTTATCTTAGGGAGCAGAGGTCTGGGGGTCCCAACCACTTGCCCAGCCTCAAGCTAAGGGAGAAGTCACCCTGGGGCGAGGTCTAGGCCCCTGGGGCTCCCACCTGGGGACCCTCTGCACCTGCCCCAGGTCCTGGGTTTGCTCACGTGTAACTGCGGACGGCAGACCCACTGGGATGGTGGGAGGAGCCAGGGGCTGGGCCCGGCGGTGCTAGTGGGGTCCGGGCCAGCGTCCCAGGAAGAGATGGCTGTTTCCCCAGGTTCCTTTAGGGCTGCCGGACACCCCCAGAGTACCCCACCCCAGCAATGCAGGACATCCCCAAAGACCCTCCACCCCAGCAATGCAGGACACCCCCAAAGACCCTCCACCCCAGCGCTGCAGGACACCCCCAAAGAGCCTCCACCCCAGCACTGCAGGACACCCCCAAAAAGACCCCCTTCTCAGTGCTGCAGGACACCCCCAAAGACCCTCCACCCCAGCGCTGCAGGACACCCCCAAAGAGCCTCCACCCCAGTGCTGCAGGACACCCCCAAAGACCCTCCACCCCAGCGCTGCAGGACACCCCCAAAAAGACCCCCATCTCAGTGCTGCAGGACACCCCCAAAGACCCTCCACCCCAGCGCTGCAGGACACCCCCAAAGACCCTCCACCCCAGCGCTGCAGGACACCCCCAAAGAGCCTCCACCCCAGCGCTGCAGGACACCCCCAAAGACCCTCCACCCCAGCACTGCAGGACACCCCCAAAGACCCTCCACCCCAGCGCTGCAGGACACCCCCAAAGACCCTCCACCCCAGCACTGCAGGACACCCCCAAAGACCCTCCACCCCAGCGCTGCAGGACACCCCCAAAGACCCTCCACCCCAGCGCTGCAGGACACCCCCAAAGACCCTCCACCCCAGCGCTACAGGACACCCCACTTGTTAAACAGCCAAGGGAGAGCAGAGCAGGGTGCAGAGGAGCTGGGGCAGGGCAGTTTGGGCAGCTCCCCAAGCCCACCCCCCCAGGAAGAGGAGGGGGACAGCGGCCCGAAGGCCCAGGACGCCCGCGTGGAGCCTACAGAGCAGCAGGGAGACGGCGAACAGACCGAGACCCTCAGAGACTGAGGAGGGAGCCCAGGCGTGTGCTGTGTGAGCTGTGAGGAGGGAGCCCAGGCGTGTGCTGTGTGAGCTGTGAGGAGGGGGGAGCCCAGGCGTGTGCTGTGTGAGCTGTGAGGAGGGGGGAGCCCAGGCATGTGCTGTGTGAGCTGTGAGGAGGGGGGAGCCCAGGCGTGTGCTGTGTGAGCTGTGAGGAGGGGGGAGCCCAGGCGTGTGCTGTGTGAGCTGTGAGGAGGGGGGAGCCCAGGCGTGTGCTGTGTGAGCTGTGAGGAGGGGGGAGCCCAGGCGTGTGCTGTGTGAGCTGTGAGGAAGAGGGAGCCCAGGCGTGTGCTGTGTGAGCTGTGAGGGGGGAGCCCAGGCGTGTGCTGTGTGAGCTGTGAGGGGGGAGCCCAGGCGTGTGCTGTGTGAGCTGTGAGGAGGGTGCCCAGGCGTGTGCTGTGTGAGCTGTGAGGAGGGAGCCCAGGCGTGTGCTGTGTGAGCTGTGAGGAGGGGGGAGCCCAGGCGTGTGCTGTGTGAGCTGTGAGGAGGGGGGAGCCCAGGCGTGTGCTGTGTGAGCTGTGAGGAGGGGGGAGCCCAGGCGTGTGCTGTGTGAGCTGTGAGGGGGGAGCCCAGGCGTGTGCTGTGTGAGCTGTGAGGAGGGGGGAGCCCAGGCGTGTGCTGTGTGAGCTGTGAGGGGGGAGCCCAGGCGTGTGCTGTGTGAGCTGTGAGGAGGGGGGAGCCCAGGCGTGTGCTGTGTGAGCTGTGAGGAGGGGGGAGCCCAGGCGTGTGCTGTGTGAGCTGTGAGGAGGGGGGAGCCCAGGCGTGTGCTGTGTGAGCTGTGAGGAGGGAGCCCAGGCGTGTGCTGTGTGAGCTGTGAGGAGGAGGGAGCCCAGGCGTGTGCTGTGTGAGCTGTGAGGAGGAGGGAGCCCAGGCGTGTGCTGTGTGAGCTGTGAGGAGGGGGGAGCCCAGGCGTGTGCTGTGTGAGCTGTGAGGAGGGGGGAGCCCAGGCGTGTGCTGTGTGAGCTGTGAGGAGGGGGGAGCCCAGGCGTGTGCTGTGTGAGCTGTGAGGAGGGGGGAGCCCAGGCGTGTGCTGTGTGAGCTGTGAGGAGGGGGGAGCCCAGTCGTGTGCAGTGTGAGCTGTGAGGAGGGGGGAGCCCAGGCGTGTGCTGTGTGAGCTGTGAGGGGGGAGCCCAGGCGTGTGCTGTGTGAGCTGTGAGGAGGGGGGAGCCCAGGCGTGTGCTGTGTGAGCTGTGAGGAGGGGGGAGCCCAGGCGTGTGCTGTGTGAGCTGTGAGGAGGGAGGCCAGGCGTGTGCTGTGTGAGCTGTGAGGAGGGGGGAGCCCAGGCGTGTGCTGTGTGAGCTGTGAGGAGGGGGGAGCCCAGGCGTGTGCTGTGTGAGCTGTGAGGAAGAGGGAGCCCAGGCGTGTGCTGTGTGAGCTGTGAGGAAGAGGGAGCCCAGGCGTGTGCTGTGTGAGCTGTGAGGAGGAGGGAGCCCAGGCGTGTGCTGTGTGAGCTGTGAGGAAGAGGGAGCCCAGGCGTGTGCTGTGTGAGCTGTGAGGGGGGAGCCCAGGCGTGTGCTGTGTGAGCTGTGAGGAGGGAGCCCAGGCGTGTGCTGTGTGAGCTGTGAGGAGGGAGCCCAGGCGTGTGCTGTGTGAGCTGTGAGGAGGGAGGGAGCCCAGGCGTGTGCTGTGTGAGCTGTGAGGAGGAGGGAGCCCAGGCGTGTGCTGTGTGAGCTGTGAGGAGGGAGCCCAGGCGTGTGCTGTGTGAGCTGTGAGAAGGGTGCCCAGGCGTGTGCTGTGTGAGCTGTGAGGAGGGAGGGAGCCCAGGCGTGTGCTGTGTGAGCTGTGAGGAGGAGGGAGCCCAGGCGTGTGCTGTGTGAGCTGTGAGGAGGAGGGAGCCCAGGCGTGTGCTGTGTGAGCTGTGAGGAGGAGGGAGCCCAGGCGTGTGCTGTGTGAGCTGTGAGGAGGAGGGAGCCCAGGCGTGTGCTGTGTGAGCTGTGAGGAGGAGGGAGCCCAGGCGTGTGCTGTGTGAGCTGTGAGGAGGAGGGAGCCCAGGCGTGTGCTGTGTGAGCTGTGAGGAGGGAGCCCAGGCGTGTGCTGTGTGAGCTGTGAGGAGGGAGGGAGCCCAGGCGTGTGCTGTGTGAGCTGTGAGGAGGAGGGAGCCCAGCGCGTGTGCTGTGTGAGCTGTGAGGAGGGAGCCCAGGCGTGTGCTGTGTGAGCTGTGAGGAGGGGGGAGCCCAGGCGTGTGCTGTGTGAGCTGTGAGGAGGGAGGGAGCCCAGGTGTGTGCTGTGTGAGCTGTGAGGAGGGAGGGAGCCCAGGCGTGTGCTGTGTGAGCTGTGAGGAGGGAGTGAGCCCAGGCGTGTGCTGTGTGAGCTGTGAGGAGGGGGGGAGCCCAGGCGTGTGCTGTGTGAGCTGTAGGAGGGAGCCCAGGCGTGTGCTGTGTGAGCTGTGAGAGGGGGTAGCCCAGGCGTGTGCTGTGTGAGCTGTGAGGAGGGAGCCCAGGCGTGTGCTGTGTGAGCTGTGAGGAGGGGGGAGCCAGGCGTGTGCTGTGTGAGCTGTGAGGAGGGAGCCCAGGCGTGTGCTGTGTGAGCTGTGAGGAGGGGGGAGCCCAGGCGTGTGCTGTGTGAGCTGTGAGGAGGGGGGAGCCCAGGCGTGTGCTGTGTGAGCTGTGAGGAGGGGGGAGCCCAGGCGTGTGCTGTGTGAGCTGTGAGGAGGGGGGAGCCCAGGCATGTGCTGTGTGAGCTGTGAGGAGGGGGGAGTCCAGGCGTGTGCTGTGTGAGCTGTGAGGAGGGGGGAGCCCAGGCGTGTGCTGTGTGAGCTGTGAGGAGGGGGGAGCCCAGGCGTGTGCTGTGTGAGCTGTGAGGAGGGGGGAGCCCAGGCGTGTGCTGTGTGAGCTGTGAGGAAGGTGGAGCCCAGGCGTGTGCTGTGTGAGCTGTGAGGAGGGAGGGAGCCCAGGCGTGTGCTGTGTGAGCTGTGAGGAGGAGGGAGCCCAGGCGTGTGGTGTGTGAGCTGTGAGGAGGAGGGAGCCCAGGCGTGTGCTGTGTGAGCTGTGAGGAGGGGGAGCCCAGGCGTGTGCTGTGTGAGCTGTGAGGAGGAGGGAGCCCAGGCGTGTGCTGTGTGAGCTGTGAGGAGGGGAGCCCAGGCGTGTGCTGTGTGAGCTGTGAGGAGGGAGGGAGCCCAGGCGTGTGCTGTGTGAGCTGTGAGGAGGAGGGAGCCCAGGCGTGTGCTGTGTGAGCTGTGAGGAGGGAGCCCAGGCGTGTGCTGTGTGAGCTGTGAGGAGGGGGGAGCCCAGGCGTGTGCTGTGTGAGCTGTGAGGAGGGAGGGAGCCCAGGTGTGTGCTGTGTGAGCTGTGAGGAGGGAGGGAGCCCAGGCGTGTGCTGTGTGAGCTGTGAGGAGGGAGGGAGCCCAGGCGTGTGCTGTGTGAGCTGTGAGGAGGGGGGAGCCAGGCGTGTGCTGTGTGAGCTGTATGGAGGGAGCCCAGGCGTGTGCTGTGTGAGCTGTGAAGAGGGGGTAGCCCAGGCGTG